>NC_081832.1:66337943-66642943 GCF_030867095.1 Alligator mississippiensis
TGAGAAGCTTCCACAAGACCCTTTTCTCTTGAGATGTCAGCCACACTTTAAAATAAGTTGTGAACCTTAGTTTAAAGCAAACCTATTTACTTCATCTTTAGGAGGGAACAGAGTTCACTGTCATCACGAGTGACCCAGCTGGGATACTAACTTCAAAAGCTCCTTGTGATACTGCCAGCCCAGTACGCGACCGAGCCACTTGAACACTAAGGCACATTTTCATTATTCAAGTAAATGTTTTTGGATCCCAGGCTGCAAGCTGCCCAGGCAAGTCCTATTCCTTTAAGGGCTGTACACAATACAACCCATTTCTCTTCTTCCCATGCCAATTTGCAGTGTGCAACCAGAGTCCCTTCTTTTATTAGTAGGAATGTGTGAATGAGGATGTCCTGAAGGTATCTGACTTTGAGCCTGACAGTAAGATCCAAAACATTCATGCTAATGAAATACAAGATTCAATTAAACTCATGCTGTTGCAATTCTTCACATTTAAATTTAAGCAATTAACCAATATATGGATTGAAATACCTGCTGAAATCTTGAAGGAATAATTTATCCCTTGGTCCACTCTTGACTGGTACTGGGAATGCACTGCCTGAGGTCAGCCATCTGCTGAGGAAGAAGTACTTCCTCTGTTTGCAAAGGTTGGGAAATTTGCAGAGGCAGTATTGAAAAATCATCCCATGACATTCAGAACATCAGGGACATCCTGGGAACAACCACGAAGGAAGCGTGATCCAGTGTTTAAGCAATACGTCTATTATGCTATCAGGGTTGTCACTGCAGCACAGACAGAGAAGTCAAGAGAAATGGAACTTTTTCCTACTTCCAGCACAGTCTTCGGACAAGTCATTAACACTGTCTGGACCTTAGATACAGCAATTCCCTACAGTGCCTCTAGGAGGATTGTGAAGCTGAATTCATTACTCATTTTAAAAGCAAGCTGAGATCTGAGTAAGACAAAGGTGAGGTATTACCTTACAAGAAGATGATTTTATTTAGCCACGTGCAAAAGTAGGTGAGCATCACATTTCAAAAGCACAAAACTGCACTCTCTGGAGTCCAGCAGGAAAGGCCCCAAAGAGTCCCAGGCTTACACAATGGGAGACATGCAACATTATCCTTTGCCTCGCTCTCATACATGCAGTTTAGCAAATCAGATACACACTAATGTTACTGCTGATCATAGAACCATAGAAAATGAGGATTGGAAGGGACCTCAGGTCATCTTGTCTAATCCCCTGCTCAAAGCAGGATCAGCCCCAGCTAGATCATCCCAGGCAAAGCTGTCTAGTCAGGCCTTAAAAACCTCCAAGGATGGAGATTCCACAACTTCTCTGGGTAACCTGGTCCACTGTTTTACTATCCTTCTCGTGAGAATACTCTTCCTAATATCTAGCCTAAGCTTCCCTTGCTGCAACTTGCTCCTTGTTCTGTCACCTGGCACCACTGAGAACAGTTCAGCTCCAAATGCTGCATGGTAAAAAGGACAGTTCACTGGCTGCCTGTCGCTTATAAGGTGCAGTCCCTTACTAGTCCATTTATCTCGCACCTTGAGTCCTCTGCTCATTTGTTTAATCTCTCTTGTGAATGGCTCTATTATACAAAAGTGCTCTATTATATTTTTCTGGTCAAACCTGTTGATAGGCTGAGCCAGAACACAAAGTTGTAGGATGCTTACACTAGAGCAGGGCTGTTCAACTGGCTGCCCATGGCCTAGTCTATGCACTACTCCTCCCTGACTTTGTTTTTTGCTGATTTACCCAGAGTCCCTTGGCTCCCAACAGATTCCACTTCCACTACCGCTGGGGGCAAGGCAGAGCAGCACCACCTGTGTTCTTTGAGGGAGCCTGTGGCCAACAGCGGGGGAAGGAATGGGGTGGAGCTGGGGACTCTATGCTGCATGGCACTGTGCAATGGGAGTTGCCTGCTACACGCCTTGTGGGGGGAAGCAGGTGGTGTGGCACGGTGCATCTGCATGTACAGGATACCTCCAAGGTGCAGCAAATCCATGCAGGGAAGGGAGAGGGAAGGGGGTATAGTGTGGCAGGGAGGGTTCTTGTGATGCATAAGAGGTTCATGCAATGCAGCAGGGAGGGATGAGGGGGACTGCACAGTGTAGCAGACAGCCCACATGGCAATGTGGCCTGGGGGTGTGCAGCCCATGTAGTGTGGGGCGGGGGGGGGGGGGGTGGGATCTATACCCCCCCCCAGAAGCAGAAGTTGGAGAGCCCTGAACTAGAGGATGCACTTTAATATCTACACAGTTCTACGGGTCTTAGAAACTGCTTCACAGTCTCGAACAGACATCCAGCTATTCCCAGGAACAGATATAAAACGGGCTTGCTGGGATACTGTGTTTAAATTTAGTTTCTCAATCAGGCCAGTCAAAACCAAATCAAAGCCATTAAGTCCACTGCAGACCTCTCCATGGCACACTATGCTACCTATCTCAGGTGCCAGAACAAAATACACCAAGTATAGGAGACTCGCAACGTCACTGACAGTCTTGACTAGCAGATGATAAAGAAACAGGTCTCAGCAAAGTTAAATGTGCTCTTACGTTTAAGAGAACGAAACTAGAAATTTCTGAGCACTTGGCCCTCAGATGCCCAACATAAGACCTTCTTACAAGGCCCGTGATTTTCAAAAAACCTTTGGTCAAAATTTAGGCTGGGAGACCTTGTCCTGTATATGCCACCCTTTCCTCAGCTCCTTCTATTTTAATATTGAGAATACGAACACGCATGCCTCTCCACAATTCCCTCTGCTGGAGTTTCCTTTTGAGCCCATTGCACCACTCAGTTCTGAGTGAGTAACTATTAGACAGGGCTTACAATGCTACCTTTCAACTGTGTTTGTTAACGGCAGAGGGAGGAAGCAGGAGCAATCCCTCCTGACGAGAATGACAAGAGTGTAATCCTCCCGAGCAGTTGAAACAGCCAGTAGGCTCCTGACTGAGCTCTGGATCAGGAAAGGTCAGGGATTTATACGCAATCTTTGTATCCAGAAATAATATATGATTAAATATCCAAACTGCCTTATGCATCTTGCAATTTGACTTTTAATGAGCACCATCAAAGCTTGATCCTCTACCCACCCCCACAGCACCAGTTTCTCTTTATCTCGCTCGTTTACGCAGAGATGCAGTTCAGAAAGTACAGAAATCGTAGAATCAGTGGTTTTGAACCTGTTGTCTGCAAACCCCTTGGGGTCCACAAACTATGTCTAAGGGGTCTGTGAATGATCAATCAAAAGCATGTGAATACCCACACTTAGTCTGTACCTCCACTCCCTTCAAAATTTCCAAAGGGGTCCGCAAAATGAGAAAAGGTTGAAAACCACCGTCATAGATGGATCATGACATCTAACCTCCACATTTTACACCACAGCAGCTCACTAATCTACAGTACTAGGCTTCAACCAGGTTCCAGTCAACACTTGATTCCTCATTTAGATTCTGCTTGCTAATACCCTGAAAAGACAGAGGCCTGGGGGGACAGAGTGCAACAGAGTCTGCTGTGACGTGCAGAAAGAGAGCAGGCACACAAGCTCTGGCTCAGAGCAAATGCAGGGAACTGTGGTCAATAGCCAAGATGCAAAAAGTAGTGGGAAAGAGTTATCCATCCCATCAGCCTTACATGCCCATGGTGCCAACATACGGGGCATCCCAAATCCTCAGCCCAAGCACCTGGGACGCTCTTGCATTACTTTCCATTCTAAACACAGAATTAAGCAGATGTAGGTAACCATGACATCTACTACAGCTCCAGCTGCTGCTCTGTTCATGCCTTTAAGCAGTATTTAGGGGATATATTTTATCTCCCATCTTCCTGATGCCCTCTCCCCTCAACAGGGGATGGCAAACCAAGTGCATTCATCCCCAAACACACCCTGTCCTGTATTAACAAAGGAGAAATATTCCAATCCACAACTGACCAGGGTATCAGACACTGCATACACACCACACTGAGCTATTTTAATCACCATTTGACAAGCATCAGCTTTATATAATACCTAAAAAGTACTTATCCTGCCTTATGCTTCACACTTTATTTCAAGTGCTGCTGAATTATCCCACTTGGGCCAGTCTCGTCTTGTCGCATGGTAAATTATTTCTGCTTAATCCTTAAATCCCTCATTTTCTGCTGATATTGCATCTGAGCGTTGAGGAAGGGGAACGATAACTGAACCGGGGCTATTCACCCTCGGGCAGCCTGGCTGGATCCAGACTTGCAAGTGTCACCCCACAGCAGGCGCACGAGACTGAACAGATTCCTCGGCAAATGCCATTGGACAATTTTGCCTTTGGGAGTTTTTCTTTTTTGGATTGCATGCATTTATTTATTTATTTTTAGTCCCAACTCTGCCTCAAACGGCTCTGCAGCTTTAAACAATAGCAGGGGGAAAGAGAGGAAAAAAAATAATCAAGGAATGGAAGCCAAATAGAAACAATGTTTTCAGCTGAGGGCTGAAAGGAGATGAGGGGTTAGTGAGATGTGAGGCAGCTCCAAAGGAGAAAGAGCTCTTGCACTATAACTGGGTCAAGAGCAGGCCAGCAAGGGGAGGGGCTGGGGAGGGAAGAGTTTATAAAACAAATGGATACTTTGAACCAGATCTTGAAGTGAAAGGGGAGCAGTGAGAATGGAGAAGGGGGTGGGGGTGGCAAGTTCATTCTTTCTTGTGCAAATAACAAGACCCGACGGTCTTAGTGTGTCCCTTGGTGTGTCAATGGTGCAGTGTGTCACTTTTCATAGGGCAGGGCAAAGTAGGACTTTGGGGTTGTTTGGTTTGGTTTTAACCAAGAAGCTAGAATTAACTGAGCTTTACAACTTCGCTGGAAAAAATATTCATTTCTCACCCAGCTCTATACTCTTTCCCCTGGCTCTTTAGCCAGATAAATCACTTACCAGGCTGCTTGCCAGCTGGCCACGTACTAGCTTACAAAAACCTAACAGCTCTGAAAAATTAGACAGCAGTCAAGAAATGGGCCTCAGTAGGATACCATGAGCCTTTCAGACTAACTTATGTCAGGCAGGAAAACACATTTCTGTAGGCTCCAGAGGTCCAAACTCAAGCACAGGCTCCACAGATGCACTATTTGCCTCGACCACTGTTCAGACTTCTTTGTAAGAAGGCCGCAACAACCCAGTGGCTGGACCTTCCTGCCTCTGGAAACAATGTGAGTATATCTGGGGAAGCGCGCTGTTCAATACACACCACACACTTTTTAATGAGCGCTAGACTGATGTTTGAACAGCAGCCCGACTTACCCTCCGAAAGTAATTGCCACAGAAAAATTCCATAAGAATGCTTCACTTTCAGATAGGCTTCACTCTTCATCTGAGGGTCTTGGTGCACTTTAAAAGCAACACAAGCCATCTCTGAGGCAGGAAAATAGAGTTTACAGATGGCAATCAAAGCAGAAATGATGCTGAAAGATCTTTCCTCGGGCCTTCCCAGCTAATTAAATCCAAGTTTCTAACTTGACAAGTGAAGTGTCAAGAGAGCACGGAAAGAGGGCATTTGATCTTCTCTTGAAAGTCACATCACAACTTAAGTTTTATGTGGCATCTCGATGCTTTACAAATGGTAACTGCAGTTATCATCACCATTAATAAAAACAAGCAGTTTTCCACAGCAACTCTGGTAAACTCAGTGTAGAAACAAGTGAAACTATACTCCCTCCTGTCCAGGGTACAAGTGCACAAACCTCTTAATGCTACCAATGTCCAGCAGACAGAGTGGATGCTTGGTTATGACTTATCCATACTGCTGATCAAACCCTAGGCACCACTGACGCTCACACTACCACTGAACTCATTCACTCCAAGAGACAATGTTAGCTGAGCCACAAAAAAGGTTTAGTCTGATGGGAACAAAATCTTTCAAAAAAAAACTTGAGCTTGTTTGTTCATAAGGTCCACCCTGGAACAGAACAGTGTAGTAAGCAACCAAGAAAGACTCAGAATTGCCTGAAAGGAGTAGAGTTACAGATGGATTAACATACAGCAGTGATCACCGACTAGTCGATTATGGAGCCTCTGACAGTCGATCTCAGTCTGGAGGGGTTGAGCATGCATGCACTCAGCCCCCCCAAGACTGAGATTGACCGTCAGAGGCTCCGCAATCAGGAGTGGGAGGATGCATGTGCGGAGCAGCTAGGGCAGGACAGCAGCAAGACGCACGTGGCTGAGCTGAGCTGTGTCCCCTGCCACCAGGGCCGGGCAAGTAGGGAGATCCCTCTCTGCGCCCTGCGGTGAGGGAGGGAATAGGGCAGGGGCAGGAGTGAGTGGGGCCCCAGCCAGGCCGGGGGAGGGTCAGAGCCTGGGTGGCTCATCCAGGAGTCTGTGGGGGCTCCCGCACTGCATGCACCCTGGCAGAGGTAGTGCAAGGTAGATCTTGGGTTGCTTTTTAATTCAAGAAATGATCTCCTACTGAAAAAGGTTGGAGACCACTGATGTACATGCTCTACTTGTTTTTTGGTTGGGTTTTTTCTTGTGGAGGGGTAGAAATCATAAAATGTAATGTAATCAGGTTGTATCTGCCTGGCTGACTTGGTGTCAGACAAGACAATCCAGGAATGTGACTAATATTAATTGGTAATGTACTAACATGCAACAGGAAGAAATAGGTATAATTTAGCCATGCATACATGTGGTAGCCTGTGATGGGATTATTTAAGGAATTATGTCTTTATAAAAGCTTATATTTTTTGAGGAATTTTGAATTCGTTGGCATGCTTCCTTGTTGTCAGTTGACGTGATCACCGAAGTGACAGTGAATAAAAGCTGGTTTATGCTGGCTTTTATTTATTTAATAAATAAATTTAGTGTACTTATTCAAACCTGCAGTGGAAAGTGTCCCTGGAAGTTGCAAGATATTTCAAATACAAAAGGTGTGAGCAAGCACAATGTTAGTATTTCTTTCTTTTAGTAGGCCCAGAATCTGCCTTGCCTGGCATGAAGTCCCAGGCTGTAACCTACAGTCTCTGAAGCAATCAATAAAACTATGTTTTGGTTCTGTGTTCCTGCTAAGAATCCAGATGTTAACACACTGCATCTCAGACTGCCATACCCCACTGCAGAGTATTTAGAGACTGGATAATGCAATTGGCACCAATTACATCATGCACAAGCAAAGTGAAGATAAAGTTAGCAGCACTGCAGAACCCACCCTGGCCCCCCAAGTACAGTGTCTTGCATCACTTATCACATCTATAAAATGAAACCAACAGATCAGTAAGTTATACCTTGGAGCAGAAAAGTGGCAAGGAAGTGAGGAGGTGAGACTATAAGGGGAGGAGCAGGGAACTGTGGGTAAAAATCACCATCTGTGTGTCAGCAGCACTTGCTGGTTAAGATGGAAAGGGAAGCCTGGCTATGCAGGCTGCTCAGTCAGCTGAATGTCAGACCTGTCAGCTAAAAGCAAGTCTGAGATTCCCCCAATAATGTCTACACCCGTCTCTGATTAACCCTGGGACAACTTTCTATTTATATGCAACACATCAGCCGGGATCCCACAGCAAAGGGATGATGATCTCAGAGGGCTTTCATGTTAGCGACAGTCTGGCTAAAAATGGCAACAGCACTCTTATCCTTCCCTCCTCTGATTCCCACTTGGCTCCTGCCCTTCATGAAGTGGCTCATGACCTGTTCAAAGAGTTAAACACCAATGGGAAACAACAAAACAGATTTCAAAACCTCTCTATAATAGAGCCAGAATGAATTCATTGGACTCAGACAGCCCCTCCAAAGGGCCTTGCCGTTTCTAAGGGACATCCCAAATGGGATAATTTAGACAGGAACCTGTGGCAGGCAGCCACCTCCCATGTCATCTCATTTGATTCACTATATTTTTATAGCCAAATGAAAAAAAAAAAAGAAAAAAGTGTGTAGGCAAAACAAGGTATTATTCAGGGCCATGATGATGGGTGATCACTTCACACAGGCATTTGACCTGAACTCTGCCACTGGCAGGGTGCAACATCTGGAAGCAACACATACCAAGAACTGTCATTTTGTCACCTGTGAGAAAAGTGACAGCCCCAGAGGTTTTGACAGACATTATATAAAACAGCAATATACAACAGACTTCATTTCAGCACATGGGTTAAGTACAGACAGTCAAAAAGGCCAAGGCTGAATCGATTCAATCTTCACAGGTTAGTCTAAGCTGCCTAGACTGAACCAATAAACAAGTGAACAGACACTCACTTTTGATTCTGGAAATGTAGCCACATGCGTGCAATGGCCTAGGCCAGAAGCCAGGGAGTGCTAAAGCACACCTCCCTGCTCAGCTGGAGCAGATAGCTTGGGCCAAGGCTAGCCTGCCCACCCGGGGGGGGGGGTGCAAAGCATCCTGGGATGCTGGAGGACTGTGAGTTAACTTGAATCTAAAGGGGACCTGGAACAGAAGTTCAATAAATTGATTTAACCAGAGCAGCGAAGTCTGATACTACATCCATCCAGGTTTATTTTAAACCAGTTTCAGCCACTTTGAAAGTGGTTTATGTGCACTGAACTTCTGTTGTGTTACAGATTTGAATTGGTTTCCAATAACTTGTACCAGTTTGTGTGTAACTTCTGTCCCTATCCATGATGTTGGAACTTCATAGAACAGTCGGGACTTATGGTTAGATAACATGGGAGTCAAGTGATCCTTGATCTTGGTTCCTGACAATCTCTCCGTGTCTTGCTTTGTCCTACTGTAAACTGGGGATAATAGCAATCTGAACTCTTGTGATGCCAGGCATCAGATAAGAAGGAAATACAATTCTTCCATGCAGCCATTTATAAACATGAGGTGCTAAATTAAGTCCTGGGCATTGGTCACTGGTGAAGGGCAATACAGATCAAGCTCACAGCCCCTCCTGCTGCCTAGTATCAGCAAAGCCATTTCACAGTACATCAGTCTATGTAAGCAAGAATGTCTTGCTCTTAAAAAGAATACTTACTGCCTTCACTCTGACTGTCTTTGTTCAAGTTGTAGACCTAGAAAAAGAGAAGGGAAATCTTTAAGCTTTCAGGTATAAAACAACGCCCCCCTGCACTTGCTGAAACAGTTATTACTATGGATGAGTTGCATCTATAGGTCCCAACAAGCATTAGGGTTCCTTTATACCAGGCACCGTACAAACATGTAGTAGGAGACCAAATCAGCTCCGAAAAATTTACATCCTGGTTAGACAAGTCAGGCAAAGAATAAAAAGCAGCAGCAGCATCTCCAATTTACAAAGGGGGAACTGAGGCAAAACAAGATCAAAATGATTTATACATCTCACATGAGGTCCCTGGCAGCACTATGCACATCACCCCATCTCCAGACTTCTGTTTTCACCACAAAACCTTCCCATTACCAACCATTTTTTTCTTAACCCATCACACCACTATTCTTTTGTTACTTCCAGGTCACTAGAGCTACTGTAATGGGCAAAAAGGGAATGTTTTCATTCAGGTCTGTTTAATGCAATTTAAAAGCTGATATTGTAAGCTTCCTTACTACACGGCCAGCTAACATTGCTTCACACATGCCAGTCTGCATCTTAACAAGATTTGCTAACCATGTTAAGCTAACTCTCTTGACACAAGGGGAAAGCATATCCTTTTCACCAACCTACACATGGACCACATGTTGGCACATGTGCATATTCAGTAGTACCTCACTTCCCATCACTCGCGTTGTAAAGCTGATGCGAGTCTGGCAGAAACCACCGATACCGGTTTCTATGCACTTCGAAGCAAACACCACATGCTTGGATAGGAACAAAGCACAGAAACACCTTCAAAGAAGAGAGGAGCAAAGGAACTGGTTTAATTGCATGCCAGGACATGTCATGAAGCCAGTTCTGGATATAACAGCTCTTCCTTCGTAGCATGTAGGAAAGTTTTCAGAGTACTGGTTCACACAGCTGAAGGAGATGAGGACAAGAAGGTGGCACATACCAAGCTCATAAGGAGATAGGTTGTATAGCAGCTAACCCCTGCCTGCCCACTGATAACACATCTCAACTCAGCACGGCACATGACTCTTGGTTCTGGGCTGCTTGCTCCCAGTATAGTATATATGTAAGAATACTGCTTGCTCCCAGTATTCTTATGTGTTTACTCCACTGTGTGGTTTGCTAGCCCACGCCTCCAAAGAAACCATATGGCCAATTAATTAAATTAATTCTCTCCTTCAAAGGGCACTAAAAACAAGGCATGCACTTGATTAATCAAAGCAAAAAACAAACTGATCCTTTTGTGTCAAAACACTATCTCTGTCTTTCCCTTCTGTTTTCC
This sequence comes from Alligator mississippiensis, assembly GCF_030867095.1. Lineage (NCBI taxonomy): Eukaryota > Metazoa > Chordata > Crocodylia > Alligatoridae > Alligator > Alligator mississippiensis. The sequence goes on from NC_081832.1 coordinate 66,348,227, forward strand.
CCCCTCTCTGGCCAAGTGTGTCATAAGGCTGTATGCTCTTTTAGGGATATAGAAAATGGAGCCAAGATTTGATCTAGGATAGTCAATGGGAAAACTCTCACCTAATTTAATGGACTTCATCCATTGTCTTTGGTCTGTAAAGCACCACGGGCATTTACTGCATTTACACGCAACACGTTCATAACCTCCCTAAAAAGCAACAGGGGGAGAAGGGGGAAGGTCTGCACGATGAAAGTTCCTATATGAAAGCAAAGCTGCACTTTCTGCATTACTCTCTCAAATGGTGCTGGGGGGCCCTCTAGACGTTCAGGTAAAGGCTTCCCCTTACAACACAGCACAAGTCCAACAATGAATTGGACAAGAAGCAAAAAGCTGCTCCGGATAAGTGTGACTGGCTGTTCCACAAGTAGGTCATTGATCGAGGTTTGCTTTGAACAAACAAGCTTTGTAGTGCAACTAACAAAAGCCGGGACGCTGGCCCAGCCTGCCGAGGGCTGTATGAGTGAGCGGATAAGCAAGGAGTGCAGAGCACTAAAAAAAAAAAAACCAACCCAAAAAATCCCCACAAACCAATGACTTGAGTGGATACAAATCTCTAAGTTCCCTTCTCATCTTCTCTTCCCTGCTAAAGGGAAAAAGGGGAGGGAAAGCCCCTCATTCTTACAGTAAAGCATACATCCTTGCTTCCTTGATGATGTGACCAGACGGGCTGAGACCTGTGGCAAGTTTCTGTAGAGTGAATCAGGAACAAGCCGACTGCTCTACACAAAGCCAGCGTGCTACACCAACTGCTGAGATCAAAATGGACCAGATACCCATTTCAATAAATAAATTTAAAAAAAAACCCAAAAACCCACTTGTCTTTCTGTAGCACTCAGCTTTTGCAGTATTATTTACACATGGTTCAACCATTTAAACCGATGTGTTTCTTGCCATTCTCCAATGTTATTCACAGTATTTTTCCCCAGATAACCCATTATATGCTTTTTTCAGAAATTACCAAAGCGTTCCTGATATGTAAGTTAATGGCAGCTCAAAAAAAAATTCAGAAGAACTAAGTGGGGAGACACTGCCACTTTAGTGCTAGGAACCAAGCAATCTTCACTATAACATTTCCCAATAAATATGTTTCTTCTCAATCTCTCCCTCTAGGGATATCCACTTCTACAGTATCAGGCACCAGTAACTAACAACAGTACATGACAGGAAAGCTGGAGACTCCTTTCTCAGGGCAATTATATCTATTGGTTTTGCATCTGTAAGCTGAGGGAATGACTCGGTGGCAAAAAAAAACAGCTGTACTCAGCAAGAGCATTGTCTTCCAGAGATAAAAATCTATAAAAAGATAGTAAAGTAAGTGAACACAGGCAGGAAAAATAAAACAGGTATTCCTAGCTAAGAGTTCAAATCTAGAACCCTGATTGCCACGTGTAACATTTCTAAAGCTCTCTGGCCCTCCATCTGCAAAGTGTCCACTCTTGAAATACTTGTGCAAGGAAGGGAAGAGGCAGAGAGAGCGAGTGAGCAAGTCAGTGAAAGAGCCAGAGGTTAGTAACTCCTTGACAGTAGGTACCTCCGTGTTCCCTATGCTGTGTTCTGCAGCCCATCTTAGTAGCTCGTTAAGACCATTTATGAGAATTCAGGCATACAAAAACAGAAACACAAATATGACCTAATATACAAAGAGCGAAATTGTGGCACAGCCCTTAAGGTGTTATTTTCCAGTTACAGAGCTACAGCTAAGTTGTTTTTCAAAGGACCACGCTGATGCATCCGAAGTCCTGGTTTCGGACATACCCGCACCTGTTCAAAGATGCCTTTCAGCAGATCCCCATTTATAGGCCTGGTAAAGATCTTGTTTGCTGGGGACTCATCAAGTTGACATCGTCCAGTCCGTATTTTGAAGCGTCTCTAGGTCGTTCTGGGCTCCAACCACTCCCTCTGGCTCTGCTATCTCTGGTGCACTTCCTGAGCACAAACACTATACCTTGTACTCCCCTTTGGAGGTACTGCTCTGTTGTCCTGCTTCCTGGGTCCAGAACAGGACAATACAGGACCTCCCTACCCCAAAAGGCATCCCAATAATTTAACATACCCCCTTCCAAAGTCCCACTCTGTGGGCTCTGCAAATTATAGCGAACCCTGAGATGACACGTGAGAGTTGTTTTCCTGATTCCAGGTCCCCTCTCCAGAACTTCACCCTCAAAGTCAAGCTTCTCTCCTACAGTACGAGGCATCCTCTGGCCCCAGGAATCAACTTTCCTTGGCTTGACTGGTCACACAGTCAAGGAATCCTCTCTAGCTCAGGAAATCCACCTCTTGATTTCTCCAAGTCCCTCCTCAGCTTCTCAGATTGCGTTTCTTTTACCCCATCCCAACATCTCAGCCTCTTTTTCCTTCTAGGGATTTTCCAGTCCTTAAAACACTTTCTTTCCAAAAGAGCTGGAGAAAAGTAATTTCACTAAGGACACCGGCATCTTGTTTCTCATTCAGTTATTGATGTTCATTAAGGACAATTCTGTTCATGTGTTTCCCCCATCCCTTTAGTGTCAGGAAAATAAAGCAAGAAGATAGCAAAGAATCATAATGGTTTAAACAGAGAGGATTCATAAGTTCCAGACAGAATGTACAAGCTGTACATAAATATAACCCACATATTTTTGCATACATGCGACTGACTGTCCCAACATGCATCTACCCCACTGAATACCAGAGCATGAAGCTACAGAGGAAGTGTCTGCATTTTTTTTTAAATGTAGTCAAGACAAAAGTGATAGTCAGCAATTGAAAATAACCCTTGAAAGAAAGGGAAAAGGAGGCAAGTTTCAGAGACACAATATATTCATACTATTACAGCAAAGTTTTCTTAAAAAGGGCCATTTGTATTTAAACATTCAATCATACAGCTATAAAAACAAGGAAACAACTGTAGGACAAAGTATACTTCATTAAGAACACGCTTTTTTTCCCTCTGAGTGTGGTAGTGTTTTAGCCCAGTTCTACAATAGTGTTTTTTCCAAGTCATATTTTGTCATAAGTCCAAGTCATATTTTGTCCAAGTCATAAACACATCTTCCTACTTTACAAAAATCCTTTGCTCCTAAAAGCAGCTTTTTCTTGCAGTATAATTAAATTCTTTAAGCAACTTGGAATCAAAAGGTTTTAGCTGCTAAAACAAAACTCCATACTCCCCAAAGCCTTGCAATCCATTACACAGGGGAATCATTTTCTCCATTTCCCATGGAGAAAGGCTTTGTGATGTACATTTATGTACTTATCCAGCAGCACTCACAGGAAGATGTTAAGACATCAAGTCTTTTTTCAAAAGAAAACCCACATATCTGCTGGAAGAAGTGTCGCATGTATTCTGAAGAGAGGTGTGTAGTAGAACAAGAGGAAGTTTCCAAGTCTGAAGAGTGATCTGCAATTGCACTACTCAAGAGGTCCAAAAGCAGGTCTCTGCAAGAGCTAAGGCCCATCAACTCCCCCACCATCAGAAACGTGCATTTAGTGCAGCCAAAGTTCTGCTGGCATGAACTAGCCGAACTTCCCCCTCTGGGGTCTTGGCTTAGCATCTGTTGAGCTTGCCCAGATCGGATTTTACATGTATGAATACTTCAGTCTCTTTGAAACTGCCCTGGATAATATGCAGAACAAACCGACAGGACTTTAGATCTATCTTTATGTCAAAGCCAATCTGCCTTCTACCTTTAACTGGGCAGATCTGACTGAACTTCTCTGAAGTCTCCAACTGAATGAGGTGGAAAAGTAAACCAGATGTTTTATTCTGTCGATTAAGCTTATTTTAAGGTCTGGTTTATGTTGTTGAAAGATACCAAAGTATCCTCAACTTTTAAACAGAAACCCACATGGCCTGTAATGCTGTACTACTAAAGGTAACATTCACTACAGCGAAGAGGTTGCTTCCACTGCTTTTAAAGTCTTCTTTGTGGCTACCCAAGAAGGGCAAAACAAATGTGGCAATTGCTTAGATGTTCCCTACACTGCACACAGAGAAATTAAGAGATTTGAGAATAACCGGTAAAAGTGGCAATATGTGAAGGAGTCTACCCACATGACACCAATATCTCTCATTTCATCAGCATTTAACATAAGGAAATGACCTACCTTAGTAGGCAGAGACTCCTTATGCCTGAAGAAGGGGGACTGCACTCGAAAGCTTCCCAAGAACTTTTTTCCAACTACTCAGTTGGTCTAATAAAAGACATCACATCTAACCAAAGAACCTGGCCTGCCCATGTCCTGAGACCAACACTGCTACAACCAAAACCCCACCTACCTTAAAATACACTCTCCTGCATCCTCTTAACTGCTTTTATTGCTACTGTCTCCTTCTCTGTCCCTTCAGTGTACAGATTACACTATCTTAAATATCCTCCAGTTTCACACTTTTCGGTTGGTCTTAAAGCGCCCAGTTAAACCAGGGAGTTCACAACACGGCAACAGCTGGAGACAGCTGTGAGTGACAACTAATGTAGGCTGGACTAGAAACTGAATAAAGCATCTAAGCACACACAAAGGCATCTAGCTGAATTGGGGCATCCTGAGAGTGAGTGCTTGAATTTTTTGGTGGTCAGCCACTCTGACTGTTTCTTTTTGGAAGGCTTCACTACAGCCAGCCCCAAGGACCTATAAAAACCATGAGTCAGGCCTAAAATACAACGATAAATCATCTTTTCTTTTTGCCTTCTGGTTTCTCAGCCTGTGGCAGAAATGGGGCTGTTCTGTAACAGTTTATGGATGTTTTATTCGGACCGGGCTCTTGCGATGTTTATTGCCCGACTCCACAGGTTGCAGAAAAACAAGGAAGTGGGACTTGAAATAGCCACCCATTGACCCTTTCAGACAGGACAGGATCAGAGTAAATTGCTTTTATGTTCCTCCTCTGACCACTGCTGATTTCACGCAAGTTCTTCCAAGGTGGGAAGGGTGGGGGCAATCCCTGCTGGGAACAGAGGCTAAGTCTTCACTGTAAGATTAACCTGGCCATTTCCCTGGGCTTTAGCCCCACCACCCATGCAGTCTGTAGACAATATACCTTGCCTGGATTTGCACATGATCTGGAGGTAGAAATTAAACTCTGGGTTTCTGCTTGAGGTGGGCTCTGACCTGTACCTAACTTTTCCAGCCTTTCTATGAAACTCACTGTCCACTTGCCTCCTATGGCTGAAAGCCACCGGCCAGCTTACAAACACCCGCATGGTATTTAACCTTTCCTACAATGCAGCCTCCTTCATTTCTTCGGTGCTTCGCTCAACTAAATAAGCCTAGAAGATTCAGAGATGTTAGGGTCGGAAGGGACCTCAATAGATCATCGAGTCCGACCCCCTGCATAGGCAGGAAAGAGTGCTGGGTCTAGATGACCCCAGCTAGATACCTATCTAACCTCCTCTTGAAGACCCCCAGGGTAGGGGAGAGCACCACCTCCCTTGGGAGCCCGTTCCAGACCCTGGCCACTCGAACTGTGAAGAAGTTCTTCCTAATGTCCAGTCTAAATCTGCTCTCTGCTAGCTTGTGGCCATTATTTCTAGTAACCCCCAGGGGCGCCTTGGTGAGCAAAGCCTCACCAATTCCCTTCTGTGCCCCCATGATGAACTTATAGGCAGCCACAAGGTTGCCTCTCAACCTTCTCTTGAGGAGGCTGAAGAGGTCCAGGTGCCCCAGTCTTTCCTCATAGGGCTTGGCCTGCAAGCCCTTAACCATACGAGTGGCCCTTCTCTGAACCCTCTCCAGGTTATCCACATCCCTCTTGAAGTGCGGCGCCCAAAACTGCACGCAGTAATCCAACTGCGGTCTGACCAGCGCCCGATAGAGGGGAAGTATCACCTCCTTGGACCTATTTGTCATGCATCTGCTGATGCACGATAAAGTGCCATTAGCTTTCCTGATGACTTTGTCACAATGCTGACTCATGTTCATCTTGGAGTCCACTAGGACTCCAAGATCCCTTTCTGCTTCCGTGCCACCAAGCAGGTCATTTCCTAGGCTGTAGGTATGCTGGACATTTTTCCTCCCTAGGTGCAGCACTTTGCATTTCTCCTTGTTGAATTGCATTCTGATGTTTTCCACCCATATGTCCAACCTGTCCAGGTCTGCTTGTAGTTGTTCCCTGCCCTCCGGTGTGTCCACTTCTCCCCACAGTTTTGTGTCGTCCGCAAACTTGGACAGAGTACACTTCACTCCCTCGTCCAAGTCGCTGATGAAGACATTGAAGAGTATCGGTCCAAGGACCGAGCCCTGCAGGACCCCACTGCCCACACCCTTCCAGGTCAATACCGACCCATCCAACACGACTCTCTGGGTGTGACCCTCTAGCCAATTTGCCACCCACCGGACCGTGCAGTCATCCAAGTCACAGCCTCTTAACTTGTTCACCAGATGTTGCACTAATGTGTTGTTCACTTGCCAGAGATTCACACCAAGGTTTCAGGGTTGAAAAGGACCAACAAGAGATGGAAACAGAACTGTAAGGACAGGATGACTGTACCAATCCTCTAAAACAAGCAGATGAGGGAGCAAGACTGAGAGCTCCAAAAGGAGCAGTTCAGGCAGCACATGCTGTCTGGATCACCAGCCTGCAGAATCCTTCCTAGAACAGCTTAGAAAAATCATCACTGTCTGCACTGCCATGTTGTATGGTCATTTGATAATTCAGGAGTTGGGTTTGGTAATGGACCGTTCCATGCACCAGACTGGACAGAAGTCCCCTTGTGATCCCAGAGTAAGGAGAGCAGGTGTGCTGCGACCTCCAGCTCCTTTACCAGCGAGACCTCAATGCCGGTAACAGACTTCATGCTACTGATACACATTACTTACAGGTAGGAGAGGTTATCCAATGGTTATTAATATATTTGTGGTAACAAACAAGCTTCCTTGTGAAAAGAAGTTTTTGCACTTGTATGCCTTTGCATTGGAGGGTCACTCTAAGCCTCTCACATCGCTTGCTAGTTTGCTACTTCATACAGAAGTTCTTGAACCAGTGCTGATCATGCTGGCTCTGCATGACTCTTCAATCCCACCACTTTCCACTGGCTGTTTTTCATCAGAAACACCCACCTGCATTAGAAAAACCGGCAGCAAATCCAACATGTAGTACTTGCATCTACTCTGCTGCATTTGCACCTAGCATGTGCAATTTCTTTTCAGAAACCCATTGTCCTCTTGAAAAGAAGAAAAATTTCTGCTGAAATGCCATCCCCCTCATCTCTAAAACCTCGTATGCAACTTCTGCAATAATAGTACAGTCTGATACTCAGACCTCAGAGATTGTGGTACATTCTGGTTGCATTTTCAAGATTTTCTCCAAGACCTTGAAAGATGGAAACATGTCTTCCCTTTCTTTCTTCTTTTGTTTTTATTAGAAGTGGAGATTTTCAAATAGTCAGAAAGTACACTTTAAGAAAACACATAGCAATTGCTACAGCCTTGCAACAAAATCCTTCTTAGAGTTGCTAAGAGTCGGCCTTGCATTTGTAGTTTGCAGAATCTAGCATGCCGACTTCAAAAACCAGAGAGGCACTAAATTAATTATTCTACATATGTGAAGAGCTTTAGAGCTGCTGGCTGTGTATTAAATTTACTGACGTTGACATGGATACTGAAAATGACCTAATTGTCCTAGTGAATGCTCGCAATTCTCAGTTCTCATTCTGCAAAACAGATGCAGGTGAATGGATTTGTATGTTACCAGCAAAGGATAAAATTATACTTATTCAAACATGTATTGTAAAAACTTAAGACTATCATCTCTATTAAAATACGCTGCTGTAAATATGTGATAGACCTACCCCCAGACACTCTATAAGATGATCATTTCCTAAGAACAAAACAAAACAAAACAAAACAAAACAAAACAGAGGAATATGAGGTAAACTGACAGCCATGTTTTATTTTCTAACCATCTAATATCAGTCACTTTCATGGGCTGGAAGCTTTGTCAGAGAAGCTGTTTGCTCAAGGGCTAAGAATCTTTGCTTTCTCTCTCCTGTGTATCAGGCTTAGTGGATGAAGTTAAAGAACTCTCAAAATTAGGGTTAATGATTATTTTGTGGACAAATCTCTACTCTGCAGCTCTGCCGTTAGATTAATATAATGTTCTCGCTGATTGCTGCCATTTGATTGTATCTTGAGATCCAAAGGCGTCTTGAATAGGAAATGTCAAAGAGCTGGTGTCAGCAGAATAGTGAAAACCCATTGCCCGCTCTTGCACTAAATTATAGGAGTCCTGGCTGTCAAAAGGGCTAAACAAATCACTACATTCACATTAAATTTAACAGAAGCCACAGGGCTCAGCCACTAAAAAATCTGTCACCAATACCTCTCATACCTTTGTTTAGGCTTTGAGAAGCCTAAACAAAGATCTTAGGATGTAGGCCTGAAAATTTTGGTAACTGTCTATAACGGGTCACTCTTATTTAGAGGCATCTGTCCCAATTCCAAACATAAGATTATATTGAGATTGGCGCACAAACTAAAAGATTTTGTACTTCGTGCTTTAAATTTGGAGAAATTATTAACTCAATTCATAAAAGTAAGACTCTTCAGAGGGCAACTGTATTTTCTATAGAAAAATATTTTACAACATAGTCATCCACTCTTCTAGTCAAAAAGAGTTTTAAAAATACATATTAACAAGCCTGGGAAATTCACATAGATACCAAAAACTCTCTCTATCCTTTTTGAATTAAGCAAGGTAGCTTGTATCAGTAAAATACAAACTCTAAAAAGCAAGAAAATAAGCAGACTGATTTCAGATCCTACATATACTTCATTGATCCACTTCCAAGCCTCCCTTCCACCAGCCACAGACTGGTATCTCCTCCCTCCCTCTTCCCCTCCCTCACATGCAGATTTAACACTGACCAGTCTATACTAAATACAACAATACATGTTGGGATATCAATTTCATAATCCCTCCATGAAAAATACCAAACTCACAACTATTACTGGACCACCCATGGTCCACCCATGACTGGACCACGAGTATAGATGGCTATACCCTGTACAGGAGGGATCGTGTAGAGAAAAGGGGCGGGGGGCGGGGGTGTAGCTCTCTATGTTAAGGAAAGCTACACGTCCCTGCAAGCCGATATTGGCGACCAGGGTGGACGGCTGGAGACCCTCTGGGTTAAAATCCGGGGAAACACGGCACAGGGGACACAATGGTGGGAGTCTATTACAGACTTCCCACCCAAAGTCCTGAGCTTGACCAGGAGTTTGCCCAGGAACTGGCTGAGGCAGCTTGCTCCAGGACCATGGTTGTCATGGGTGACTTCAATTACCCGGACATCTCGTGGGAGGATCGCTCAGCAAAATCTGAGCGGTCGCAGAGCTTCCTCTCGTGCGTGGATGACCTCTACCTGACTCAAGAAGTCTATGGGCCAACGAGAGCCAAAGCGCTGCTCGACCTGGTACTGGCTACTGGGGATGACCTAGTCGGCGACCTAGTGATTGATGGGAAGCTGGGTGACAGCGACCACGAGCTGATCACCTTCACCATCTGCTGAAAAGCTGGCAAGTCAGTCAGCAACACGCAAGTCCTTGACTTCAGGAAAGCCGACTTTGACAAGCTCAGGAGGCTTGTCAGTGAGGCCCTAAGGGACCGTGACCACAGGGAGAGGGGAGTTCAAGAAGAGTGGTTGCTCCTCAAGGGAGCGATCCTCAATGCACAAACTAAGTCTATTCCATCTCGGAGGAAAGGCAGCAAGAGGGCACAGCAGCCCCCCTGGCTCTCCAGGAACCTAGCAGACCTCCTGAGGCTAAAAAGAAAGGCCTACAAAGGATGGAGGATGGGAGTCACCTCCAAGGAGGATTATTCTGCACTGGTCCGGTCCTGCAGGGAGCAGACCAGGAAAGCCAAGGCTGCAACTGAACTCCAGCTAGCTTTGACCATCAAGGACAATAAAAAAGTCCTTTTTCAGATATGCGGGGAGCCGGAGGAAAAGCAGGGGCAACATTGGACCCCTGCTGAACCAGATGGGGCAACTGACAACTGACGCCCAGGAAAAAGCCAACCTATTAAATAGGTACTTTGCGTCAGTCTTTCATCAGCCCCATGGGACGCCCGTGCCCGCTACAGGGCCAGGAAGTCCAGGTAAGGGTGATCCCCTGCCCTCCATTAATGCTGACTTTCTGAAGGAACATCTTGAGAAGCTGGATACCTTCAAGTCAGCCGGCCCTGACAATCTTCACCCCAGGGTACTCAAGGAGCTGGCGAGCATCATAGCCCAGCTTCTAGCGCGGATCTTTGAAAACTCTTGGCGCTCTGGTGTAGTGCCCGAACACTGGAAGAAGGCCAATGTGGTGCCTATCTTCAAGAAAGGGAGGAAAGTGGATCCGGCTAACTATAGGCCCATCAGCCCGACTTCTATCCCAGGGAAGATCTTAGAAAAGTTTATTAAAGAGGCCATCCTTAATGGACTGGCCGACACCAACATCTTAAGGGATAGCCAGCACGGGTTTGCTGCGGGTAGGTCTTGCTTGACCAATCTCATTTCCTTCTACGACCAGGTGACCTATCACCTGGACAAGGGAGAAGAGATTGATGTCATATATCTTGACTTCAAAAAAGCCTTCGATCTGGTGTCCCATGATCGCCTCTTGGAGAAACTGGCCAATTGTCGCCTTGGGTCCTCCACGATCCACTGGCTGGAAAATTGGCTCCAGGGTCGGACCCAGAGGGTAGTAATTGATGGAAGTCACTCATCGTGGTGTCCTGTGACCAGTGGGGTCCCCCAAGGCTCTGCCCTTGGACCCATACTGTTCAACATCTTCATTAATGATGTGGACACTGGAGTCAGAAGCGGACTGGCCAAGTTCGCTGATGACACCAAACTTTGGGGCAAAGCATCCACACCAGAAGACAGGCGGGTGATCCAGGCTGACCTGGACAGGCTCAGCAAGTGGGCGGATGAGAATCTGATAGTGTTCAACGCCAATAAATGCAAGGTTCTCCACCTTGGGGAAAAAAACCCGCAGCATCCTTATAGGTTCGGCAGTGCTATGTTGGCTAGCACTATGGAAGAAAGAGACTTGGGGGTCATCATTGACCAGAAGATGAACATGAGCCTGCAGTGCAATGTGGCGGCTAGTAAAGCGACCAAAACGCTGGCTTGCATCCATAGATGCTTCTCAAGCAAATCCTGGGATGTCATTCTCCCCCTGTACTCGGCCTTAGTGAGGCCGCAGCTGGAGTACTGCGTCCAGTTTTGGGCTCCACAATTCAAAAATGATGTGGACAAGCTTGAGAGAGTCCAGAGAAGAGCCACGCGCATGATCAGAGGTCAGGGAAGCAGACCCTACGATGACAGGCTGAGAGCCCTGGGACTCTTTAGCCTGGAAAAGCACAGGCTCATGGGTGATCTGATGGCCACCTACAAGTTTATCAGGGGTGACCACCAGTATCTGGGGGAACATTTGTTCACCAGAGCGCCCCAAGGGATGACGAGGTCGAATGGTCACAAACTACTTCAAGATCGTTTCAGGCTGGACATAAGGAAGAAATTCTTTACTGTCCGAGCCCCCAAGGTCTGGAACAGCCTGCCACCAGAGGTGGTTCAAGCGCCTTCATTGAACACCTTCAAGATGAAACTGGATGCTTATCTTGCTGGGATCCTATGACCTCAGCTGACTTCCTGCCCTTTGGGCAGGGGGCTGGACTCGATCTTCCTAGGTCCCTTCCAGCCCTAATGTCTATGAAATATGAAATCTATGAAAATCTATGAAATTACTAACAAAAAAGAAAATAAACTCTCTTTTTTTCAGCTGTTGCACAAAATTATGCATCTTGCAGCCACCATTTCCACTGTTCCTCACTACTTCACTTAAAACAGGACTACTTATAATTTAACTTATAAAACTACTCCAGTCCTATACAAACAGCTTAACCATGTGCATATACAACCAAAAGTCTTTGTAATCTGACAGTGCCTGTGGGTTGTTCAGGATGAGGGTGACAACTTGCGGGTTGCGGGTGATAAAAAAAAGGAAGCAAAAGGAGGTTAAGAAGGGGAACTTGAGAGAGAGAGGTGTTGAGTAATTCCAACTGCTTATTTCTTTGTCTTACAGGTCAAGCTAGGATATGACAAGGTCTAGCCATTTTTATGCTCAATTAACGAAGATATTAGATGGCTAAAATAGACAGACAGAAACACACGTAGACATGCAACACCTCTCTGCTTTACATGCACCATTTGTGTTTAGATTTTACTTTAAAATTCTATTGCGTTTTCCTGTTCTAATGTTTTTAGGTCTCAAAGATTAGACACCTGTATGCATCTCTGAAACTTCAGCTATAAGGTCATGTTTGGGCATTAATGTCTATCCCAGTAGAGACCTACAAAAGATAGTTTTATATCTGCTCCCAGACACGGAAACAGTTGCTATTGTTGCAACTCCCTATTCTGTAAAAAAAGTCTCCTCTCTTATATCGGGAGCGTGGGAAACGCTATTTGTGGACACAGTCAACAGAGCCATAGACATGAGGTCTAGCGCTTGGCCCGCAGATTTCTGAGAAGGAAAAATACACATTCAACCATCTAGCCAACTGCCAGCAAAAAGGATCTCTCTCCGTCATTTTTGTCATGGCTCAGACCTTCCCTTCTCTCCAGGCTTTCTGCTTAGGCTACAGCATACTGTCAAGAGAGCAGGCCCTGCCAGACTCCCTGAACCTCCAAGAAGGAGCTTAGTATTTTTAAAAGCAGTGAGAAATAGAAGGAAATGCTGCAACATTGTGCAATTTCCCTATGATTCATATTCAGAAATCCTCAAAACAGCCACGAGCAAGTTCTCTAACTTTCAGCTTGGAAGATGAACAAGCCAAAATAAATATGTAAATAGAAAGTGTGACTTTCCCCCAAGAAGGGGCAGACCCGCTGGCATGGACTGCACAAACACAGGTTGCAAAGAAGGGAGCCAGAGAGACGGAGAGCTGAAGATTTACCTGAATGTCCTGGAGTCCTTTTCTACACGGAAAGGTCAAGATACACAGACACACGGATGGGCTTTGGCAATTCAAATCTAATCATTAAAAGACCAAAGTCCTCAGCCAAGCTAAAGAAGTGGTCTGTGCTTTAGACAAATTCATAGGGATTTCCACCACACCCTGCAGGGACAAAATGGCTGAACAGCTGCGCTAGAGCACAACAGCTGAAGTCTGAGTTTTTTTGTGGTTACTGAATGACCCGTTTTAATTCCTTCTCCCCAGCTCCACATGAGAAAAGACCACAGGCAGTCTGTTCATCGGCCAGTCCTCTGACCCAGCCCACACTCTGCTCCACACCACCAATGCACTACAGAACAGATCTGTGCTGCACGGGACATACACAACTCCTCCTCTCCTCAAAGTCGTAGAGCACTTGTCCTTCCCTCAGCAGAAAGACCCATTCTGTTGATGGGAAGGAGAGGCTGGATTCATTCTGAAGAACCTGCTCCTATTCCTGCTGGAATGAGCTGACGGTTTCTCATCCAAAGTCAATGGCAGTAGTATGGGAGGAGTCCCACCAAAGTTTCCTATCAATTGATCTGAAAAAGTCTTTAAGGATGATACTTTGCAGGGCTCGGGTCCTCTTTTAGAAACACGATAACATTGCCCTGTCCAATTAAAGTTAAAGTCTTGCAGTCCTGGAAGTGCATAAAAAATATCCCTAGTGAACAGTATGAAAGAAGGTGAGAACTATAAAAGGCATATTAGACTCGCCTGTAAAAACTGTTAAACGTGAACCGGATTTTTAAGAGATCAGGATTCAACAGTGAATTTTTTAGCAGAGTCATCTCCTAAAGAGAGAACATGCATTACCCCTGTTTCCACTAGAGTCACCAACAAACACTCAAAAAGAATATTTCACAGCAATTCAGGAAAGTAACTAAGGAGAAGCTGGATTTTAGCATGTGCTGGTGACACATTTCTTGTCTGCAAAAGGAGGTGCTACTAATTCCCTAAAACTTCTGTTACATATAAGTGCTTTCACAGCCTTCTAAGAAAAGCCAGCCACTGAGCTGTCTTTCTGCAATCAAATCATCTTACTGTTTGGTTTTCATATTCCTCTGGCTATAAACCTCATTTCCCACTTTTGTTTCTCATTTTTTACTCATCAAGTGGGTGGGTGAGGAGTTTTATACTTAAAACTAGCAAGCAGCAGCAGTATGGAGATACTGGATCTAGGTGAGTGCAAGGGTAAGGAAAAGGGGATCTTCTAACCACATTCCCCACTTGAGTGACCCATGCAAAGCTGGTCAGATTGGTGGTCCCTGCACTCTGGAAGAGACTCCTCCCTGCTATTTCTCTGGGAGTGGCTCAGTGTCCCAAAGCGGGCAGGGACGTGTGGGGCCTTTGATCTGCTTCCCCATACACTGGTCATCAAAAATAATTAGTCACATGGAGAAAGGAGGTTAAAAGAGTGATGACAAGGCATATGGAAGCAAGCGTTTGCTCAAGATACAAGGAGGGGCCGGTATGTGCTTTTCAAAAAACCAAATACAGGAGAACCCTTTTTAAAGAGAGCACCCCCAACAAAAACTTGCTGCTTCTCTCTGTTGAGAAAGTACATTGTTCTAGCATACTGTTGCCATCATCTCTCACTTTTCTTGTATATGATCATTAACTGCTCCTGAGTAACACTTGCTCTTGCCTCTGGCAGCTTCATATAGCCACAAAAGCAATGAGCACAGTTATGGGTGTAATTTGTGTAACACACAATTGCTGCAATTATGATGCTCAATGGGTCTGTTTACTGGAATGTAGTCTCAAAAATAAGTTCCTAAAACTTGTCAGTCTTTAAGGGTGCCTGTACACATGCAGCGAGGCTGCTCCGATGCACTGTAATTACAGCACATTGGAGTAGGCTCGATTAATCGAGTCTGCTGGAGCAGGTAATTACCATGCTCCAGCAGACTCCAGCGTCACGTGTTTCAGCATCCCAGCACTGAAAAATGGCGGCAGGGACATTTTAAATAAAACTCATTCAACGAGCTTTAGTTAAAGTGCCCCCACAGCCATTTTTTTAAGCGCACAGAGACGCTGATACACGTTACACTCTAGACACTTTAATTAGCGTGGCTCTCAGAGCCACGCTAATTAAAGCACCCCTCCCCCCACTCCTGGAGCACATGTATAAATATCCTAATAGCCCAGAAGTGCTTTCTGCATCAGCATTTCTCATCTTGCTGCCAGAGAGGTGCTTCCGCCTTCACTCACTCTTATGACACTCGCACTAGAGCAGGCTACCATATACCACAGGCAGGCAGAAAAGGCAGCTGCCCAAGGCTGCAACACATAATGCTAAATTGACCATGTGCTTGTAACTGCTGGCCTCCACTGCAGGTGATCCTATGGGGGAAGAGAATGCGCTAAATGCCCAGAGGAGATAGCAAGGGAAAGATGCCTTTTTTTTGGCTCTGCTGAGAGCAGCAACAAAATGTACCCAAAAAGTATAGACACAAGGGCTGATCCTCACCATGCCCCATGTCAGAGCTGACCGCACCGAATGCGCTGGCAAGCTTGGCACACTGATGCAGAAGGGCAGCCAACTTGAATGCAACCCAACGGCAGGATGCCAGCAGAGCACAAACCAGGAAGGCTCACGTGCAAGAAGCAACTCAGCTCACTGAAGACAGGACACCTGGCAACCTTGGCAATTTAGCCTTTGCTGCTGGCTCTGTCTTATCAACTTTGTTCTATTTTTGTCTGAGGGCCAGGCTTGCATATTACCAACAGGATTTTCAAAGCCAGACTTCGCTCTGTTGTGGCTAGAAGCAACCTGCCAAGGTTTCTGAGCCAGAAGAATACAGATAGGAGAAAGATACTGATCTTTCCAGCCCACACCACTACAAACCCCTGAGGGGAAATGTGCCTCCATTCCAAGGTGCAAGACTTGGCAGGCAGTATAAACCTGCTGTGAAATTCTGGTTTATGTCATTCAAGTGAGGGCTGTTCATTTGGAAAAGGCTGGCCATGAGCACTAGTGCCCCTAGGAACTCCCTCCATCCCCTGTTCCTGCCCTTTCACCCTGCCTTTCAGCACAGAACTGAAGTCATTGCTGCTTCTCCCCCACTCCCTGTCCTCCTTGTTCCTCATGAAAATGTATATTTTAACCTCAGGATTTCACATGGGCGCCTGCAATTACTAGAAATCAAATGGGAAGTACCTGGGGACTTAAATCCTCCATTTAGGTCTTGCTGGGTAGGTCGTGCTCTTCTGCGTTTCAGAGCTAAACTAAATGATGGTTCTAATTAAAAATGAGCCCGCATTTTATTACAAGAGCAGGCATTCCCCAGTGCACCCAAAGCTGAAATTGGCTGGCTACCTGCCAGCCATCTGGCCTGTTTAGCTCAGCTTAGTTATGTAACTCCCTATGCTTTCTACCTAAAGAAAAAAAGTTACCTAGGTCAAATTGTCAATGTATGATGACAGAAGGCTACAGACCAATCCAGCAGCAGGCAGGTGAAAACAAGGGAGAGCAACAAGCTATAAACCATGTTAGACATACAGTAGTCTCTGTAATAATTTAGCTAAAGGTCAACTGGTTTTAGCAAATCAGATCTTGGGAGTGACTAATAAATTTAAAGCTTCACAGAGCAGCAACATAGGCTATTTCAATGGAGCAGCAGCCAAGAAGGGAATGCTAGAGTGACTGATTAAAAGCAAAAACCCTCACTCATTTAACAACTCCCCCCTGTTTTCTAGGATGCCTGAGCAATGACAAAAAACAACCTACACTCCCCCACACCTCAACATCTTCCTGAAGAGTCCCGCCAACATGCTCCCAACAGGCATGCTTGCTCTCTCTCTCACCCACATGTGCATCCTTCCTCCTTTAAAAGGCTACAGGCAGTCAAAGCAAGGATACTAAACTAACTAGCCAAATCTTTAATATTATTGAGTCACCTTATTAAAACCTGCATACAGGCTTACCTTGTCTGTGCATTTTGCTGTAAGCTTTTTTTAAAACGTGCAACGATTCCCAACAGCTGAAGGATACTCGGTACTCCGATGGCAGGGTCTTGGTGGCAAGAATTGCCTGTTTGTTCAGTTCGTACAGTATCAAACAACGGGCTCCTAATTCATGACTGGGGGCTAGGGGAAGGCAACAGAAAATTGGTGGTGCTCTTCCATTTGTGCCTTTGAAAGGCTCCCTTAAGAAAGTAAGATGACATTTGTCATGTTCATAGAAATCTATATAGGACAAATAGCTTGTGTTCAAAGTAGAAGCACATTATACCATCACGTGACTGCGTAGAGCACCACAGAGGCCAACCAAAGCTTATACTCAAGGTCTCAGTCTCAACTTTCAGTATTATGCTCCTGGTCCGTAGTAGAGGGGGAATCCTTTCAAATGGTTTTAATTTTGCTTCCTTCCCCCGCAATAATGGAGGCTTGTGGTCTTTCTTTTTTGGGGGGAGAGGGGAAGAAATGGGGAAAAAAGATAGTCTATTCGTCAAGTTCTATTAATTATAAAATGCACCTTTATTGATATACCACACTCACTTGTTTCCCTAGAATTAGCGAATGGAAACTGGGCTGCATGTCTCAGATGAGGAAACTGATTCTGAACAGTTTATTTAAAAGGAAAAATCTTTTCATTCTGTTTTCCCAAAAATCAAGTACTCGTCTTATTTGAGGCCATGTGGTATGCAAATAAATGTAACATGTGCAGGGCCATATGTATGTAATGCACTTAACAATTCAAACAGTCTTTTTCTGCCCCATAAAAAGCTTAAAAATCTAATTAAGACCTGCACAAGCTATGTCTGCAGGACACAATGCAATACAGAGTAGGGGTACGTAAGCTAAACTGGGGTGCTGGAAACAGTGCAGCTAAAAAAAGCACAAAACACTCCACTGAGCTAGACTGCTTCTGTACCCATGCAAACATGTTTAAATCTAGCACAGTGCATCAGGAGGCCTGGTGCTCCTACTATTTTACGAGGAGGCAGGCTGCGAGAACAGCCTGTAGGTGTGGCAGGGGCCAATTCGAGAGTCACCAGACCAGAAGGGGACTGGGTTTGAAGCACATAAGTCCAGGGCCTGAGCTGGCCAGGCAGTCTAGCCTGAGAGCCACAGATAGAGGAGCTCCTGGGCAGGAAGGCTCCTGGTTAACATCTGAGCTGGGGTAAGAAACACTGGAGGTTTGAGTTTGACTGGCACTTCGAGTGGGACTAGAAAGGGCTGCCTTGGAGGTCTTATTAGTGCCTGAGGGGCATAGGATTGCCTTGAGACCTGCCAGGGGTCAGGCTCAAGATACAGACAGGGGTCAGGAAGCACAGTGTTGCCCTAGAGGGGCAAATCTTGGGGCCAAGGAGTGAGACAAGGGCTGGGGATGCAGACCCAGTGTAGTGCATCTAGGCCAAAGGGACCAGACAGAGCAGTGGGGATGGAAGCCAAGAAGGCTGAGACCCCAACAAGGGAGTGGAGGCCTAAGGCAGCTTGGTGGTGTGGGGCCTGATGGAAGCAAAGAGGACAAGGGCTGAGAGGGTACTCTAGGCCATTACAGCCACCCCTGGGGTAGGACCCTGTTACATAGATATGCTACGCTGCATTGCATTGTGCCATGTGCACATATCCAGTGCCCGAAATGGGCTGCTTGGCAGCAAAAAGAGTTACAAAACTAAGACTGGTTACATTTTGAGGGCATCACACTTTTGACAAGGCTGTAGATAGAGGGGAAAGGAATAAAACAGGAAAAGTTTGGGTACAGCTTATCAGGAAGGAGAACCAACTCTACAAGTGCAAAGATGAGAGCTGGAGACTGGAATGGAGGAAGTAATTAGTTTCACTGCTAATATCACAGCAGCCCATCCCTTTGCTTCCTTCTCCGAATTAAAAATTGATGTTTCAGCTATAGCTAGGAACCCCCTTCCACTGAGCTGGCTGCAGTTCCCAAATGCCTAGTGAGTTCTGCTACTTACACAATCCTAAGCAAAGAGAATCCAGGAAGAAAGGAGAAAGGAAGTACCCTCTTCTGTTCCCATTTTCAGGAAGGACCCAACTGAGAGGCAGATACCCAAGTTCAAATCAAAGCAGATTACTCTATGACCTTGACTTAAGTTGCTTATCCTGTCTAGATCTCAGTAATTCATGTGAAAAGATGGAACATAAACCAGGAAGAGCAGACAAGGTTTCCAGGGAAAACATACTGTTTAAAAGCCAAGGGCCTTAAACTCCTATGGCAACTTGCACTACCATTACCCTGCTCCTTGCGATACAACAACCTTACGCTGCTTCAGCACTATTAGAAAAAGATTGGCTGAAGCTGCCTTTTAGTAGACTGTCATCAAGAAACTAGGAGCCTCAGAAGTCACTGGCTGCTAAACCCTGGTTGCACACAGAAACATTAATAGGAAGTCATAGAAAAATAGGACTGGAAGAAACCTCAAAAGATTGAGCCTAAGCCTCTGCTTAAGGCAGGGTCATCTCGGTCTGTACCATCCTAGCCAAATGCTAGTCTAACCTACACATCCAGTGACCAAAGTGCCACAACCTCTCAGTCTTCTCCATTGCTTATCTGCCCTCAGCTAGTACAGTTTTGTTTTTTTTTCTAATATCCAACCCGAGTCTTCCTTGTTGCAATATTAGCCCATTACTCATTGCCTTGTGCCCTGTGAACACAGACAGCAAGGGATCACCACCTTCTTTATAGCAACCCTCTGTAGTTGAGGAGTTATAGAATCTCCCGAGTCTTCAATTTTTCAAACTAAATGGTCCCAGTTCCTCCAACCTCTCCTTGTGCATCATGTTTTCTAGACCTCAAATCACTGTTGCTGCTTTCCAAGTCTCAAGAGCGTGGACCCTGGTACATTATTAAGTGCCAGTTTGGAGGTTTCCGTTTAGGAAATATATTAAAATAGATCAGCAACAGGCCGGACAAAATTTTCCTGAAATGTTTTATATGCACATCACCTTGATATGTGGGCCTAGGAGAAGAATCTATTTAAAAAAAATATTATAGACCACCCCAACACACACACACAGCAGGAAGGACTTCAACAGCCACACAAATATTGCACCCCAAAGGTTTATCTGTACTATGTTCCAAAGTAAACTTAATCTCTGGTCGGTGCATGTATTCTGAACGTGTATAAGGAGATGGGGGAGACGTGTCCAGACATGCCTTAATGTGCTTGTCCTAATGTGTATTTAATTTAATATCCCCAATGTGAAGTACTAAATAAAAGTGTATTAGGCTATCCTGATACGCAGTACCAAAAACACATGTTTTTTAAGTGACGCTTAACAGGCAGTAGATTATTTTACTGTGCATTCGCATAATTGCAGTTTTTTATGTGATGCTTTAATGCTCAGTAGACTTGTAGACTTGCCCAGGCAGTCTCCAGTATAGTCCCAACTATATCACCACCTTGACCTGCACCCAGAAGCAGATGTAAAGCCAAACCTAGTCACAAAGGGTGTTTTTACATGTGCTCTGGGGATGGGAGAGGGGCGCTTTAATTACATCAGTTCTGAGAACCGCTCTAATTAAGCACTTGCAGCATCTCATGCATCAGCGTCCCCACACTTCAAAATGGAGGTGGGGGTGCTTCAACTAAAGCTTGCTGAACAATCTTTAGTTAAAGTGCCCCCGCCACCATTCTGAAGCGCAGGGATGTGGAGGCTGGCTGGAACATGCTAATTAGCATGCTCCAGCAGACTCAATTAGTCGAGTCTGCTCTGACATGCTATAATTATAGCGTGTCAAAGCAGCTCCTGGCATGTCTACAGGCATCCAAAGTGGAGAGGCAGTATGTGGTCCTACCCCACCAAGCAATCAGGCTGCAGCACTTGGCGCTATTAGAGGTTTGGTGCATGTTGCAGTAGACAAAGATTTACAAAATGGGAAAGACAAAGCTAACCGTGGCAGCAGATATCTAAAAAAAATAAGAAGTTAAAATCTCCCCCTATAGCAGATAAAAGTGAGGATTTTACCTCTATCAATAGAAATAAAACAGTAGCCAGAAGATTGCAGACCATTCTAGGAAAGATTGGAAGTAATATTATTCCTTTAAAGGTACAATCTGAAATCTAAAATGTTTGTCCTGACCTTGTTCTACCTGCTCCCAGGTATGTTTCATTAGGGACCTGGGCAGCTGCTTGTTAAACAAGCAAGAAAGTTGGAGTGTAGTACACGAGTAGACTGGAGTTAATGGGCTTTGTACAATTCATTAAGCTATGAAGAACTGAAGCAGCACTTGTAAAGATACTTACTACTATTGTAACAATACCTAAAGGCCCCAGTCAAGACTTAGGGCCTTTCTGTGCTAAGTGCTGTACAAACAGAATAAAAGATGGTGCCTCTACTACCCTGAAGAGCTTGCAATCTGAGTGTAAAGATGCTACAAGTGGGTTTAAACAAACAACAGGAGAGGGCAGGGAGTGGAAAGATGAGGACAACTGTTGTAAAAAAAAACAGGTGGAGAGAAGTAACAGCAGACAACACTCTGATTTCTGAATCGGTTTAGGAGCTTGGGCTGTTTTATTTATTTAAAAAAGAAAGATAAGCAAACATCTTCCTGTTTCCTTTTCTCCAGGGAATGTCACAAAGGCCCCACAAAAAGGGGATTAAGCACAACTGTAGCAGCTGCCTGAAGTGTGGCACGCAAAATGGAAATTCTACTGCTCTAGCTGAGAGTGAGGTCTCTCCATCTTTACAAACAATCTAAAAAGGGGAACTTGTACAGATATGACCAGGGATCTGGGCCTTCCATTCGCCATGGAAAACACACAGTAAAACCCGGATTTTCTCTGTACAAGGAGAAAAATTCTGGAAACGATGCATCTTCCCTTGCAGGCTGGCAGGAGCGAGAGGAGGGTAGTTGGGCAGGGGCCATGTGCCTGTGCGCACATACACATGCACATGGCCGCCAGGCAGCCTGGAGAGCAGCTCCGCACAGGTAATTTGGGGGGGAGGGGGAACTGTGGCTCCCATAGTGAGGAAGAGAGGGAGGGAGTTAGGGCAAGGCTGAGGCTGGGGCTGCTGCCCAGCCAGTATGGTACATGGGACCTGGGGTCCAGGGCCATATGCAGCCATAGGGCCCAGGGGGAAGCAGGATGGAGCCACAGGTGGCTCATCCAGGGAGATGGCAGGGGGGCTGGCTTCCCACTACTGTGCACACGCCTGGGGGGAGCATGTGTCCCCTAGATCTGCACATGATGGGGCAGAGGCAGGGGTGCAGTGCCTACTGCAGGCTAAGACTCCCCAGTGGCATCAGGAGCTTCCCCACTCCTCTGTGCCCTGTTGTACTGGGTCCCACCCACTGGACTGCAAAGGCCCCGAGGGAAGGACAGCAGCACGTGGAGCCTGGCCCCCCCACGGGCTCTGCTCTGGCTGAGCTACCCATGGGGGACGGGGAACTGGGCTCCACTCTGCGGCAGCAGCTGCCACCTCCCACGGGAAGCAGCTGGGGCACAGGCACTGCTGTGGGGGGCAGGGGGCTACAGATCTGGGTCCCTGGCCCTGTAGCCCTGGTAGCTGCGGGGCCTCTCCAGCAGGGCAGAGTGGTCTGGGAGACTGTGGGTGGGGAGTAAGGGGCACTGGCAGTGCATGGGGGGCTGTGAGTAGTGAGTGAGGGGCAGGGCACGGGCATAACAGGCAGGGCTGCTCAGCACCACAAAGCAGTGGGAGGAGGGACCGAGGGGTGAGACAGGACAGGATGACAACAGCCACAGCTGGACCAGTGTCCTGGTAAGCGGAGGGGGAAGGGTGTGCTCTGATTTTTCATGATTAAAAACCCCAAATCAAATGCCAAAGTGTATAGGTATTTAGAATTTATTTTACTATACTGATTGGGGCATTGGTAGGCTTCCAAATTGCTTTAAAATTGTAAATATATCAATGATTACTTTGTGTTCAACTGATACCTATATATACACACATACACATATAGTGGTGTTTCATTTTAATTGCAGAAAGACATGGATTTGGGGGTTTTAAAATCAGAGAACTGGTAACTATTAATCAGAATTTGTGATTTTTTAAATGGAAAAAAACAAGTTTCCTGGATATGACATACCTCTTCACCAACAGAGACGCTTAGTGGTCGATAGCGTTTCAAGCTGTGAGCGAGCAGATAGCAGGCTACCAGTATGGTTCAAGGAAAGGTTATTGGGTCAGGCAAGCTGAATAGGTACAAAGAGAGAAGGCACAACAGCAGATGGAGAGATTGTTTGATTTATTTATTATAAGCAAGAGCATGGGGAAAGCTCTATTCAGAAGACAATGGCTGAGAGAAACCAAGAAGCAACAAATGGGAAATGGTTAGGGTCAGGAAAAGAGAATGAAAA
Organism: Alligator mississippiensis; assembly: GCF_030867095.1. Lineage (NCBI taxonomy): Eukaryota > Metazoa > Chordata > Crocodylia > Alligatoridae > Alligator > Alligator mississippiensis. The sequence goes on from NC_081832.1 coordinate 66,371,520, forward strand.
GGGAAAAATAAAACCCTGCTATAAACACTAAGAAAGGAAGTAGGTTGTAGCAGTGTTGGCCTAAGGGTATAGGCAGACAAGGTTATTTGAGTGAATCTGAGACCTCTTAATAGACCAACTTACAATAGTTGGGAAAAAAAAATTTAAGCAAGCTTTCAGGTTTAAAAACCTCTCATCAGGCTGAGGAAGTGTCTGCAGTTGGTGTGTGCTCTTCCTGGACGGAAGGAAAAGAAAGGAGATAAACACACTTAGACAGGAAGAGCCCAGAGAAACAGACACACAAGATATAAATAACCATTTTCCTGTAAAGAAGGATCAGACCACCTTCCCCCAAAAATAAAAACATTCTTGTGAAAGAACTGATTACAGGAGGGTAGGAAAAACTGGTAATGGAAAAGCCATACATGGGGGAGATGACAGAAATTAAACCGGTCACCAAAACCCTCAAGAGTAGCAGCAGAATTTACATACCCAAGCAATCACAATCCACACTTCTCTCACAGACACCAACTCACTGAAGAAGAGAAAACAAATGACTGAAGATTTCCCATAACCACTTTCAAAAGGTCATTAAAAAAAACTAACAGATGAGGGTCAGTGGAGACTACTGAGGGCACAATAACTAGGACAAGGGGAGGTTTGCAGTACATGGGACTCTTAGATACGACGTGCAGGAGATTCTTCAAGAAGAGCAGACTACTGATACCATCACAGAGCCCAAGCAGCCCTTAGGCCTCCACTGTACTTTACAAAAATGTAACAAGTAAATGGGGCAGGGTTTTTTGAACAGATGTGACATCTTTTATTAGACCAACTGTAGCAAGTAGATGGTCCTTTTTCCCCAAGGAGATTATAGTCAAGGGCAGGGATGCTCAACCTCCAGGCCGCAGCCATTGCATCTGGCCACCAGGGCTCCCCACTGGATAAGAAATTTGGCAGCAGGGGAGCAGTGGCCACCCTTCCCCACCACCAAATTCCTATCCTCGCTCTGCCAACATAGCCAGATCCAGGCCAGGCTACAGCCCCTTCTCTCTGCACCACCAGGTTGGGGCCAGGCCATACTCTTCCCCCCCCACCACACCCAGTTCAGCTGAATTGGGGCCAGCCCATACCCCCTGCCCCTGCTCCCCAGCTGCCACCACATAGCCAAACAGGGCTCTGCTGAGCCCACTCCAGGTGCCAGGTCAGGGCCACTGGCCACATCCAGCCCATCAATGGACTGGCCACTGCCCATCTGACCCACCAAGGGAAAAAGGTTGAGCACCACTGGTCTAAGGCAAGAGAGATACGGACACATATATAGGGAAGCAGCTTAACAGTTTTTCTTTTAGTTAAGCATCCAAGCCAGGAAGCCTTTCAAAAGAAGAAAATGAAGAAGGATATAGGGAGAGCTTTGCAGGTGTTTGCAAAGAGATCTGCACAAAAAAAGTGAGAGTGTGGGAGAGATGTTCAGTATTAGAGCTAGAAGGAGGCAGCCTCTTGAAACGTGAGGACGGGCAGGGTGGAGAAAGACCAACAAAAGGGCCTTGGAAGTGAAAACAAGCAGCTTATGTTGGATACAACGGAGACTGGAGAGCAAGTAAACATGTCTAGAAAGGGGTGACAGCGCAATATCCTATTTGCTGGCCTTAACAAATGCAATCTTGTCCTGTGTACGTACATTCAAATGCCACTGCGAAGACTGGACTGACCAGGCACATCTACACGCCCAGTTAATGCAGCTGAATAAACTCCAGCACAGTTCGCACTGGAATTTATTACTCCCGGGCATCATATTTACATGTGTACCCGGGACCACAGTACGTTGAGCCGGGGCAAAGCAGCCTCAGTGGCAAGGGGCCCTGGAGGTCAGCCTGCCAGCCCGGGGGCCCTGGAGGTCAGCCTGCCAGCCTGAGGCTGCTCCAACCTGGCTCCGTTGGGCTGTGGAGGGGCTGGTTGGCGCACGAGGGTGCTACAGCACGGAGCTAGCTGGCAGACATCCCCTGCACTGAAGACCTTCATGCCCCAGCCAGCCCCACTGGCATCTACATGTGCTTTGTGGCAGAGTAAATAACTCCGCCATAGGACAGTACTTGTGACTGGCAGCACCAACCTACAGCGGAGTTCATTAGTTTACTCCATCCTAATAGCAGCGCACATGGAGACAGTGACGTTTTACTGTGGTGCTAATTAGTTAAATCCGTAGTAAATGCCTCATGTAGATGCACCCACCGAGACACAAGAGCCTGGATGAGAGTTTTATCTATGTGGAAGGACAGGATAGGCCGTTTCTTAGACATGTTAAGCAGGAAAGTATATGTTAAGCAGCAAGATTGAAGCAGCTAGGATGTGAAGACCTACAGAAAAATTCAAGTCAAGGATGTCCGGCACCCAGAAGGTGATGGTGACCACAGCTGTTGGAAAAAGTTGAAGGGGGACAGAATCTCAGGAGAAAAGATTAAGAGTTAGCCACACTGAGCTTAGCTGGTGCCGGGACATGTACCAAGAAATGTCAGAGATTTTAGTGACAGCAAGACAGGTCTGGAGGAGGGAGCTAGATCTGAGAGTCATCCACATACAGATGACAACAGAGTTTGTATTTGAGCATGGGATTACAAGTTCTTTGTGAAGTGAGGGAGAAGAGAATGGGATCAGGACAGAGCACCCCCAGAGGAAGGTCAGAGGTGCAAGGAGGAGAATTCGCTGACAGACGTGCTGAAGAAACCATTATGCTGGAGGACAGCCTCAAGACGGGGATGCTACCATGCCTTGAAATAAGAAAAATACGGTAATAGTGCAGTAGCAGAAGGCCGAGAGGGCAATTTACTCATCATCCTTTAGCTATTGCATCTCATCTTATCCAGCACTACAGAAGTTCATGAAAAAGCCTACTATGAGTAAGCTTTCTAGGCTCTTTTTCGGAAATCTGCCAAACCAAGCATATCCTAGTATACTGTAAATGCTCATCTCTCTGAAATTAGAGAACTGTGATCAACTGTAAATCCAGTTTGAGCACCAAAAAAAAAAAAAAAAAATGTATCTGTTAGATGTTCTCTTGGAGCAACCTTCAAAGATTACCTGAATTACTAAACCTTGCAGAGTAGATAAATCTCCCTTCTGCAGCTGGCCTCTTCAGCAAAAAAGGATGACAAGAAGTTGTAGTCTGAAGAGTCCAAGAATATTACACATCCTGGATAACATTCTCAGATTGGAACACATGTGTCACTTTGGCATGAGGATTGAAGAGACGTTAACCAGCATTGTAATGAGCTGGCAGAGAACAACCAAGATGACTTGTTCACAGGAAAGCCATCCTCTGCACTCTGGCATTAAAAAAAAAGCTAATGGGAGTTGCAGAGGAGCATCATAGTTGGCAGATAGATAGGAAAAATCCTTATGAATTGTTCCCCAACTCTCAACATCACGGGCAAACTTAGATCAGCGAAAAGCAGTCCGCAGTCGCGTGACACTTAATTGATTACGTGAGGTATCCAATTGGCTGCTGGGAGCTGTGAAGACTGAAGACAAATAGGGCACCAGACAGAAGGACATTATACTAAACCTATGATAACGCCAGAAAGAATGCTTAATAGGAGCAGAAACAGATTGTTTTTTTTACCTATCCTCCCCTCCCTTGAATACATCACTGTTTGTAATACTGAGAACTTCTCAACTTTACTGGACTGACAGCTTTGGCAAATAAAGTCCCCTGCGAACCCACATAACCAGCTACAACCCACACAGACAGCCTAAAAGGAAACTAGTTTTCACAAAACGGTCAGTTGACTAAGTTACATCCCAAGTTCCTTTCATGCAGCCAGCCAACCATGTGTTAAAAAGGAATGACCAAACCTGCTCAGGGAATGTTTTTTAGCTTCTACCAAAAATGTAGATTACATATGGGTCTGTCATCTTCTTCATCTTACTTTACCCACCAAATTTTCAAGTGTTTGTCAAATACACAATAAAGCTGAGACCCAAAACATGTTTGTCCTAAATTAATAGATTTCACTGAAAACTTAACACTGTCAATACGTAATTGTGCTCCGATTAAAAGCAATTTTTAGCCAAAAAAAATTGGGAAAAAAAAGCCAATTAAAAAATTCTACTTGCTCTAACCACTAATGTATTTTAATGGATATCACTCGGGATACAATATGCAAGCAGTATGCAAAAGGAAAGCATTGCTAATGTTATCAGTAGCCAGAGTGATAGTCCTTCAACCTTGCATGGCTTTGTTGTTGCTGCAGGAGTAATACTGCGTCTTCAGCACAAGTCGCTGACCCCAGTCCTAGTCCAAGGGGAGTTTTAGTGCCCTACCAGTTACTACAGTAATGAGCATAGTATAAGGACCTATACAGAACATAACACACAAATAACCTCCAGGGAAAAAGAGATCAAAGGAAATGAAGTAATCAAACAAATCCAGAGCTTCCAGTTAATTCTGGCGCAGTATTGGGAGGCTGGGAATTTGTATACTTCATATCCAACCATCCGCCCAGTGGTGTGTTAGGGTGTTGTGACTGAAATCCTTCAAGTTAATTTATTTTCTGAATGAGCCAAAATGACAGGAATGCCGAAGTTTAAAGCACTGGATGGAGTTCAAAAGACACATCATTTCCACTGAGAAATTAATCTCTCACCATTTTGTATAATTAGAGGAGGAAAATGAAACAATTTCAGAAGAGAATTCCCAGCAGCTAAATGTGAGGTGGGGGAAGTGTACTTTGTGTTGGAGGGGAATGCAAGGTTGGGTTTTGCTGGTGTGTTGGGTTTTGCTATAAAACATTAAATTACATTTCCAAGGCCGAAATGTGAGACCAGCTCCAATGCCACTGAACATCTGTCAGGCAGGGGAAGTTTGGGCTAGGAGCTAGACTCCCAAGTTAGAATTGGAAATTAGATATTTGCATATATTCCTAGGTCTGCTGCAGACCCACCAGATAAACTCTGGTAAGTCCTAACCTTTTTTGGCCTCATTTTCACCCTCACTTAAACATCAGTCATATAAAATACCATGAGGCATAGCCAGAGTTTGCGAATCAGCTAGAGATCTCCAAGTACAAAGTCCAACAGATGTAGTGATATATTTACATATTCTTTTATGGTGATGCTTAGACACAAGAGCTATTACACCTGAGTCTAGTCTCTAGTCCTGCTACTGCCAATGGTAGAGCATTTCTTGGGAAGCATCTCTCCCAAATACCCTAGCACGGCCAAGACCCTGGAGAAAGACCTAACCAAGCACAGCTGGGTAGGTTTCCATTTCCTGTCCTTTCCTTCTATTTCTCCTACCTTTATGAACTCATTGTGCTAATTAAGGCAGAAAAAAAAAAAAAAATCAGTTTTCAGGACCCAATTCACAAATACTAAAAACTCAATTTAAATTAACAGTACAATCCCCATGCCCACTTTCTTCCTCCAAATTGCATCTGAAAGCCTTCCTGATGCAGACATTATGTTGTAGATGATGATTGTATTTCTACCTTGCCTAATGTTGTAAATTGGGTGCAAGGCATGTATAAAGTAAGCGATGCGCCCTTAGACTGAATAGTCTCATTGTCAGAGCAGCGTCCCTCAGCAATTTCACAGATCAATCCCTCACCTCTGGTGCCACCCGCAGTCTCTCGACACCGCACCCATTTGGGGAGGCTACAGGCCACAGCCACCAAGAGCATGACAGACCAACGAGACAGGGCAGACCTACTGCCCACTCCAATTAAAAACAACATTAGACGAAGACCTCTACTGAAAGCGCCAGCGCATGATCTTGCAGGACACAGAGCTCATCCTGATCTCTCGCGTCCCTGCACCAACAGGTTCTGTCAAGGGACCAACCCTGTGAACTCCACAGTACAAACTTGATCGCTTTTCCAAAACACATGTCAGATGCATGGCCATATCTGTATTTTCTTTCTCGAGCCCGGAGAGAGGTTGAGATTTATTAATATGGTCATAGCAGATCGCCATGGTAACGTGGAAGCCCAGCGACCGAATCCACAGAGCACAGCTCTCTGCGCCGCTCTGAACAGATGCGAGGGGAAGGTTCTGCAGAAGGGGGCTCAAAAGCAGCTTATTATCACTGGGTAAACTCTGTGCTTTGAACATCCTCCCCTCCCTGCAACAAGCTAGTCTCACGTGCAAAAGGAAAGAGTGAGGCAAAGGAAAAGCAAGGAGGAGAAACAGAAAGAGAAGAAAGAAAAAGCCCTTCAGGCACTAGGGGAAGCAGCTAAAAGGACAAGAGGAAGAAGGGGCTTGCAGTTCACAGGGCATTTCCAATTCAGCTTAATTAAAAAATTCCACCTGGCTTGAAAATTGCTAGAGGCCCCTATAATAACATGGCAGGAGCAGAGAAGCAGTGTTCTTCTTAGAGTGTGCTTTACTTTCGACACTAAAGGGGAGGAGGGGTGGGGGGTGCTGCTTTTGGCACCTCTGCTGAAGAAGATGGATTTGAACTGCTGCAGTTTGCCCCTTCCCCGCTGTTCCTCATCACATCCAAGAATCTTTCAGCGCTAAAAACAGAAGAGTTAAAAATAGATTAAAATGGGGTGGAGGGGAAGGAGGGAGGAGTGCAGAGTGCAACGAGCACCCTTGAAAAGAGCAGGGGCAGACTCAGCTGCAAAGGGAGGTAAAGAACGAGACAAAGGAATCCAAATTGATGGGCTCCCTGCCCCGCACAACACAAGTCACCGGTGCTCTGCCCCGCTGAAAAAAAGTCAGGTGTGCGCTGCTCGCAGGGGACACCCCAACTTTCTTCCAGGTGGCAGGGTCTCTCTGGGAGCTGTTCAGAGCATATGCTCAAGTCTCCAGGAGCTGGAGCAGTGGGACAGAGCTACCAACTGTTCAAAACAGTCCAAGGGCCCAAGTTCACTTGGAAAAAAAATAGACCAAAAATGCACTCTGTACTGAAAGCCTTCACCATGGTAGCAGCGAAAGGGACCAGAGCAGAGTGGAGAGAGGCACTCCTCTTCCCTTCCCCTGCCCCAGATGGGCAAGCTGCCTCCCTAAGCATGCCAAGCCACTCTTGGCACGGGGAGGGAGATCCCGAGGATTAACCCCAGGATAGCTGGCAAGGTCTCCATGTTATCACTTTAGGCCACAGGGCACTTGTGTGTCTCCTCTTCATACAGCAAAGAAGAACGCCACTGAAAAGAGAGGGGAACATCGCCGCTGCTTTAAAAGTAGAACATTACTACATAGTTCCTCTGCTGCAGAGCAGAGCTCCAGTATTTCAGGGCACAAGTGCAATGAGCCCATTGGTCTCAGCTTGCCATCTAGTGGTCAACAGCCCACATAACAGCTCGCCACACCCGTCTTCCTCCATTTTGCATGGGTCTGGTGGAGAGCCCCTCCCGCAGCATCACACCCCCTACATGCCCTTCTTTCCAAGTGCTGCGCGAGTAACATGGCATCCAGCTCACATTGTCTTCGTGACAAAGCCTCCTGTTATGTACAAGACAACCTCCTGCAGCATTTGTATAGCCTGTTGTTTCCAGGCTCTGGACAGAGCAAGCTCAAAAGGAATAGATCACTCTGCTGAGCAGGCCACTTAAACCCCTGGGAGAATTAAGTGTGCCCCTCATTACCCTTTCCATCTACTGCCTCAGCCCACAGGCAAGTAGACATAAATAATAAGTTTAACAAACAAAAGGGAAAGCGAGTTTTATGGAGCAGAACTACGACTACACTAAGCAGACTGAGGTGCCATTAACAGGCCTGGTTAAATGACATCAGTAAAAGCTAGGATTGGCTTCCAGGGCTACAAATGTAAAGAGAGAGAATTAACATGAACCACTTATTCTGAGGAGGACAAAATAAAATCAGAGTGGATCTTGCATACACTTAGCTGTGATCCTAGCTAACAGATTCCAGAGAGAGGGTAAGTTATGCCACCTGTTCCTATGAACGTGCTCCTGTGGAGCTGTAGCAGCTAAACATCTCCCAGTAATATCGAGCCCTCCATGACCCCTGCAACAGGCTTAGTGGTCTCCTCGCAGCTCCTCTCGACTTCCCAGCATTTATAGAGCACTCGGCTACATGCAGGATCAGGCACTAAACAGGATTTATACATGCTTATACATGCACTGGAGTGTCACATAGGACTGACCTGGCAGGCTCTTTCTGATGTTGGGTTCTTGAAAGACAGATCCAACAATCTCAGCGCAGCAATCTGTAGCTATTAGGTTCGAGGGAGCTGGGTCGACTTGGTCCAAAGAAGAAACCGTTCTTCAGAAGTAGCTCAGTTTAGAATGGAATAAAGCCTATGAGCCTCTATCGGGTCAACCCCAACCACTGACGAACTGGCAAATGGGACCTGCACTTGAATCCTGAATAAAGTGACCGCAAGTGTGCACAGAAGCCAGCTGATGATCAGAAGAGTAGCTTCCCATTGTATTATATGGCCCTATAGTCTCCACTCGCTATTCTGGGTTCTCTCTACCACTCACATTAGCGAACTTTTAGAAGCTTCTCAGAAAGGACCAAGCCTTTCCAACTTTTGCCCATCCAAAGACAAAATGATGCAAATAGACCTGGTTTTATAATTCAATTTGGATACACTACATGAGAAAAACCACAAGAGAAGGACTGGCATCAACTGCCTCGGCAGAACAGAGGAGACAGTTTACAGCATCAACAGAGACAACTCCCATTTGAAATGACCACTTGAAAAATATTTCAGTGGGTTTTTACTTGTCTTATTTATACTTTTTTTTTTTTTTTTTTAAAGGGCCAGTAACTACCAGAAGGGCTCTGCTCAGATCCCATCCATACCATATTTTTTCTGCCAAGATTACAGGAAGTTTTGTCTTCCTTTATATTATCAGCCATTTCTAACTAAGTGGGTAGGCCACGCAATGAATGAATGCTGCTCAGCTAGGATGATGCTTCTCCACTCCTAACCTTACATTATGCCACTGGACTACGCTCATTTTCCTTAAAATGATGTTTTTAAAACCTCAAGTTCCCATGCCTTCCAGAGACTTTTCTGCATATTTTAGCATGCATTTCTGTGAAGATCATCTCTAGGTGTCTGATCATGAGCATGTTTTGGAAAAGAATAACAAGGTACTGCTGACACTGCGATCTCTCTTCTGGCTGGCATGCTTACTGCAGGACTTGGCAAGCAAAGCCACAATCTTACTCAAATGCTTATCTTGTTCAGTTCTTTGCCACAAAGCAAACAACCTAATTTGTGCCTCTCTTAATCCCACAACCTACCGCAGTCACTTCTCTGAGCAAACACAAATGTTACCCTTGACTCAGTCTGTGATAAATAAGCACAAACTTGGGAATCTCCCCTCCTCTCAATCAATTCATTTAAATACCAGAACATTGGTCTTTAAATACCAGAACGCTGGAGAAGAGCTACTAAATGAGCATGCTGAACATTTTGAAGAAAAGCCAGTGAAACTGCTCTGGAAAAGAATTAAGACTACCCCCATTTCTAGCCCCAAAGTTATATAAACCAAAGGAAACTGACTGCTACAATTAGCTGTGCAAAAAAATAAAAAAAAATAAAAAATAAAATCACAAGACCTACAGATGGAGGTTGTCTCAATCCAACTGCTGTTCTCACTGCTAGGAGGTAAGGCAGCAGTGTGCCAACCTTTCCAATTTGTGACAAGCATCTTGGCTCTCTCCTCACATTCCATGCTTAGTCCTGACTGAAACAGCAGCACATCATCATTTTGTTCTACAATTGTGCAATGAGTACAATGATTCAAGCCACTGAATCCATTTTAGTGTTATTCTCTGAACCTATACATTTCTACAAGGAATTACAGATGTTAGCATGCCTATCCTATGTTAAACACTCCAATAAACAAGGATCCTGGAAGCAAGATCTGCTATTTTCTAGAGCAGTAAGTTTCTAAGTTTCATTCAGTATATGCAATACACAGTTCCAGGAGTATGAGGGTTACATTCTTATTTACTGTACAAAGCCAACTTCTGTGAAGCAAGATTTCTATCCAACATCCTTGTGTTGTAAGACAAAACTAAAGGGCCCAATTTTGTACAAGTTTTGGGAGGTATAAGATGGTGGATACAGGACAACATTGAGCATTTTCATCATTAATGCTTTATGATTACAATTCAGCATAGTGTTACAGTAGGAGAGAGTGCCAGCACTGGGCATGAAAAGCCAGTTTTAAGCCAAAAGGCATTGCATCTCCATAGCAATGATCTTCATGGGTTAATGTGCTAGATTAATGGCTGTCCTAAACCAATGGGCACCTTGACTAATCTGAACTGTCCAGTATTGCTCATTATTGTATGGGACCATTTCCATGGGTAGCACTCCACAAACAGGAGACCCAAATCTCTGACAAGAGATGTGTACAGCCCAAAGCCTAATCCCATCACTGAATCCCTTGAGAGGGGAGCTCTAGTGCCTGTGCCAGACTGATCATTTCAACAGGTCTAAACCTGAATGGACCCACTCATGCAGAGCCAAATGGCAGGAAGTGTTTGCCACTACACAACTAAAAGGTGCTAACTAGCAGCACAGCACGTTCCAGAAAGCTGTGTGTATAGCACCCTGTCTTTTCCTCCTTTGGTCTCTTTTGCTGTATTTTCCTGTTAATACAATGCAACAGCACAGGAGCATGTTTGTGCTGGCATTGCCCGCATTTTTCCCTCCCTTTCCTTGGAAAGAGATGCAGCCAGCACCTTTGAGCAATCCAAGCACAGGAGATAGAACATTACCTCATATATTTAACCAAAGGATTAACAGAGTCGCTTGCCAGAACCGGAGCTGGAGCTGCCCCACGGATACAGTTCTCACAGAGGCTGGCAGACCCAGTGCAACATGCTACATCACAGCAAACAATTTGCCTGAAGCTATGAAAAGAGTCTAAGTTTTTCCCCATCAATTATTTATTAATATCCCTCTTACTGGTTCTCGGCCATCCATAGCCTCCATCCAAAGCCGTCGGTCCTCTTCAGAAAGTGCCTGCATGGTGATCACACCAGGCCTAAAGAGAAGAAGGAAACATCACAGTGAGTGAACACAGGGGTTCAGACAAATATCAATTGTACTGGTGAACCAAAGCAAGGGAGAACATAAGTTTAGCACAAGGATCCAGAAAAGACCCTTGTTACTCTGGATACTGGAACAAATGAGGAACATTAACCCTCGAAGAACTGTACTGTTGCCTCCGCACACACTTTTATTCTCCCTTCTTTTGTCCAATCCCAAGTTGTGGTGGTTCTCTTGCTTTCAAACAGGATAGCACATGCCCCCAAATTTACTGAATGCTTCCAAAAAGCAAAAGTACAAGTAGATTTAAATAGTGAATACAAAGACACTCCCCCACACTGGCACATCCAAAGACATGATAGCAGCAACTCGGGGGGGGGGGGGGGGGGGGGGGGGGGAATCACACAAGAACTGCAGCGGCAAGGTAGGAACTTCACTGAAATAAAGCTTCAATGAAACTTGTACTCTGAATTATAAGATGTGTTCTTGAGTCTTCCAGAGCTACAAATACCACCCAAGCTATCCAACCATACTAGCCAGACCTGGATTTACAAAAAAAAAAAGTTAGTGTGTTGGTGTATTATAAAACAATCAAAATCAAAGTGAGCTAGACTTTCATTTCCCTGGAAGCATTCATACCTAGAAACTATAACATATGACAACAGTGTTGAATTGACATTGGTTAGATCCCACTGAAGAATATTTGCATCAAGAGCTCAGCGAGCCAAAAATCACTAGGGGCCCTGAGCAGAATGTGCCTAAGATCTCATGTTTCTTAGCAGGGCAGGTCAACCTATGGCTAGTGTATACCCATTCTCTGGGGGCCAGCTGCTAATTTACATTGGAATCTAAAAATATATGTACTACTAATGAATTACTAGTACTAATAGTGAACTATTTTTCATAAGTGCATTACACATATGGGGTTACCTGCCCTCCTTTCAGAGCCTGGAACGCAGCCCTAAGTGAACCCAATTCCAGAGTGTCAGAGAACAAGGACAAGCTAAGAACACAATCACACCTGCAGGCTGTCACAGTGTGGGCCCTTATCCACTAGCCTCTGTGACACCTACACCGTTTAAGACTACTGACCCCTTTACGGGGTTCAGACTCAGCAGTTTAATGTGGTCCACAAATGGTACAACAGCCCCGTATGCAGCTAATAGGACATAGTGTGCCCCAGGGCTCAGCTGCAATTCTGCCTTGAGAAACATGCTGCCAAAGACAAAGTGATTTATAGGGGTGTGCCATGAAGAGCAATTAAACCGGGTGTAATAAATGTGGCTTTTAATTGAGTTCAAAAATTGCTGTGTGTCTAGTAAATCAGCAAATGCAAACAAACTGAAGTTATCCCAGTCACAGTCAAACTTGTAAATCTGCATCTGGATCCCAATTCAGTGTCCTGATGTTTCCAAAGAATATCACTGAATCAGAGTCACATGCTGCCTCATTGGGATTCAAAACAAGTAAACACAGAGTCTAACTACTCTGCTGTTTTCCTAAAGGCAGGATACAGGGCACAGGCTTCATTGAGTTAGATGTCTGAGACAGCCTGTGGGTTGGCATTTTTTTTATTAATCCCTTTGCAGACCATTTTCAGATGTGTTAGAGAACTACAGTCGCTTTATATGAGCAAAACGTATAGCTTCCCTGACAACAAGGAAAGTAAAGAGCAAGGAACGATAAGAGGCTCACAAGGGACTGAATGCAATCAAATGTTTGTTAGATCCTTCCTTGCAGGGATTGTTGGGTGTTTTTCAGCTAGCAAAAGCATTTACACACAGAGGGCTTCTGACACAGGAGTTTCCCTACACAGCAAACAAGGCAGTCCCAGAAGAGCAGCAAAAGCACTATCTGAAGGATCACTGCTCTCTGTAGCATACTGTTGCTCACAGAACAAGAGAATGAGCACTTTGACTTATCTGGCTGCTGCTGCTGAGCATTCAGCAGAAAACGTATCCTCCTTTTGCTATTAAATTCCCTGCACAAGATAAGCGCCGTGAGAACCTGAGGTTTCAGCATGCAATGCTCACAGATGATTACATGGGAGAGTGAAAGCTGCAATAATGATCACTAGGACAGCTGTTGGCCCCTTGGTAGGAGCCCAGCCTTGGTTAACAAGCGGAAACGTTAACAAGAACTTTCATTATCGACGAATTAGTTTTGCCCCCTTTGCTAACTTATAGCCAAGGAACAAACCAACTTCTAAACCCTTGACATTGCCAATAGACCACTAGCTCATGAGGGAATACTGCATACACAAGGCAGCTTAACACAATTTAACCAGTACAAGAAACAGTATGTTCAGGCTTGCAACAAACCCACGTCCAAGTAAACCAGACATAATGTGTTTGATCTTTGCTAATCCCCTGGGTGAGTCAGTCATTACTCACAAAATTTTGTGGTTTGGAAGTTTACCTGTTTCTAAATGAAAGAGGAAACTGCTTAAACTTCACCCCACTTGGGAAAAAGAAGAAACCTGGAAATACAATCCAAATAGTTTCTAAAACCAAGAACAAAGCTCTGTAGCTAGTGCAGAGGCAACAGGGTTTGAAAGACAATGAGTGGGTAGTGGATGGTTAATCAGTGGTAGTATTTGTTAAGTGGTGACACAGAACTTTTTCTCCGAAACATGGGTAGGAACTGAAGTGTACCAAACTTTCCCTTGGGAAAGAGATCACATCCAATCCTATCACTAAACAACAGCTTAATTCTAAGTGTAAGACAAGAAGGTATTGTGGGTATAAATATCCGAGCAAAGAAAACATTATTCTCACTAAGGTACACGAGAGAGAAGGAGAGAAATTAAATGTGAGGATCTCAGGCTCTTAGATGGGCAAGATACAAAAAATGACTTGAAATTTTTTGCTCATGGCAAACTTAAGTATAGGCCCAAAATAAGTTAACAAGGTCTCATAATAGAGCCACTCAGCGTTCTCTCGTTCACAGGATCAGAAGTGATAAAAGGATGCTTGTTCTTCCTTGATGGAGATAACAACACTTCAGGCATCACTTAAAATAAAGTAAGGCTGCATTTTAACAGCATGAGAGAGGTGCTGTGAAAGTGAATTTATCTTCCACTTCCATTTCAAGTAGATTTGCATTTCCTTCCACATTACTCATCTGCTGAAACATACAACGTATTGATCTTCTTTGTTGAACTGACTCGTTGGCTGTGATGCATTTAAGTGCCCTATGTTACTACCATGTGCATTACTTATTCATATACACCAGGGGTGCTTAACCTCTGGACTGCAAGCCAAATGTGGCCTGCAGAGCCCACAGGGCTCCCCATGGCTCAAAAAAAATGTGGTGGTGGTGGGGGAGCAGTGATAAATAATGCTGCAACCCCAACCTCCCCCCCGCCCGCCAAATTCCTAAGACTGGTGGTGCAGGATAGGGGCCAAGCCACACCCCCTTGCCCCCATGTAATCAGATTGGAGCCGGGCCACACATCCCCACGTGGTCAGATTGAGCCTGGGCCAATCTCCACCCCCATCCAGCCACATCAGGGCCAGGCCATGCCCCCCCCCCTCCCTTCTTCATCCCACAGCCAGGCCATGCCCTTTTCCCATGGCACAGCCATATTGGAGCTAGACCTCTCCCCAACACCCCTCCCCCCCAGCTGGATCAGGCCCCCTCCTCACTGCCCTCTCCATCTGGCCTGTGGTCCATCTGTCCCACAGGGCAAAAAGGGTGGGCACCACTGGTATACACCAACAGCAAGGTAAAGGGTTTTACAGACCAGTGCCAAGACAAGGTTGCTGCCCAAGTAGCTCCCAGCTGAGAGCAGTAACACATACAGCTGCAGGCACATTGTTTCCATGGACCTTTATAAAGTGAGTTGTTTCCAAAAGTAGTCAGTAAGGTTTGGAGACTGCAATTTTGGGTACTCATTCTGAAAGAATAAATCCTGTAAGATTTCCTCAATGGATCTCCCTTTTCTGTCACCAAATGGTCCATATGCAATTAAACGCATTCATTTAGGTTACTTGGTTAAGGAATCATTAAAATGTAAGGTATTCAGTAGAGAAGTATACATTTACTACCCACATTTTTCACTGAGCTTCATTAGGTGCACACACACATAGCTGCTGGCGTGGCATGATCTGTAATACCACCAGAAGCAGCCACATGTGCACTTCAATGGAATTATTCAGTGAACTCAGTGTTTGTACAATGGGGCTCTAATATAGATATAAAGTCTATTAACTATATTTGCCATGTGTACTTACCAAATTATTAAAATGGCCAATTTTGTAATACAGTACCACCTCATAAATCTGGCATGCTCGGGAGCGAGCACCCGCTGGAAATTTGAAAATTCCGGATTTTTCAAACCGGAGCGACGGCCAGTCGCGGAGCCGGGGCGGGGTGCTGGATGGCACTAGCAGCTTCCACATGCAAGCTTCCCCCTCCACTGCTCCCCGATGTAGTGTATTTTTAAAAAGTGCCGGGTTTTCGAGAATTCCGGATTTATGAGGTTATACTGTATATTATGTAATGAGCCCGCTACTTCTTCACTTGACACCGTGTTAAACATTCCAACCTCTAGCAAACCTGGTAACCCACTACGATGCAAAGAAAGGAAGGAAGTTCGGAAGGTCACAGGGAACCAGATTCAGAACATGACCGGAGGCCACAGTAAATGCAGGGACTATCAAACCAAAGAATTTCTGGAATACAGTTGATATTGTAGCATACTCCAACATGTCAGAAGACCTATTTTGCATACATTTAAAAAAATATTAAGATGCATTTAATTCCAAAGGAAACTCCATCTTCAACATGAAGCCATTATAAATCCCCTTAATGATCTCATAATTGTAGGGGGGGAGGGGAGGGGGAAATGGTTCAGGTTTAAAAGCAAAGATAAAAACTACAGGGACGTAATGAGATGCACGAAATAAAAAGTAGTCAAACTTTCAATCCAAAAGGCCTGCGGAGGTATGGGTGTAGCCTTTTCCTCCTCCAGAAAAAACAAGCAAACAAGAGCAACAAAAACAGAAGACAACTTTGACTCACGTTTCAGTTGATCACACCAAGAAATTCTTAGGGCTTTTAAGACATAATGAGGGCATTTACACATTATCCTACACAGTACGTCACTGTGATGCACTACGTTGCTGTATGGCAAGCTATGACAACGTAGCAACCACGTGGGTCTACATACGATGGGCATACGCTACATTGGCATAGTGGTGCGCTCCTCTGTTTTACTGCGCCGCTATGGCGACAGTGGTGAAATCTAACTGTGCACCACGTGCATGGTGCAGTACAAGCAGTTACTTCCTTTTGGAAGTACTAAAAGCACAGCAACGTGTAGATGCACCCAATAACTTAATGCTTCAGGCTGAGCACAGAGCTGAATGCATGGGAAAGGAGTCAACTGGACCAAGTTAAGCAATGAGAAAAGTGACATCTTGTTTGCAGAACTGTTGGCATAGTGTTTATCCATTCTCATGAGCAATTATCTCCTTAGGTCACCTTAGGTCACAACGCATGTTTCTAGTAGCAGCACCCAGCTATGAAGCAAGACCCCCTAGATGAATTCTGCAAGGGGTGAGGGGGGACAAAACAAAACTGTGTATCAGAAGAAATTTAATTCCTAAATGCAAAAAGAATCACTCTGCTGATAACTTAACTGAAGTTGCATCTACCAGTCAGTAAGGAACATTCACTTATGAGGAAAAGAGAGCCAAAGAGATGGTTTTCAAATGAAGTCAATTATGTTCTGTGCATAAAGGCAAGATATGATACATAATCTCCCAGAGCCCACCAAGAGCAAATAAAAAGAGCAGGTTACATTTACTCAGTATTAGCCATAACGTGAAAACCCTGTCAATTCCTTTGTTTAAAAGGTCACTAGAAATGTGACACCAGCAAAGGAACAAGTACAAATCGTATGGCATGTGACATGCGGGTGGGAGGACGGGGGGGTTGTGGGAGGGAGAAAACGACCAACAAAACTCATTGGCCAGAAGGAAAAAGGGAATGCAAAATCACAGGTGACAAGCTGCAGGAGGGCTGGAGATGGAGAAAAAAGGGGCAGTGACCTCAGCAGGAAGAGAATCTACTCTGTTACTACCAGTGATATGAGCAGGACAGGAGTCCCTGCATGCACAAGTCAGATGCCCAACCTGCACCATATTCCAAGAATCATCTTGCCAATAGAAATGCAAGCAGCTAAGTTCATCACAGCCTACCTAGTGCTGTCTCAGCAATTATACAGTGCATAAGCAAAATAGCCCATGAGACCGTGTACAATTATAATGGACACCCCCAGGTGCTCAGAGGTGCCCAGTACTCTCAACCCACCAATAACTGGACTTCCCTTTAAAATGCGAGTACCCAAACAGCATGATGAATAAGGGTCCAAACCTCCAAGTCCCATGAAGTCATCTGAGTGCTGGCCCAAAACCATGACCCAAGTTATAAACACTTGGAAATAATCAAGTCTTGTCTGGAGTACAGCTACAAGGAAATGAGGAGATGTATGAAATAAAAAGCAGTCAAATATTTAATCCAAAGGGCCCAGAGGTAGGTGGCTACAGCAATCTCCACCTCCAGAAAAACAAATACAGAGTTTGATTAAATCCTATCCAATCAACACGAGGAGAAAAAAAGCCTCATTTTAGATTACAGACAGTTGCTACAGCACAGGCTCAGCTGGAGTGGCTCATGTGGTGGGAGAGGGGATATGGGGAGGGAACCACACAGTATGGGTTTGGGAAGGACAAGTGAGATGGTTCTCCTAATACTCTCTCTGCAAGACACTGGATGCTGCCCCTTCTTCCCTTGAGTTGATGCACAGAGACGTCAAATAAGCCTGGTTTAAAAGTATATTAGCTGGTCTACCTTTTATTGCATTATGTCATGCCAAGGGCTCATTTCACTGTAAACATGTCCAATACCTTTTAAAGAATGGGTTAAACTATGCCTCATTTGCTTCCCACCAAAGAAATCAAAAAATTATTTGCATCCAACAGGTTAGAAATTTGAGAATTCTTAGTGCCTATTCAACAGAGAAAGAGAGAGTGCTTCTCAGCCCACTGCACTTGGGAGCTTTAGATGAAAAAAAAAAGCAAATAATGTTAATTTGGGAGCTGTCAGGATCAGATCAGCATTATAAAAGCACAGAACCATCTTTCTTTCCAGAAGGAGGATGGGTAAATACAGACAGTATATTCCATCCGAGTCGCCTCCCAAAATGCCAGGCACCATCACAATGGCTGGAGTTCCTATAGTCCATTGCACAGTATACCACTTTCCCAAAATGCAGTGTTTGCAGCATTCCTCCCTTTCCTGATGACCATGTGAGATAATATGCAAAAAAAATACAAGAGTGCCACCTAGAGGCTACACGGTGAAAGGCTACACTTGAGGCAACTTAGTTCTGCTTTCCTCGTTTGTAATTTAACTTATCACTATAAAACTCTGGTTCTACAGTTACCCTTCTCCAGCTACGTATCCTAACATAAACATAGGACATTAAAGAGGCATTGGGGTGAAGAAGCTACAGTAATACCTCTGTACCCTTTGCTGAACACTGGACCCAGATGATGATCTGACCTCTACCTAAAATCAGTAACATGACCAGCAGAAACTATGGAGCAGTTTCATATACTGGGTATTTTTATAACCAATAAAATAACATTTGCCTCTCAGCAGTAATACCCGCTGGCCTAACCTTATTCTCTTCCCTTCCTAATTAATAATAAGAGCTTTATTGATTCATTAGTGCAATTAATTGTAAAATTATGACACCAAAATATGTAGTCATGTTTCTTTATCTTGAAAAACCAACTCTCATTTCCTGACACTCCATTCCTGCCATCTTCCAGAGAGAAACTCCCCTCACTGGGACCAGGCACACAGAGGGGTGCTACTGCAGCAGGAGCATACACATGCAACAAGGTCAAGGAGCAAGTTCCCAGGGTTTTTCCCACTCTCACTGTTCTGGATTGATCATACATAGTTCTGCAATGTCCCCCTGATTTGGGAGCTAGAAGGTGTCTCAATACTTCAAGCAAATGTTCCTCTGTCACTAAAACTGCTGCTACTGTGGAGATCTGTTGTGGTTGTTGTCCCTGGGTTTTTACCAGTTTTATTTTTATCTTTTTATTTAACTGTTCTAGTTGTAAGAGAAAAATACCCAAGAATCAAGTGGGAAAAAAAGGGCATCTAAACCCTTTGTCTGGCTTCCAGAAAAAAAATCTGGGAGGATTAGTGCTTGAACTTTCTTTTAGATTAGCCAAGCACATCTACTCATCACCTGGTTAATAGAAGAGAGATGGACCCTTACAAAAATCCCTTCTTTTTTATTACTGACACTGAAAGACTCTCACTGCCATGCTGATGAAGAACAGGAAAGGCTGGGGAAAGCAGCACAGGTTGTTCTACCCAGCTACATTCAAACCCATTCTTTCTTATCACACTTGCTTTGTGTGGGATTTTATGGGTACTATTACATTTATGGGCAAAGGAAAAAAACCAAAGGGACAAATTAGCAAGTGCACTTTGAGACCAAGCTCTGAGTTCTAATGGTTAGAAGATTACTTTCCATAAACTTCCTCCAGAGTGCAAAAGGGGAAGCAGAGTGACTCACTCTGCTTAGAACAGCAGCTCCATATTGGTTTTCCTGTTCATATAAAACTGTGATGTAAGCCATGTATGATGTTAATTGAACATGATGACAGGCTCTTACTTCCATGAGTTATAGATTAAATCTATATATACTTCTGGTTCACCTGCCAGATGATAAATCACTTTGAGCTCCAAGACACTATTTGTTTCCTCAGAAAAGAGACTATGTGAATTTAGGTGTCATGCGTTGGATGTGAGTGGGGTTTCTATAATCAGTCATTCACCAGCAAAAAAGGTGAAGTCATGTTATTTGAACAAACGAAGCAGGAAAGATGTGTACAGTCTCTGCCATAACAATGGACTTTTATAAAAGACAGGCTGATTTCTTGTTCCACAATGCTAGTAGTTTACTTTTTTTGGTCTGAAATCCCAGGTGACTTGAGTAAACAGATAGTCTTGCAAATGAAGCTCTAACTCAATATTGAACACGCACAGTAAAAAAAAAAAAAAACCCAAAAAAAACCCCATGCATAAGGGAGAAGAGAGACAGGTGTTTTCATGGGTTGACGGATTACTTTTAAGGAGTGTGTGACTAATGGATAAGAGAACCACACTACTAACATTACATGAGAATTATTCAGAAGGGTAAAGTAAACCAGAGAGTATAATACATGCTGAACTGCTTGTATAAATGTGTGTGCAGAGGCACATTCAAGTCACAGGGTGGGGTTCAATGGAGAAGTCAAACCCTGTGCATGCTAAGGCTGTGCTCTTTCTACTCACCGATCTACTGCTTCCACATCAAAGCAAAATCTCTTCTCTATTGAGTCGGTTTTGCGCCGCGTGCAGGATTTGAGGATGACTGCTTCATCTTCTCCCTGCAAGGAAACAGAGCTTAGATCAGGCTGAGGACAGGCTTAGATCAGGGCTGCCTATATTGCAGTTTCCCATCTCATTACAAAATGACAACCAATGTATTTAACAGAGGGGTTGGTTTACGAGTCTCAGCATAGCTGCACTCCCTGGAATGACACATGCGGTGACTTGTCCCTTCACTCCTGCAAGGCAACAAGGCTTAATTCCAGCCCCTGTCAGAAATCTCCTATAAAATGATTCAGAGAGTGTCTTGTCTGCCCCATGTAAACATCACAGCCCTTTTGTAAAACCCCACTGTTCCTGGGCAAAAAATAAGCCATCGTTTCCCTTGCTCTCCCTTGCACTGTCAATCTTCTCCCAGGAGGTGGATGTATTTTAATGGCATTTTACATCTCATACATTTCATAGAGATTAGGGCTGGAAGGGACCTCGGGAGATCATCGAGTCCAGCCCCCTGCTCCAAGGGCAGGAAGTCAGCTAGGAAAGGGCAGGAAGTCATCTGTGAGGGAGGCAGAAAATATATAAAATGTATAGAGGATAAAGACATGGCAAGCCTTCTCCATCATCTTTCTCCAGCTTAATTTTGCTATATTGTACATAAAGCATAACTATCTGGCAATGTGTATGGACACTGCTGTCATCTGCTGAATAAAATCAGCACTGTTCAGCTGTGTTTCATAACCCCCGTGGGATACTCCTGATTATCTCGTGTGGCAGGGGCCTGTGCCTACCAGACTCTGTTGGTTAACAAAACACCCCGGAGTCCATAAACTACTTTGTAAAGTAGCCGCAACATACTTCAGCACATCAAAACTGATCAGCTCATTTAACTAACTGCACAGTTACATGAAGGGCAAATTCTGTAAGAGACACTTAACAGCAACGTTATCCATGCCATGTATAAGGGGAATCATTGGAAGTGCCCTGGCTTCTTTGACGCAACACAAATTTAGATAGGTAGTGTTGCTCCAGACTGTTTAAGTGATTTGGTCTACCACGCTCTTGATATCTGCAACTTTTTAAAAGCCACTGATGGCTCAATGCAAAAATATATACATCAAACCCCTGTAAGAGCTCTTGGAGTGCAAGTTGTCTGGCAGGTTGTCACTTCTTCCACAGCTTGGCTGACAAGTCATGCTGACCAAGCATAGCACCGACATCATCCTTATCACAGTTCCAGAAAATGTATTTAAGAACCTAAAATAACACTGACACCAAGAACTTGGACGAGTTCTCCGTGCTGTCTACAGGGCTTCTTATTCATAGATTCGTAGATGTTAGGGTCGGAAGGGACCTCAATAGATCATTGAGTCCGACCCCCTGCATAAGCAGGAAAGAGTGCTGGGTCTAGATGACCCCAGCTAGATACTCATCTAACCTCCTCTTGAAGACCCCCAAGGTAGGGGAGAGCACCACCTCCCTTGGGAGCCCGTTCCAGACCTTGGCCACTCGAACTGTGAAGAAGTTCTTCCTAATGTCCAATCTAAATCTGCTCTCTGCTAGCTTGTGGCCATTGTTTCTTGTAACCCCTGGGGGCGCCTTGGTGAATAAATACTCACCAATACCCTTCTGTGCCCCCGTGATGAACTTATAGGCAGCCACAAGGTCACCTCTCAACCTTCTCTTGCGGAGGCTGAAAAGGTCCAGTTTCTCTAGTCTCTCCTCATAGGGCTTGGTCTGCAGGCCTTGACCATACGAGTTGCCTTTCTCTGGACCCTCTCCAGGTTATCTGCATCCTTCTTGAAGTGTGGCACCCAGAATTGCACGCAGTACTCCAACTGCGATCTGACCAGCGCCCGATAGAGGGGAAGCATCACCTCCCTGGACCTATTCGTCATGCATCTGCTGATGCACAATAAAGTGCCATTGGCTTTTCTGATGGCTTCGTCACACTGCCGGCTCATGTTCATCTTGGAGTCCACTAGGACTCCAAGATCCCTTTCCACTTCCGTGCCACCCAGCAGGTCATTCCCTAGGCTGTAGGTGTGCTGGACATTTTTCCTCCCTAGGTGCAGCACTTTGCATTTCTCCTTGTTGAACTGTATCCTGTTGCTTTCTACCCACTTGTCCAACCTATCCAGGTCTGCCTGCAGCTGTTCCCTGCCCTCCGGCATGTCCACATTCCCCCATAGCTTTGTGTCATCTGCAAACTTGGACAGAGTACATTTGACTCCCTCGTCCAAGTCACTGATGAAGACATTAAAGAGTATCGGTCCAAGGACCGAGCCCTGCGAGACCCCACTGCCCACACCCTTCCAGGTCGAGACCGACCCATCCACCACGACTCTCTGGGTGCGACCCTCTAGCCAATTCGCCACCCACCGGACTGTGTAGTCATCCACATCACAGCCTCTTAACTTGTTCACCAGTATGGGGTGGGATACCGTATCGAAGGCCTTCCTGAAGTCTAAGTATACGACATCCACCCCTCCTCCTGTTTCCAGGCATTTCGTAACCTGGTCATAGAAGGAGACTAGTTTGATCAGGCACGATCTGCCCGCCACAAACCCGTGCTGGTTTCCCCTCAGCATAATTTGCCCTGCCGGGCTCTCACAAATGTGAGCCTTGATAATTTTTTCAAAGACTTTACCAAGGATGGAGGTGAGACTGACTGGCCTATAGTTGCCCGGGTCCTCCTTCCTCCCCTTCTTGAAAATGGGGACCACATTAGCCCTTTTCCAGTCCTCCGGGACTTGGCCCGTGCGCCACGAGTGTTCGAATACTCCCGCCAGTGGCTCTGCAATGATGTCGGCCAGTGCCTTCAGCACCCTCGGATGGAGCTCATCCGGGCCTGCCAACTTAAAGGCATCCAGTTCTTCCAAATGACTCTGCACCACCTCAGGATCTACGTATGGCAGTCTGGCGCCTTGCTGCTGCCTCTCTACAACCCCAGTGAGAGACTTGTCGTGCCCCTCACTTAGGAACACTGAGGCAAAGAACTCGTTGAGGAGTTCAGCCTTGTCCCCCCTGTCTGTCACCAATTGTTTCTGCCCATTTAGCAGAGGTCCTATTCCTCCCTGGGCCTTCCTTTTACTCCCAATATATCTAAAAAACAATTTCTTGTTGTCTTTTACTTGGGTTGCCATACTCAGCTCCATGGTAGCTTTGGCCCGCCTAACTGCCTCCTTACAAGCACGAGCAGAGGAGGTATATTCATCTTTAGTGATCTCACCCTGTTTCCACTTTTTATGTGCTCCCCTTTTGGCCCTTAGGCTGCCCTGGATTTCTCTGGTCAAAGGCTGCCTGCTCCACGCACCAAAACTCCTTTCCCTACAATTAGCTGGATTTGCAGAGAAGAAAGGCTGCCATCAGGGAACTGAGCTCCTAGTCTGGTATGCTGAGAACACTACTTGTGGAGAAAGCAGTTAAATTGATTACTATCAGACTCCAGTCTTCAACCATACCCGAGGTGGTTTCATGAGAGGCTGGAAACTAAAAACACAGAGCCTTTACAGACCGAGTACAGCAGAGCTCCCTCTCCTGCCCAAAGCAGCTGCATGCTTCCTTTCCTTTCTCATCGGCTTCAGAGTCCATGTTCCCAGACATCTTGAGAAACACATGCAAGGCCTCCACACAGCTACAGAACTGACTACAACAGTCACCAGGGGCTGGCTATACTCACAGATCACTCAGCATTATAATATCAGTTCAGCATAACCACAATTTTAATTTGGTTATCACAGTAGCTATAGCCCTAGCATGTCTACAGTTATACCAGTTTAAATGCTGGTATACCAAGTACAGTTAAACTAGGAAAAAGTTTCCTAAAGTAGGCAAGCCCTGGTGGAATGAGGGTTTCCAACCAAAGGACCACACCCAAAGCGGTAAAAGAGAGACCACTACCCGCAAAGGGGTGTGTGGAAGGTGCCTGTTAATCGGTGCACAAACCTCAGTGGAAGTGCTGAGCCCTTTCTGAGGTGCTAGGAGATGGAGTCAAGCACACTGAGCAGCTGAGAGCAGTGCGGGGATATTTTAAATATGAACTATAATGAAGACACTCCAAGGCAAGAGAGAATGAATCCACAACTGCCCTTGCTGCAGTCCCTTTACCTTGGGACAAGTGTACCACACGGGCTCCTGCCATTGCTGTTGCTATTGCAAGTGCATTCTCCCGCTGCTAGAAGCAAATTGGGATTTGCAAACTGCCCTGGCAGGGGACAAACTGCATTTTTTGTTGCGTTTGAAGACTGAAAGGATTGTCACTGAAGCGTTCTGGACTTTGTTAGTGTCTCCCTCTGTCCTAATGCCCGTGAGCATTCCCACTGGACACGTCCCACTCTTCCCAAGTAGAACGCCCACTCTGTCCACTGTTTTCCAAGAACCAGTGGAGCTAGAACAGCCCCACAACCCCGAAGCAACACTAGAGATCTCGGATCTTGTGGTGGTGACAATGTGGGGCGGTGCCAGGGCACAGCCACGATCCACTGGCCACATGGCCCTGCCCACCAAACCTGTGCTCATTGCAGGGGCATGCGAGCAGCAGACTAAGGCTCTACCCTAGCCCCGCTCTGTGTTGTCACCATTGCAAGATTCCAGCCCCGGCCCTGGAGCAGCTCCCTGCCCAGCCATGCACCCTGCCTGCGGGGCTCCTGGCTGGTCTCCATGAAGGCCTCAGGAGCGTGACGGCATGACAGTGTGGGGCCATGACAGCACGGTGTTGGGAAGGGCTGGGGCAGAGCCCCAGATTTCATGGCCCTGTGCTCCTCGGGTCTCCATGAAGACCAGCCAAAAGCTGGGGTTGCTGGAAAATGGAGTCCGGTGCAGGTCAGACTTTGCCCACCTTTGCTCTAGAGGCTTAGTCCACTCACAGCATAGAAGGGCAAGGTTCTCCCACCCTTATGCAACTCCAGAGACGGATCCATTTCCCTCACAGAAATTCACAGATCTCTATTCTTTCAATAAGGAGCCTTAGTTGTCATGGCAGGATACAGCTCAGTTCTGGTAGCTAAGAGGGGGGCTGTCCTGGGGGCTCAGCTCCAGAGGGGAGATGTTTATCTGAACTAGTGCATCTAACCAACAGCACCACTGACTTCAGTGTCCCGTACAGGAGGGTCCTCCCCATTGTGCACTGTGATAGGGGTCACGGCAACAGTGCTCAACTTCTGCACCACTGGCTTTATGGTTGCGGTAACTGCTCAGGAGACAAAAGTCCGGTTTACAAGTCCTCCCCACCCTTAGCTTTGAACCTTTACCTCCCATTTTCAAAACAGCGCTCTAACCACCAGGCTACAGGCTAGGCGAGGCCCACTGTGCGGCATGGAATTGTATCACACTTTTAAAAAAGGGACTCGCTCAGTAGGGATTTTGCCTGCTGAAAGCCAAGTAAAAATGTTCCATAAGAAAAACATCTTTCCTGATGATGTTTTGCATAAACATGCTTAACCCTCCATTGTCATTCAGGACTAGGACTGGCCTGACCAGGAGAGTTACTCCCAAATAAAAAGTAGGGTATAAAATCAAAGTAGCACAACTCCATACTTATAGCCTCATTCTAAGAAAGAAGGTAATTTTTCTAGTTTATCTTAATTCACTTCCATTTTATCACCTTCCTAAAAAGATTCCTACTGGAAGGTTGTAGGGAGAGAAGAGAATTGGAAGACTGAACCCACAGGTAAGAAATTCATCAGCAGCTTTAGAAGTTTGAGGCTAAGAGATGCAAGGCTCACCCAGGTCAACTGATGTCAGAATGAGAAAACCATCACACCCATCTCTTTCCCAGAGATGCTAGCATAACTGAATTGACACCAAATTACAAATTCCCACTCACCCCTTTTCCTCCTGATTTCTGGTCAAATGGTACCATAGTTATTCGCTTAGATTCCCTCTGATATGTGCAGTAGTGCTTCACCCAGGAGGTCCCGAAGTGACCTAAAAAATTACATACAAGATACTCAAACACAAATGAGAACCCATAAAGTATTCATGTTAACCACAAATCAAAACACACATCACATTTTTAATAATTAAGGATCTACCAAACTCGAGGCGGCTGGCCAATTTCATGAGCAGATCCCAGGGCTGGCCACCATTTTTGCAGGCTGAGCACAATGGGGCTCCCCCATGCCTCTGATTGGCCAATGGGCCCTGGCAGTCCTAGCCCTCCCTGCAGATTGCCACATGGCCCAAAACCATGGCTTAATTAACCTGATTAAGCCTGAAGAAGTCATTATACCACGTGTTTAGGAAGGGTGGCTGTGCTTTCAGGAAGCAATCCTTCAGGCACGGAGGGAGACAATCCCGACGCGGGGGAAAAGGGGCCAAGAGGCTTCCTTGGCTGACCAGAAAAATCCAGAGCAGCCTAAGGGCCAAGAGGGGTATATATAAGCAGTGGAAACAGGGAGAGATTACTAAAGAGGAGTATACCTCCTCAGCTCGCAGTTGTAGGGAGGCAGCTCGAAAGGCCTACCATGGAGCTGAGGATGGCATCCCAAGTTAAGGATAACAAAAAATTGTTTTTCAGATATATAGGGAGTAAAAGGCAGGCCCAGGGCAGAATAGGCAAAAGCAATTGGTGACAGACAGGGGGGACAAGGCTGAACTCCTCAATGAGTTCTTCGCCTCAGTGCTTCTAAACGAGGGACAAGACAAGTCTCACAATGGGATTGTAGAGAGGCAACAGCAGGGCGCCAGACTACCAAGCGTTGACCCTGAGACGTTGCAGAGTCACTTGGAAGGACTGGATGCGTTTAAGTCGGCAGGCCCGGATGAGCTCCATCCGAGGGTACTGAAGGCACTGGCTGGTGTCACTGCACAAACGCTGGCAAGAATATTTGAACACTCGTGGAGCACAGGCCAGGTCCCGGAGGACTGGAAAAGGGCTAATGTGGTCCCTATTTTTGAGAAGGGAAGGAAGGAGGATCCAGGCAACTACAGGCCAGTCAGTCTCACCTCCATCCTTGGCAAAGTCTTTGAAAAGATTATTAAGGCTCATATATGTGAGAGCCCAGCAGGAAAAATTATGCTGAGGGGAAACCAGCACAGGTTTGTAGCAGGTAGATCATGCCTGACTAATCTAGTCTCTTTTTATGACCAGGTTACAAAACACCTGGATGCAGGAGTAGGGGTTGACATCATTTACTTAAACTTCAGAAAGGCCTTCAATACAGTATCCCACCCCATACTGATGAACAAATTAAGAGGCTGTGACTTGCATGATTACACAGTCCGGTGGGTGGCAAATTGGCTAGAGGGTCATACCCAGAGAGTGATGGCGGATGGATCGGTATCGACCTGGAAGGGTGTGGGCAGTGGAGTCCCGCAGGGCTCGGTCCTTGGACCGATACTCTTCAATGTCTTCATCAGTGACTTGGACGAGGGAGTGAAGTGTACTCTGTCCAAGTCTGCGAATGATACAAAACTGTGGGGAGAAGTGGACATATCGGAGGGCAGGGAACAACTACAAGCAGACCTGGACAGGTTGGACAAATGGGCAGAAAACAATAAAATGCGATTCAACAAGGAGAAATGCAAAGTGCTGCACCTAGGGAGGAAAAATGTCCAGCACACCTACTGCCTAGGAAATGCCTTGCTTGGTAGCACGGAAGCGGAAAGGGATCTCGGAGTCCTAGTGGACTCCAAGATGAACATGAGTCGGCAGTGTGACGAAGTCATCAGCAAAGCTAACTGCACTGTATCGTACATCAGCAGATGCATGACAAACAGAACCAAGGAGGTGATACTTCCCCTCTATCAGGTGCTGGTCAAACCGCAGCTGGAATACTGCATCCAGTTTTGGGCATCACACTTCAAGAGGGATGTGAAGAGGGTCCAGAGAAGGGCCAAGCCCTATGTGGAGAGACTAGAGCACCTGGACTTCTTCAGCCTCTTCAAGAGAAGGTTGAGAGGTGACCTTGTGGCTGCCTATAAATTCATCATGGGGGCACAGAAGGGAATTGGTGTGGCTTTACTCACCAAGGCACTCCTGGGGGTTACAAGAAATAATGGCCGTAAGCTAGCAGACAGCAGATTTAGACTGGACATTAGGAAGAAATTCTTCACAGTTAGAGAGGCCAAAATCTGGAATGGGCTCCCAAGGGAGGTGGTGCTCTCCCCTACCCTGGGGGTCTTCAAAAGGAGATTAGATAGGCATCTGGCTGGGGTCATCTAGACCCAGCACTCTTTCCTGCCTATGCAGGGGGTCTGACTCGATGATCTATTGAGGTCCTTTCCAGCCATAACATCTATGAATCTATGTTAAACATGAATGAATAGCTTCCCCAGGCTTACTCAGGGTAATAAACTGTGGTTTTGGAACACCTCAAGCAGTGGGCTCCATGATTTCAGAGGCCTCACTATATAACCCCCCTCCCCCCCCACCACAAAAAAACCCCCAAACATTGCCAGCAAGCAGAGAAAAGGACGGGAGCCTTACAATTTTGGAGCACTGGAGGGCAGGTGGGGATGAGATGCAGTGGGGAGGAGAGAGGGCAGAGTGGTGTGAGGGTGGAGTAGGGCTGCTTGCAGCTGCATGCAGCCTCTGCATCTCCTGCTGCAAGCAGCCCACCCTGCCCTGCCCACCCACCTCTACTCTCTCCACCATACTCCAAGATTGCAGGGCTTCCCACTCTTTTCTCTGCTTGCCAGTAGGTGGGTTTTTGTTTTGGTTTTCCTTTTTTCTTTCTTTTTTTTTTTTCTTTTCTTTTTTCTTTTTGGGGGGGGGGCGGGGGGTTGGGGGTGGAGAAGAGACGGACGGACATTGAAACAAGTCTGCCATTTTTCACAGATCCTGCCCAAATGTGCAGTTTCTGTGAAAACTGTGCAGTTGCAAATTTGGCAGGTCTCTATCAATAATGAACACCTACAAGAATTATCACAAATAGTTTCCATCTAGGAATTTCTCTAGGCTCCACTGCCTGAGCTCCCCCCAGTCTTCAGTGCATTTACCCTAAATAGCCTGAGGTGAAAGAGAAGTATTGTTATTTCCACTATAGAAACAGAGGCAGAGAGAGATTAAATGACTTGTGTCAAGTCACAAGAGAGTCTGGGGAGAGTAAGAAACTGAATTAAAATGTATTTGGTTCAGAGATAGAGCCATAGCCATTGGGCAACCCTGCCTCTTTGTAGAAATCAAAGATGGAAGTGAGCCAACAGCTTTCCATCAACTTCAATGAGCTGCAGACCAGGCCACTACCAGTTAGCTTTTATTCCACCCCTAGCAGGGCAGAATTTCTTCAGGGTTAAGAACTTTACTTCCATGCAACAAGGGCAGGAAGACAGCATCTTGGAAAGGATTTCAAATTACATGACTTACATGGAAACTTCAAATTAATCTAGCCAGAGCAATCTGCCCTATGTGTAGTAACTATCTATTTGAGTAAATTAGCTATCTATGATTTGTCAAGGATTGCAAGGAGAGCATGCTAAAGGGATTATAGTCTGACAGGAATAAACTACCATAAAAAGCATGTTAAAAAAAAAAAGAGGGAAATTTAAAAATGAAATGTGAAGTATAAAGTTTCTGGCACTTTTCATCCTGCTGAACAAACCTAGTGCATCACAATGAAAAAAAAGAGTTACTATGGGAAAAACCTGGACTAGCTAGAAATAATCTCCAAGAGCACTGCAAGACATTGGCTCATCCTGCTGAAACTGGGTTGATCCTGCAAAACTCTGAACATGTGTCAACTCTCCAGCTGTAAGTCGAATCTACCTAGGAATGATCATCAGGTCATTGTGATTGCATATGGCCTGTGACCTTACTCAGAGGGCGAAACTCTCGTACCTTAGTCTTCCCTTGCAGGGCAGCAGAAAGTACCTCTAAGTGGAAAGCAAAGACACTTACGTTTCTCCTGGACATAAAGATAACCCTCCATTGTATAAGGGCTGATATTTTTGTGCTCATGAGGATTCTCCTTCATCTTCTTCATCAAGGATTCAACCTCCGACCTGGTGCCTTCAAAACGATTTCTTGTCTGGACAGAATTTTAAAAACAGATTGTTACCAAGTCTACATTTTTGTCAGAATTTTTAACAAAAGCAACATTCAAAGAAAAGCCACCAGTTATGTGGTCTGCCCAGTTAAGACAGCTAAATAGTGACATTACCAAATGTTTGCCTACTGTGAGCTGTAAAGCTTGGGCTTGCCTGGCCTCATGAACTGTGGTCTAGGGGTCTACGGTCCCTATTTCCTGTACTGCAAACTTCCCCAGCTGACATACATCTCCCCATGTGCTGTATGTTTTCCCATCTGAGGGGCAAACACCACAAGATAGGTTCACAAGGCAAGATTTAATTCTTCAAAAACCCACAAGCAGGCACCATGGAATTCTCTACTCCCGAAAGAAATAAGTTAATTTGGATCCTTCGGAGAAAGTCTACCATCACTGCTTTTTATTTTCTAGTGGCAAGCAGTGGATGTTTCAGTAAAGATCCCTAAAAACAGGCCTCCACTTGAGGGAACTCCAAGTCATCCTGTCAATTGCTACCTTAACCACATGTCAAGCTGTATAGGGGAACAAGTGTTGCAAGTTGTCTCAGCTTAAGAATTCCTGATGTCTGCTATAGATGGGAAAAAGATGAGAGGCACTTCCAAAGACAATACTTTGAAATACTTGTTAAAATGATGGTGCATTTAATGATGGCTGCCTTTTTGCCAAATCCTCCTGGGAATGTCTGGCTCTCTACACTTGAAAGCCAAGTGGAACTAATTGCTATTCAGGTTGTGTGTCTGGTGTAGTGTCATCTACAAAAAAAGCCTTTGCTTTCAATTATGCCATCAAACCTCTTGCTAGGTGGCAGACAGAAAAGCTAATTAAATAAGGGGGGGCGGGGAATGTTAATCCTGCCTGGAAGGCAGACACATGCACACAAAACTTTCCCCACTGCACACTTACATTCTGGATACTGATTGTCAGCTCAGTCTTGAAGTCACTGAAGTCCTTTGCAAGTTCATAGCCATGATGGTAGAATGTGAACAGGCCCTGAAGGAATGCCAGCAACTGCCAAGCAACATAAAAAGGAATGAAGTTTGTCAAGCTAGACCTGAAGCCATTTTTCAAAATGGAGATTATCTACTGAACTAGCATCCTCCTTTTTCAGGCTCCATTTATCCTATGTAATGCCTCTGATGACTAGGCCTTTGATTATTTTAATAAATATCCTACATATTCCCCCTTCCCAGACAATCTTTACTGACCCCCACGCTCCTCCATCCTGGAAGAGTTTACCCATCAGTTTATTGAAAAGTGGAGTTGCCTTGCCCTGGAAAAAAAATCAGGCAATAAGCAGCCACAGCTAAAAGGTATTCCTTCTATTGATTCCAATTTATTTTTCACTTAAAAAGGTATCATCTTCTGTAAATAGCCATAACATATTATAAAACTCCTCAAAAGTAATACAAAAGACACAGCATCTGGGCACATACAAATGTAAGCAAATTTGATTTTTCCATTTATTTTGTCATCCTGTACATTTTTCTGTAATTCCGCTTCTTTCTTTTATTTCTGGAAGCCTCATTTCACCTCCAGTGTCAGGTGTTACTGATGCTCCATAGACATAATTTATTGGCCCATGACATCCAGTAAGGCTGAACAGCCACTTACAGGTTCCACAAACTCAAACATCTTCCTCTCTTGGACTTCTTGGACCTTGAACACATACTCAAGGGAGACTTCATAAAAATGCTGTCGAACGAGGTCCACCTGGCTGTCTGCCTGTGAACATCATAGGGATTAAAAAGGAAACAGAGTCACTACTGGCTGTGAACATTTGGCTGCAAGATTTAGAGACATCTGGGTCTAATGGGAACACATCCATGCAGAACATAAATTTATCAGATATTAGTGCAGGGTTGGACAGATGGTACCGTGATTAAATACAAATCTGGCTCACATGAAGAGACACTTCAGCTGAAAAAATGTAGTTAGTGACTTTTGTGTTCTTACCTCCCTGACAGCTGGATGAATAGCATATATATTAAAAGCAAGAAATGCATAAATTTTACACAGATTTGACAGTAGAGCCACTCCCCAGCCTCATTGCCTCAAGTAAACCCACCAGAAGATGACTCACACCAGTAATGCTCTATAGTCAAATGCTCAAACAAGAGGGTATAGACCTTGCACCAGACCCCAAAGGTCAGTGAACTTTAGCCTTGATAGACCAACTGAAGAAGAGCAGAAAACTCTGGAGCTGTCTTTTGAGAATGCTTTGACTCCAGAGTCCAAGAGAACAGGACTAAGGACTGATCCTCAACTACTACGATAGTACTTATTAATACACTTAACATACATATACATCAGATGGGAACTAGGTCACTCTGGGCACCACCACTACCCTTTGTTAAACAAAAACAAAAAACAAAAAAAAAATGCAGAAAAGTCCATGAATCCTGCACATCAACATCCTATCCTAGTTATTTATAGCTTTACAAAGTACATGGCTGGGTTATTTAGTCAATTCACTTCAGCCTTCTCAGACAATAGTTTCATCTGCCTTTTTTTTTGTCTTCCACTGTGATTAAAAAACAAGGACTGCCAGAAACCTTTTACATCATCTAGCTGCTCCTCACTCAGTAAAGAATTGTTTCCTGAGGGCTTATCTGTACTACAACATTATGCTGCATTAACTATACCAACACAGTTAAAGCAGCACAACTGCTATTGTTGATGATAACCGCTAATGTAGTTATACAAGAAGGTGAATAACTTTGCCATTTGGTGGATACATTTATCCTATACAGCGTTCCCTCTAAGCTGTGTGGTGTACACACCTGCACAGGCACGCCTGGCAGCATGGCACGAGCACACCTGCACGGCCACACACACACACACACACACACACACACACACACACACACACACACACACACACACCACACAGCTTAGAGGGAACGCTGTTCCTATCCATCGGGGTCCACATAAGGACCTGTATCACTATCAGAAAAAAAATGCCATGCTCCTAAGCAGAGGTATGTGTAGCTCTTAAACATCTTTTGGCCAAACTTGATGGAAGTTCCCTGGAAAAAAGACTGGAGTAGTACTAGAAGTGTAGAATATTCCATGGGCACATTTCCAATGCTGAGCCCAATGCAGAACCTACCATGTGGCCATTTTGACTCATTGCAGGGCATCACTAGCACTTATTTGCTTGCTTTTTAAGACCTTAGCTCCATTAATCCATGACAAACCCATGAAATGGGGCATTTCCAGCATGACCAACCTGTAACATTAGTCATGTGTGCCCATCATGCAGACCAGGAGGTACTTAGCAAAGTGAGCTCTGAACAGCAAAAAATGTGACATGACATATTGGCCTTGCCAGCAATCAAACAGCAAATTAGACCCACTGTGTGATTTAACTGTGCAGGAGCCAGAGCAGCAGTGCCACACAATACCCATGTTATTCCCCTTCCCCTATACGTGGATTATGCTATTGCCAGCAAAAGGAAGTTAGTGTAAGATGCAGAGTCTCCCATACATAAACTATTGTTGTCTTAAGTCAGGGTTTTATAGCACAGCTGCACAGTGCTAATAAGGGGTGATATGCACTCTTCTAAAGTTACCACTACAACACCAGCTTTTCAACATGCATCTGTCATTTCTCCCCTCTCTGGTATCCAAGGTCAAAGACAGTAAGTTACACAGCCCCTATGTAGCATGAAGAACTATGGACAAATATTACATATTTGCAGAACCTAGAGCTAGATACCTCAACCACTCAAACAGGCTGTAATTTTCAAAGAAGCTTATCTCCCACTTCGAACATAAGCACTATACTGGGGCAGACCAATGGGTCACTTACCCCAGTAATTTCTGACAGAGGCAAATAGTAGATGCTTTAGAGGGGGTATATATGAACAGGACATGTCTGGCATGATCTACCCCTTGTCAGAACCTCCTTGGCTTCAACTGTCAAAAACATGTGAAGTTTCTTTTAAAAAAAAAAAAAAGTCAGTGGAACCTGCAGGTGCCACCTACTTGTGAAAAATCGGGCCTCTAAAATTAAACACATAAGCATGTTAAAAGTGCCGTACACAGTAGGCAAGGAACTGTGAAAATGCTATCCCATTATTCTCTTTATTTCTTGCAAAAAACCAATAAAGGTCTAATATAGAAGTCTCCACCAGATGGCACTAGTATTCAGTCTCTAAGGTCTTCTACAGTTCTTAATACCACAAAGTAACCCAACATTTTGAGGTTTACTTTGAAGAAAGCTACCCTAGTGTATGAGTAACAATTAAGGAGATTGTGCATGAACCAGCAAGGCTTGGAAGCCATGCCCGAGAACACCAAAGGCCCATTTTCCATTCA
This sequence comes from Alligator mississippiensis, assembly GCF_030867095.1. Lineage (NCBI taxonomy): Eukaryota > Metazoa > Chordata > Crocodylia > Alligatoridae > Alligator > Alligator mississippiensis. Next base: position 66,406,191 of record NC_081832.1, read on the forward strand.
CAATTCACTGGTATCATGCCTTGTTTACCACTGCAGTCCTGGCCCTCTGTAAAATATTCCAGTACTCCATGTCAAGCATGTAGTAGCATGAGCTCAAAAACAAAATGACGATCCAAGAGTAATGAATCAAATCACATTTAAAAACCCCAAACCACGGGATGCCAATTGACAAACTAAACCACCAGCAAGACTTTTGGCACAGGTATAAAAGAGTAAGTAACAAACCCCATCACACCATCTGCATGGGGATCACAGTTGATATAAGCAGATACAGCAGTGGTGGGGCAGGTTTAGGGGATTCTTCTCCATCCCCCTTCAATGCTTCCTCCACAGATACTGGTTTCAAGCATGTAATCTTTATGTGTATAGAACATCATACAAAAAAAATATCTTCTCTGCCCCTGAACAAGCTGACCCTCTGCTCAGCTCACTGCTACAGTTTTTCTCCAAGGTCAAAGATGGAGAAGACCAAAAGTGACTTTGAATTGAAATGCTATTTTCCAACAAGTTAGTGCTTTGCACTGTAGCTGGTTAATAATGAAATATTTTTCATGACTCAATATGGATTAAAGGAAGTTTAAAAGATGAATTAATTGAGCCTATGAAGCTGGTATCAATGCATCCATTTTACAGGCAGGAAAATCAAGGCACAAAGCAAAATTTTTCCTAAAGTCAGTCAGGAAGCCTTCAGCAGAGCGAGGAGTACAACCATAGGCACCTGATGTCATGCACTATATCTACAAACTCTTTAAGCCTCTCAACTATTGAAATTGTCGCTACTCCCTCTGATTTATTTTACCCCAACAGATTTGTGTCCTCCAGCTATGGAGAGAGAAGGGAAAATCTATCACCCTGTCATTATGAGCAAACCCATTTCACAGGCACACAGCCCGTTCCATGTGTATTAAACAAGTGTGAGGATGGAGCCCAGTGAGCTGCAACATCAGAAATGGAAAACTAGACACTGCTCTCACCTCTTGCAGTTGAGATTCTTTCTTCTTTGAAGACAAGTTTAAGTGCTTTTCTAACACACCACAATACTTCTCAGTCTCTTTGTCATACTTCTTCTTGGCCTCCTACAAAAGAGAATAGAAGAAGAATATAAGGAAACAGTTTTCATCTCAGAACCTCAGCAACCTAACTGTGCTTAAGTGACCATCCTTCCTTTCACCAATTACGACCCTTCTGCACCTCAAAGCGCAGGGGCATGAGGGGATTTCTCTCTCCCCTCATGCCTTCTTCACATGTCAGGGTTATCATTCAGAAGCACACAAGTCACTTGCCCCAAGCAGGTAAGGCAATTAGTTTCAGTTTTCAATACTGATGTCTAAAGACCAACCTAGCAAGCTTGACAGCAGGCCCAGGGCTTCGTACCTAGGAGACATGTTGTGAGGGGCCCAAAAAAGACAAAATGAAGAAAGCAGGAGAAGGGCAGCTTTCCAGTCCCAAGTGACTTGTTAGCTAGCTGGAAATAAGTCATTTTACTCAAACAAATATATGCTTTACATCACAGAAAAGACGCCTTTGCTGGTAGGGCAGCCACACTTGGTGACAAAATCCTGGGTGTTGGCCAGCCCATGTTGACAAATAAAGGTTATGGGATTTAATGGATCTCCTTTTCACACATGTAAGAGCTTCCAATTTTCTTTGTCCAGGACAGCCACCAAGGACAGGGTAAGGCCTTGCAAGTTCAGGCCATGAAAGCAGTAGCAACAGGAGATGAAAGCAGAAAATGTATTCTTTGACAGCCATGCTACTGATATGAATTTTTTGATGGAGAAGCTGGGACACAATTTTGATTACTGAAACTTGACACAGAACAGAGCTTCAAAAGGACACTGAAAACAGCCTTGGCAGGTGGGGAAGGATAAATCGATCTGCTACACTCATATTCCTTAGAAAAGAACCAAATTAACTTGGAAATACAAGTTACTTCATTCAAACAATTGCTTTCCTGAGGTGGGACTTCAGGTGGCCAATCTACTTTGTTCTATACACTATACAGCCTATTCTGAAAAGCTGTGCTTTACTCTCTTGAAGAAATTGAGGAACCACCGTATCAGTGTTTATAACAATCTAAGCTACCAGGGACATCTGTACACTAATATCCCCCATGATGACAGATTACAAGCCATAATGTCCCAACAAGGACATTGCTTCCGTTTCCAACACACTGTCCTGTGTTGTCCTGGCCCACAACTATTTCAGACTGGAACTCCATATATCTACAAATGAATGGCACTGCCATTGGCACATGTATGCCCCCCCAACCTCCAATATGCCAGATGTTAATGACAGACCTTGAAGTCCAATTCCTCTGCAACTGCCCCTCTCATCCCCCTGGCATACCTAAGGTACACTGATGATAATCATCATATGGACACAGGAAGGGATCACTAGTGAAATTCCACCTGGAAATTCAACAACATCCACTCCTCTACCAAACTGACTTTGGACTATTCCTACCAGCAAATTCATTTCTTGGACACCACTGTGAAAGTCTGCAATGTCCATATCACCACCATAGTGGATCATAAACCAACAGCCGAGCTCTACATTACAACTGCATCTGTTCTGATACCACTGACTGGAATGCACACCTTAAGGATGTGAAACAGGGATTCCTATAATTACACTGCAATCCCAAAACTAGCCACACAAATCAGAGCCAGAGCCCACTACAAATTACTACAATACCAAACCTGAGACAAGGGAAAACACAATCCCTTTGGATGTCATCTACAGCCCCAAGTGTGAACATCTCAGATATTACTAATGACCTCCAAACTCTCCTGGAAAAGGACAATTGTCTCAGGGTAGTCACAGGGGACAAACCTGTCCTGACTTACCTCAAACGACTCTCTCTAGCAACAAACTACCTAACTCCTGTTCTCACCTACACATCAGACCTGGCTACGGATCCTGATGCCAGCTGTGCCTCCTCGTCACAGACCACATCAACACTGGGCCAGATACAACTGATTATAACAACATCTGAGATTCATTCACATGCACCTCTACCAATGTCATACACACCATCACCTGCTTATTGTGCCCCTCTGCTGTCTATGCTGGGCAGATGGGGCTATCCCTACATGTAAGAATGAATGAACATTGATCTGATATCAATCCCAGACGGACAGACAAGCCTGTGGTAAAACACTTTAACCTCCTGGGTTGATCCATCGGTGAGAGTGGCTGTTCTTAGACAACAAACCTTCCAAAACAAACTTGAATGGGTAATTGCAGAACAAGAAATTACCCACACACTGGATTGTTTTAAGTACAGTCTAAACCAAGACTATAGATTCTTATCCCATTACCTGGATTAGCTTTTATAAGCTGTATATCCCTCAATGGTTTAATTGCTCTGTTTTTCTCTCTGCTACCCACCTTGCCTCGCTCAGCAGTGAAGCCTCCTTATTCTTTCCCCCCATCCCACCCTCTGTATTCTAATCACCGCTTTCTACTTAGCAGCTCTGCTTCCTGCAGTCCCTTCACAACACCTGATGAAGTCAGCCCTCTGTTTATGAAAGATTATGCTATACATCTCTGATTTAATTAGTCTATAGAGGTGCAAATCTATAAGCCCATGTTCTGCCTGGCTTTCAGACTAATATGGCAAACTACCTCTCTATTACATGGGTCACTCATTTCAAGGGAAAACAGCAGCAAAGTATACATCATAACTGCCACTTTTTCCTCCGAGCACTGTAAAACAACTTGTGCTACCACTGCAGGTGCATTCTGCAGTACTTGCAGATATCTCCCAGCCAAAGTCACCCTTATGATACCCAGCAGCTGACAACAGCATCCGACTAACATGGATCTTTTTGCCATTGAGGAAGGGGGAAAAAGTCAAATAATTCAAACAGATTGCAAAAATGTAAAACGTGGTCTAGAATCCCAGGTGGTAATTTAATAGTTTAAGTTAAGTTATTTAACCTGTGAAGCACTTACAGGCCACAGTGACAGCTTCTCTAGAAAGTCGATTGCTAATGGTATTTTGTTAGGAAGAACGAAGAGCATAACACTCAGGCACCTGGAATCCTCAACAACAACATTCACACCTACTATAATCAAAAGCACCAGGAGAATCTTCTTCCATCTTTATCTTCAATATTTCCCCAAGATCCTCCCCATCTCCTCTAACATGAGGGGACTTCAAGACAATCTTCTAAAAGTTATGGTTAAGCATTCCCAGATCACAGGTTGGTCCATTTGCCTTTTCATCTTTGGAACAAATGCTCCAATTGATATAAAAAGGTACAGGAGTGGGGCACAGAATCCAACACCCTATGTCAGGCCATTTCTTCAGAAGTATTTAAGGACATTAACAAGACCTGGAAGCCTGGAAGCAAGCTGGCTCCTCTGTTTTGTTCTTTCACAATAAAGACCAGAAGAGAAAAACAGAACACGAGCTGTGCCCCAGAGCAGTCCTCAGCTTCCATTTCTGTGGCCACTTCTTAGAGGTTTGACCTACTGGATGATAAACTCCCAATCTGAGCTAAACACGCTCAAATCATATTAGTAGAAAAGAGGAAAGAGATATGAATTTTCTAAAGATCAAATGAAAGTGTCCCCTAGGAAAGTGCAGAGGCTTTGGAGGGAAAGGAAGTTCAACTTTAGTTGCACTTCTTAGCCTTTGCCCCATCCTGGTTCACTGCCTGGTCTACAATAGGGTCAGAAACTACATGCTTGATCAGAGCCAAAAGGCCGAGAAGCAACCCAAGATAGTCAAAGACTGCAATCCTCCAGAAGACATCCCTGCTATAGATGGTATTCAATAGAAAGTACAGACCAGTGGTTCTATCCCCCAAAGCAGAACTGGACAACATTTCCCACATTTCAATGACATTTCAGCTGGAAGAACGTGATCTTTGCTAATTTTTTCCACTGTTTTTGAGCAGTTCTAATTCCAGGCAAGCACAGAATTTACAGACAAATCAGAGCCTGGAAGCATGAGCAACCTACCTTAGCAGCACCAATTTGCTCCTTACGGAATTTCTCCAGTGGTGTGATCAACACCTCGCTGGCATTCTCAATCTAATGCAATAGAGACAAACAGATTATTTTCCAGAAGCATCTGTTCCCACACCAAACCTCCATTACCTTTTACACCTGTCCAATTTAGAGTTAAGACCATCAAGGCAGAGGTCCTCTCTTGCTATGCATCTGTGCAGAGCATGCAGGGGAGTTTTTTCAATAACCGCATCAATATCATAAAATGCTGGCAGTATGCTATAAAGGGGCTTACTGGGTACCAGGGGAAAATAACTCCCTGCATGCACCAATTTGCCCTTCAGCTTCTGAGTGGTTTAAACCCATCAGATAGTTTTGCTTAAAGGATCCCCAGAGAATTTTGCAAATATTTACACCTTGCCAATGCAAATCGCCTTAGAGAGCCCCATGGTGGTTTGGGATTATATTAGAGATGCCCTGCCTTAGTTTCCCTCTTAGCTCCTGGAATAACCCTCTCATACCTAAGAGCTTTAATATAATGTTTCCCCCTCTCCTAGATTTCCCTTTATTTTGCTTAAACAATGTCCTTGTCTGTTGAAGGTTTCACCCTCCTGCCCTATAAACTTTCCCATCTGAACTCAGGCAATGGGAAAGAAGAACACTTTCAATCCTGACCTGTATACTCTCCCCTTTGTGGGCCTACGTCTTCAAATCCTGGCCCAACACATTTTTCTTACCAGTTCTCACCTACTGTCTTCAGCAGCCTTCTTCTACTGGCTCAAGAGTCCAAGCTATCTAGGTCCTCCTCAAGCCAGGCTTGGTCAACAGAAAGCATCCTTTTAGGTCCTTTGCCAGCACCGGCTACCTAATCACTTTCTCCGCAAGTAAGTCTAACACTAAATACCCATGTGGATAATAATAATAATAATAGCCCTTATTCATGAGTCATGATATCTACCCTTCCCCAGAGCTGGCTGCCTCTTCCCCCAGTGACTGCTTCAAGCTCTGTCCAACAACCCAGCTTCCGTGGCTAGGTGCAACAGGGCCTTGCAAAGCATCTCTCTGGCCTTAAAAGGGCCAGTATCCAGTTACACACCTCCTGGCAATGGACATTTAGCCAGTCTCCTTTTCAGTAACGTTATCCCCATGAAATGATCAATATTGCAGGAGACAAGAGGGTTGAAAGGAAGACTAAACACTCAGCCACAGTCCTCCAGAAAGGTATTTATAACCAAAACACCATCCCAGAGTAAGCTGCTCAGGTATTTCCAAACTTTGCAGCATCTTGTTGAGTTTTTCTGTTTTTCCTGTCCATAAATCTAGTTCTCTTCTGTGAATCGGGGCTTGTCTACAGAACCAGACTGACACCACTGGAAATGATAGTCTGGTATGCTGAAAAGATACAGCCCAAACAGCCATTTTACCAAATCACAGCCCAGCCTGCAGGTCTCAAATCCTCTCAGAGGCACATGTTCCATGTCTCTGAAATGTCTGCTCAGGTTGTCAAGGGTACCAGCTGCAGCAGCAGTTCTTTGCTACAGACACCCTGCCAATAAAAACTGGTCTAAATCCCACTGAACCCTGAACACTGAGCCACCTAGCATCTCCTGCTCACCTTCAGATCTGTTAGGAAGCCAGAAAGACGAGGGCAATTTGCCCTGGACAACTCCCTTTGTCCTGAGAGCATCAGAGTTACTGATTCATGAGCAAATGTGAACATTAAATTATTTAAAGGATTTTGTAAGATCTAGCCAGACTGACAACAATTCTTCCAGCCACCAGGATATACCTCTTCTCCCTCCCCGCCTAACCTCCAACTAGCTGCAATTGCTCTGATGGGGACCAGAGCAGAGACTGCAGGGAGCATACTCAGTCTTAGTCTGAAGCAGCTTCTGCACTCTATGCTGTGTGGGACACCGTACTCAAAATGAAAGCAAAAATGTACCAACAACCTGAAAAGCAGAATTCAGCCTTTGTTCTCTCAGTGTGGAGCCTGTTAGATTGAGTCACAGTTCACTATGATTTGCTGATCCCCTCACACTGCCAAGACTCAGTCCCTGAGGATGAATATTCCCATTTTCTCTGGGACACAACCCAGTGATTCTGGCTCCTGAGCTACAACAGTGGCCTTTGGCCAAACCAGAGAGAGAAATCTGCACAAGTACTTTGTGCCCCTCCTCTGTGCAACCAGCCCAGTCTCCCTACACCACACTGGCCAGAAGGAATCACCACCTTGCCCACAGGAGCCCGTTATCCACCCTGAGAGGTAACAAAACCTGCCAAAGGAACACTGGTGTTGTCAGGAGTTGGGCTGGCAGGACAAAAACCTCCATTTCCAAACCTAACTCAGTACTCCCATCAGCTTCTACTCACAACAACAAGCCTGTGGCCAAAAGACCCACTTTACTCTTCAGCCCTAGTAAGCAGCCATTCTCCCAGCCCAGCATCACAATGATCCAGGCTATTCACCAAGCCCCCTCCAACAGACAGACTTAGCTCAGATGCTCCAAGCCTCAAAGACCTTACCATGCGCATTCGCTCGTCTTCTAGATTCCGGAGAACCGCAGCAAATTCTTGCAGGGACTTTGCTGAAAGAGACACCAACACAGTCAGTACGTGATATCCTCCAACTTTAAAGAAGGGATAGCAACACAACATCAGCAATTACTCTGGCAGAGAGCACAAGCAGCACTGTTCAGGCAGATGAGATCACAGTTACATGCAGGTGGACTCCTCATGTGATCAGCAGGTTGGCTTCCCACTGCTCTCTGGCAGTCAGAGCAAGGGGGGGGATTCTAAATTCTGCTGGAACGTCCTCACTATGAGATGCCTGAAGATAGGCTTTGGATGAGTATTATAGTCACCTGTAACAATTACACTCTTGGTGTGGTGTGAAGCAGCACTCGGGGCTCTCTCCATGTCTCTATGTCCAGGTTTCAATCCATTTCTTTTATCCCCCCAGGGGAATCAACCAATTCAGAACTGCTTCTTTCCTTATATTTTACTGAAGCAGAGAAGGGGGAGAATTTGAGCCCTGGACTAACCCAAAGGTGTCGACAGTAAAGCTAACACATCCGTCCAGGCAGATGCGAGGAGCAAACCACATCTGGCAGTCTAGTTTTTCCTCACCACACTTTTCCAAATTATGAAACACTGGCTTAAGGACGGCTACACTTGTACAAACATATTAATGATTTATTATGTAGCACCTATAGATATGCACTGCATGACTCAAGAGCCCTTTCTCATCTCTAATTGTTATTGGTAGTCAATTATAAAAACAAGCGTGTGGAGGAGATGCTCCTAGCTCCAACAAGGAAGTAACTAGCACAGTGGTCTCAAAGGCCTTCTATGCAGTGGGCAAGTATTTGCCTTCCCTAGATCGAACATAGGCTCTGCAATACAGCCACCGCACAAGTAATATTTCACTTGGCCACTGCATCTGAGTTGTCCCAGGACCTAGACAAAACTGAGGGTTTGGATGAGAAAGTTACCTTGCTAAGAATGGGATAAAAAAAGTTCACTCAAATAAAAAAAAAGAAAAAACAACCCAAGGTGTTAATTAAATCTAATTCAGGTATTTTGGCTGCAGTCTGTGTGAAGACAAAAGCCAAGGCAAACCTAAGGGAAGAGAGGATTGCTAAGAAGGAGAGCTAGCTGGCTGAGGGAAGGCAGCGACAGGGTCTGCTTCTTCCTTTAGTACCTGGACTCAGTCTGGGAAGTCCCACCACGCCTTCATCTGCTTCTCTTTGTGCAGACAGCTGTGCCCAGCAGGTCTCCATCACCTCTGCTCAGCGTGAAGGTTGCAGCCTTCTCTCAAAGAGGATCCCTTTGCTATAGCTAACCACAGTTTTGTCCCCAGATGCTCTGCTTTAGAATGGGAAAGGGCTGGCACCAGAACATTTCTAATGACAAGCCCCTTGTCCATGAAATTCATTTTCTCTAGATTTGACAGTCCAGTTTGGGTTTGCTCAAACAGGGACCTGAAAAGGACGTCTTTCTGTACGCTAGAAAGGAGACAATGGATCTGCAAGGAGCATGAGTGCCTTTGTGTGAACCCCCATTGCATGCAGATGCACCCAGAGCTCTGACCAGTTCATTCCATAAATGTAGAACAAGATTCCCATGCTTCTACCACACACATTACTTACCTATACAGATTTCATCATCAGTTTCTGCATCTCCTATACATCGGAATTTAAACTCATTTAGGGACTCTGCGAACTTCCGTTTTGCCGAAGACAGATCTATAAAGGTGGGGAAAAAACCCAAAGAAACACGTATAAATTGATGCAATAGTCAGCCTTGGCCCAGCAGCCTGTGATCCCGTCAGACCTGCCCCAGCCTGCTTGGCTAGAGTTCATGGGTGGTACACACTGCCTACCACCCAGGGAGAGACTCCATCAGTGAAACCCTGGCCCCACCTAGCTCAGCTGGAGTTTCACTATTGCATTTACTAGGCCCAGGATTCATCCCCAGGTGCTTCGCTCCCAGGAGATGCTGATAGCAATCTTCCTTCAGAGTCAGCGTTAAACCAATGCTTCTGCACTGCATTACAGCACACTTAATGGGTCAGGATATTGAAGCTCATCACCAAAGATCTCCCAGGACTTTCATAAGAGTAGGGAGGTTTGTCCGGCTGTCCTGGCTGATGTCCAGCTGAGTAATTATATTCTACCAGCTTTCGGCTTTAAAACTATGGCACAACATTGCTGTTAATGGACACCAAATTTCACCCCAATTTTGACTGATAAGGTCTGCTGGGGGGGGGTAGTAAACTGTTTAGCAAGCTTTCTATTCCAAGCATACGCTAGCTTTGTGATCTTTTTCCAGGAAAGGGGCCATCTCAGAATTTAAATGCACATATTTATTACTTCACAGATCTAAACCCCATCAATTTACCACTTGAAATAGCACAGTGGATACAGAGCAGGATTTTCATAATGCCCTCAGTGCATTAGGGCCACAAGGTCAATTGGCTTAGAATGGGCACCTAAGTCAAACATGGGCTTCTAAATCCAATCATCATCTAAATTCCTGGTATTGCTCACCCCCTTCCCCAGTGACTTTCCCCAACCCCTCAGAATTTAGTAAAGTTCCTTTTTCCGCAGCAAAAAGACTCATCCCTCTGGGAGTTTTGAGAGAGCAACAGAGACAATTAATCCAAGACACCCCTTTCCTGAGGAATGAATGAGCTGAACTCGCTTTAGACTTAACAGAGGATTTTCTTCGGCAGATGGGAAATGTAGCGCTTCCTTTTATCTGACTTGACCCATCCTGTTCTTGGCATCACCAGGGGACGGCAAATTGCTCAGGTTCCTAGAACCTGATTCTGTAAATATTCCAACGTGCCAGTGAAATTACACCCCATGGCGCTTACAGGAACAGGCCTCCTTTGGAGGAAAGAGAACACTAAACACACACAAGAGCAAGACGAACATCCTAGGAAAGTGAACACAATCCAGGTTTGGGAAGGCTTCCAGCAGCAGAAAGAAAGGTCAGCTAATCAGTGGGACCTGCCAGATATGACATGAATGGAAGGAAGGACAATCACCGCTTTGTGAAAGGCTTTTTACCTTCATAAGGCAACAGAAGTTCCCTGTTTCAGTTGCTTTTTGGGAAAGCAATATTTGCCAGCCACAAAGCCTTCAGAAAAAAAGGCATCTGGGCTCTGTCTATGAGGGAGGGACAAAGTGCAAAGGGACTTGTGGAGGCTGTTCTAACGATCAGGACAAATACCCACGGCCAGGCAGCTCAGTTGCCCTAAGGGACGTGGGAATGAAACATTTACACATTTTAAAAAGATACTCCCGGCATATGACATTCTTTTCATAAACACTTCTGTCTGTTACTCAAGACCCCATCCTTACTTCCCCATCTTTATGCAGCTGCTTTGCTTTTCACACTATCCCATGCCACACACAACCAAACTAAAATGATCTGCACATTTGGGCATGCACTTCTTCACAACACCTCCTAAAGGTCAAGAATTCCCCTGTGAAATGCATGCCTACTTGTCTGAAGGCAAGTTACTGCTGGACTGATCACAGGCAAAAATCCACAAAGTACCAATCACCTAGGTAATTCCAGCCAACCCATCTCCCCTCCAATACAGGCACCCCCCCACCGTTTACCTACACCTCATCTTGTCCCATGCTGCTGCCTCCTGCCCTCTCAGCTCCCTCACTTCAGTTGCTACGATAGAAGAATAAAGCTTTGTGACTCTCCCCCGATCCCCCTGATTTACTTGGGACGTTGCCAGAGGAGGCATCCAGCCAGCTGCTTAGAAATCCAGGGTCTCTGTAGGAGACCAAGGCATGGCACAGGGCTACTGGTAGATACAGTAGCTCATTTTGTGTCTTCCAAGGCAGCTTCCAACGCTTGTTTTGTTGAAGGCTTTTGTTCTGGGGTTTTTGTAAATAAATAAAACCAGAGTTATTTAGGGAAGGTGAGAGTTGGAACAGCTTGTTCTTTTACCCAAAGAGCTTGGCCATTGCAAAATGTGAGGCCACCGGAAGGGCAGACAGGCACTCAAGTCAAGAAGCACAAGAAGAAAGTTGCAGCATCACGCTCAAATTGCTGTATAGCCTCATGTCCTTCTTTGGGACTCAGGTAAGCAGCCAGGTAGTGGAGCTGGATGAGGTTTCTCCAATGGATGCTCTGCCATCAACCTACAAAATACTGCCTGGCTCATCCAACCTGCTGCTCACACTGAGGCCACCATAGGGAAATGGGTGCTGGGAGAAGGAAGCTTGTCCCAAAATATTAATGAAAGTCTCTACCATCTAAATGGTGACTTCTGGCTACTTTGAAGATAAGTTTGCTGCCTTTCTGTAGGGGCCCATAAAAAATTTCACTGCCTAAGCAAAAGCTTGTGTTTGCACTTTACGGATCCAATGGAAGAAAGCAAGGTAAACATTTATTTCTTGCCCCCAGCACCCAGCTCAGAGTTTAACCTAGTCACTCTACACCAACCTTATAACTTTTGTTAATAATAAGGAAACTGCCATTCATTACTCAAGGATCCTTTTCCTGTTTCCAAGCCCTGCACTGACCTCAGGGTTGCCGATTTTGTTTGTACAACATATTGCCGCACTTTTCTCTTTAAACGTACCACAGGCCTAATAATATCCTGAGTACATAACGTGCTGTAGATCCCCAGTCAAAACAGATTTACTACTACATCATTCACTCCTGCAGCTCTCTGGGCAGGATCCAAATGCCACATTCCACCATGGAGAGGAGGAGTGGAAAGAGGCTGGTGAAAGGGCTGGGAGCAAGCCAAGCTCACACAGCCCATTTCAAACCGGCAGTGTAAAACATGACAGAGAGTAACTCAGGGTCAATAATATTTACATTTTGGCAGCGTCCGTTGCTACAGCTACCCAAAATATTAAATGTCTCACAAAAAACGGGGGGAAAAACAAGACAGACTAGGTGTTTGGGCCCTGGGGTTCTATTCCCAACATTGCTGCATCAATAAAAGATCTGGACTGGTGACAGACAACCACACCTCTTCTCCAGAAGCCTTTGCCTAAGGGTACCAACTCATTTCATCTCTATGGAGTCATGTGCAATCAAGAAACAGGCTCCAAAGCCAACAATATGCCAATGTGTTTTCTCACTCTCCATGGCTGCATCTAATGCCATCATAAAAATGCCACAGCACTTGGACAGAGAACAACTGCCTCAAAACAAAACCCAGGCCACCTTGCTCAAAAAAGAGTTAACCTGGACAACCCCATAGCCCCATCTCCCACCACCACCCTTGCCCACTGAAGGCATCAGGTTCGGTTTCTGAATCCCATTCAATTTATTAATCTTAGTCACACTGCTACTTACTGAGAAGATGCCCTGACACTGCAGAAGCTTCTGATGGAAATCAGATAGCTACCATAAAACCAACTACAGTCTTCATCTGACCATTTAAAGTACTTTATGAGCTTTCAGGCCTCCGTACAGCAGGAAATAAATATTCCCATTTTATAGTCAGGGAAATGATGGCCAAGAAATTAATACAGGCTTTGTCTGAGTCTTCCAGTCAGGGGGTTGGTCAGGATTACACCTCCAAGCTCCTCTGACTAAGATCAGGATTGTCCTCTGCTTATTTTGGGCTTCATTACTATAGTCAATATATTCATATGTTATGTAGCAGCTGAATACACTTACCTCTGGTAACCAAACCTTATTATTTAGTAGACAATTAGCCATTGTGTATTTTAGGTGCAGATGAGTAGACCATGCTAATGAGACTGGGCTTGAAGTCTGGCTGCTGGTATGCTCCACTTGTCATTTAACACATTCTTTGGAGTATAAGCCAAGCAGAAGTGCCTCAAATCAAAGCAAAATTGCCCTGGGAACCAGCGCCTACCTTTCGCTACACTTCAACAGTGTCTCACGATGCATTATAAATAGACAAGGATGGTGGAGAGAGAAGGGAGATAATTTCCAGCACAAAGATAAAATGAAAACTGTTCACAGCTACTTGCTGAAGCACACAATCAAGTCACAAGAAGTAAAAGGAGACAGCTAAAATTAAGCACAACCTAAAATGTACCAAGTGGACTTAGGAGACCGGGTGAGAGAAGAAAAGGCGCTGCTTTGCACACCAGACTTATCAGGAAAAATACCATAAAAACAATTTGTGCAAATAGAGAGAAATGAGTTTCTCATTCCACTTTGTGTGTGATTGTAAATGCACTGGAGCATTGCTTTAACTCTCCCAAAGTACAGGCTTCCTAAAAACAATTTTTACAAAACCCACGATCAAGTGAAGTATTTCCATCACCAACATTTTAACATTCCAGTGAGAGAGAGCTTGTTCTGCCTAAATATTCCTTCATGCTGTTTGTGATCCAAACACTACAGAGGTGCGATGGCTCAAGAGAACCAGAAAATGAGACTCCCTATGTCTGGCCACTGGCCAAGCTGAAAGTAATGTCAGATGCAATCAGCAGAGACGGCAAACAAAAAATTAAATTTATCATATTTACTTGAATATAACACAGGTACCGTCCCGGTCCCCCCCCCCCCTTAGCATGGGGGGGAAGCCCCTCACCTTACATTTGAATACAAAGCAACCTCATTAAATATACTGTCAGTCATTAAACTGCCATAAGCAGCATGTGCTCAGGAATGGAAACCAACTCTGAAACTGATAAACTGCAACCAACACTGAGCATGGCTATAAAAACACACAGCTCACATGGGGTAAATAAATAAATATATGGGAACCTACCACAAGGACAGGTTAGTACAGGCTATCTGAATAAAATACATGGTAGTACCCATTGCATGCAGTCTCTCTCAGCACTAACTCTTTTCCAAGTCATGGTGGGCCACAACACTGAATACATTTCAACTTTCTCTTCACTCCCGCAGCTGAGCTGCACCTTTCTTGCCCATTTCCAATGAGTCCTGTTTCTTCACTAGCCTTAAATGCCTAACAAACATCACCAAACAGGGCCCCAAACAGTTCATCCAGAATCCTTCCACTGCCCCCTCCATAAGTGTGGAGCATATGATTAATGTGGCCCCACCCTCTATGAAGTGAAGCTGAACCACATTAGCCCTGTGCTTCATCTGCATATAAATTTTTGCAGGATGCCAGGACTCGCAATAAGAATACCAAATTCCAGTCCTGAGTGGGGGCTAATTAGCACATGGATCTTTTGGGGAAGGGCCAGAGGGAGTAATCTGGAGTATGTACACACACACACACACACACACACACACACACACAGAGCAGTGCTCAACTGTGGGATCATCATAGCTTGAAATGTTGTTGACTCTGCAGGCGCCCAGCCCAATGAACTATATAGTAAATCAGGAGCCTTCTGGCTTTGGATTAATATCATGCACAGTTCACATTATATGCAAGTAGGTACAAAAGTGCTGCTTAAAAGTGTGTTTATAGAGTATTTATGCTAAAACTTTCAGCGGATCCAAAAAAGATAAAATACATTGATTCTGGATGAACTGAGTCTATGGTAATTGGCTTATATGGCAAATTATGTTGGTTTATTTCAAGGTCAGTGCTTTCAAATTTGCCCCACACTTCCATGTGCTCAGAGAGAGCAGGATCTGACAGTAAGGCAGGGATAGGAAGAAGCTGTGGGGTGGGAGCAAAGAGGAAGGGGGCTACCTGATCCCCAAATTTATTTTCCCTGATATAGCAGGGGGAGGGGGACAAATTCAAGTCAAACCTGCAATGTTGCAGCTAGCAAGGGATGTGAAAGGTAGAAACCCTTCTTGTTACAAGCATGTTGGTAGCAAGAGGAGGATCAGGGAAAGTATGGGTCCCTTACTGAAAGGGAAAGCAACTTTGTGACAGAGGATGCAGAAGGGGATGGATGCGCTCAATGCCTTCTTTGCCTCAGTCTTCACAGGCAAGGTCAACTCCCAGTCTACTGTACCTGGCAGCAGAATCTGCGGAGGAGGTGAGCAGCCAGTGGTGAAAGAACAGGTTAGGGACTATTTAGAGAAGCTGGACATATACAACTCCATGGGGCCAGACAGGATGAACCCAAGAGTGCTGAGAGTGTTGGCTGATGTGATTGCAGAGCCATTGGCCATCATCTTTGAAAACTCATGACAATCAGGAGAGGTCCCAGATGACTGGAAAAGGGCAAACATAGTGCCCATCTTTAAGAAAGGGAAAAGGGAGGATCCAGGGAACTACAGACTGGTCAGCCTCACCTCAGTTCCTGGAAAAATCATGGAGCAGATCCTCAAGGAATCCATTTCTAAGCACTTGGAGGAGAAGAAGGTGATTAGAAACAGTCAGCATGGATTAACCAAGGGCAAGTCATGCCTGACCAACCTAATTGCCTTCGAGGATGAAATGATTGGCTCTGTGGATGGAGGGAGAGCAGTAAATGGGGTATACCTTGATTTTAGAAAGGCTTTTGATACGGTTTCCAACAACATTCTTGCAGGCAAGCTAAGGAGGAAGTACAGGCTGGATGAATGGACTGTAAGGTGGATAGAAAACTGGCTGGAGCATTGGGCTCAGAGGATAATAATTAATGGCTTGATGTCTAATTGGCAGCCAGTATCAAGTGGAATGCCCCAGGGGTTGGTCCTGAGGCCTGTTTTGCTTCTTGTTTTCACCAACAAGAAGGCATAGAGTGCATCCTCAGCAAGTTTGCAGATGACACCAAGCTGGGGGGAGTAGTAGATATGCTGGAGGGTAGAGCTAGGATTCAGTCACCTAGACATATTGGAGGATTGGACCAAAAGAAATCTCATGAGGTTCAACATGGACAATTGCAAAGTCCTGCCCTTAGGATGAAGCAATCCCATGCACCAGTAGTCTGGAGGCTGACTATCTGGGCAGCAGCTCTGCAAAACACCGCAGGGTTACAGTAGACAATAAGCTGAATATGAGCCAGCAGTGCACCCTTGTTGCCAAGAAGGCTAACAGCGTACTGGGCTGCATCGGTAGGAGGTCAAGGGAAGTGATTACTCCCCTCTATTCAGCATTGGTGAGGCCACATCTGGAGTACTGTGTTCAGTTTTGGGCCCTCCACTACAGAAAGGATGTGAACAAGATGGAAAGGGTCCAGCGGAGGGCAACAAAAATGGTTCAGGGACTGGGGGACATGACTTCTGAGGAAAAAATGAGGGAACTAGGCTTATTCAGTCTAGAGAAGAGGAGACTGAGATGGGACTTAATAGCAACTTTCAACTACCTGAAGTGCGGTTCAAAAGAAGATGAAGCTAGACTGTTCTCAGTGGTGGCAGATGACAGAACAAGGAGCAAGTTGCAGCAAGGGAAGTTTAAGTTAGATATTAGGAAGAATTTTCTTACTAGGAGGGTAGTAAAACACTGGAATAGGTTACCCAGAGAGGTGGTAGAAGCACCATCCTTGGAGGTTTTTAAGACCCGGCTAGACAAAGCTTTGAATGGGATGACCTAGTTGGAGATGGTCCTGCTTTGAGCAGGGGGTTGGACTAGATGACCACTTGAGGTCCCTTCCAACCCTAATTGTCTGTGATTCTATAATAATTAGATACTGTACCTAGAAAATTATAATAAATTTCTTTTTTTTAATTCCATATATAGAACCTAATTATTCGGGGGTCATCTTATATTCAGGGTTGCCTTGCAGTTGAGTAAGTATGGTAATATTTTAAAACACTTTCACTTTGATCGTTTAAGGTGCCCCAAGTAACAATACCCATTGCTGACCTGACATTGACCCTGTGACAAAGAAGGAGTAGCAACAGGTGGCTGAAAGGACAATATTCTGAAATCTGAAAAATGAATTAAACATAACAAAACAATTCTGCAACCTATCATACTCAAAGCATGGAAGTCCCAAAAAAGAAGGCCTCCTGACTTGTTGGACATATGCGCACATCCAGACAAGCGAGAACGTGCATTCCCCAGGGACAACTACCTGTGGCACATTTTTGTGCCACTGCTAATTGTCCCCAGAGAACACCCCAGTGTTGCATGGCAAGTTGCCCCGGATGGGGTAAGGGAGGCTAGAGCCAGCACCTGGGGTTCTGGGGGTCTCTCGGCACTCCAGCAGCAGCGATCCAGGCACAGAGCCTGACCGGCAGCCAGACCATGGCTCTGGCCAGCCAGGCTCTGATTTCAGGCAGTGCAGGCTGCTGCCATATGCTCTGCACCGCTTTTTTCTGGCATGGGGATTTTGACACCAGGATCAGAAAAACCTGCCGTGCTGCAAATTAGCAGTGCAGCGAACGCCTGCATGTGCAGCACCACAGACAGTTCTGCAGCACCCCAGCCCACAAGTGCACACTCACCTGGATGCACCCATAGTCTCTCAACTAAAGAGATTAGCCAAGGACACGGTGGCAAACCTCAAAACAGTTTGGGACCCACAGATGAGTTTGACTGTTTAGAGCACGGGAGTTCAGCCCCTAGCCTTCGGGCCAGATCTATTCCACCGCACTAGGTCATCCAGCCCTGAGGGTTCCCCCCAGGTGGGAGCAATGGCACTAATCCCCTGCTGCCAAATTTCTGGACCCATGGGAAACCCCAGGCCCCGAGTGCTGGATCAGGCACTCAATCCCAGTGTGCAAAGTTGGGTGGGAGCAATGCTGGGCCCCAAGGCCCAATCCCAGTGTGCAGAGCCAAGAGAGGGCAGTATCAGGCCCCCAAGACCCAATCCTGGAACACAGGGACGCAGGAAGGGTCAGTGTCAAGTCCCAAAGCACTATCTGGCCCGAGAACTGGGCCTGCACCTCTCACCTGGCCCACAGAGCCAAAAGGTTGAGCACTGCTGACTTCGAGTCATGGCAGGAAATAGTCGAGCTGCAAAATATCACGTATGCATTAACTGAAGCTGACTCAGCTGTGACTCAGCTTAATCTTCACCATGTCTTGGTAACTGTTAGCTGAAACTGTACAAAACTTGACAGCTAGAGGTTGTAGATTTGCCTGAATCTTTGTTTTCAATTTGCAGAATCTCTCTCTCTCATACACACCCACACAAAATTTTCCTTCAAGTTTTGGGATGAATCAACCCAAAAGTGCAGGGACACTTTCTGTGATGGTTAAAAACATGTTAACAATGACATTTCCACATAGTTTTGAGTCAAATACAGATCACTCACAAAGTTTTCAAGTCTTACTGAACCTAGTTAGACTTCTTATATTAACTAAGGCCTGAACTTGAAGAAAATATTACATTAGAACAGAAAAAAAACCCTTAACACCAGGAACCGCATCATGACCAGAGCTGTCAGCCACCACGAGGTGGTGCTCACCTACATGGGAGAGAAAGCCTGGAAGGAGTATATGTGACAACAGCTCAGAAAGATCTGCAGTGCTGACAGGACACCAAGGCAGACGTAAGGGAGAAAACTATACATCTCGTTTCAGTCAGATTCAATTAGAAAGATATTAATAAAAACATCAGAGGAAAGACTAGTCCTGTCAGGTCAGGTGTGCTCAAAAATAATGTGCCAATAGCAGAGAATACAAATTCTCTATACGGTCCACCCTTCAAAACAGTGTTGTATCACCAGCGGACATAACAATGCTTGTGGAAATAAGATGGAATGCAACTGTGCTGGTATGTCTTACATAGCACATACAATTCATGGTCCAGAATTGTAAAACCATGGCTGACAATGCAATAAAAAAAATTTAAAAATCAAGAATGAGGCCAACAGTCAGCATGTTCTGCGTCTGAATCCCATTCATTTCCTTTCACTATTAGAACTATGAAAAAGAAACGAAATGCAGGATGATAGTCAGGGCTCCCACTCCCACCCACACTTCTGCTCCTTCAGTGTGTTCTCGCACGTTGTTATGACAACGGAAATGGAGAAGGGCAGAGCTTAGGAAAAAATCAGATAGCGGAGAGTTTATCTTTGATTATTTTAGGTGCAGATGAGCAGACAGTTCTAGTGAGGCCGAAGGCAAGCCCAGTCTTCAGCAAGTGTATATCGAAAAGGCCTGTAGATAAGAGCTGAAGTGAAAGGCCAAAGCATTTCCAAAAATATGGAACAGGTGAAAACATGATGGGGGTGGGATTGGGGGAAGACAGATAGGAGGTCAGACTAGATGACATCTAACAACATTAGCATCAGAGGCCCTGAAAAGCCTAAGAAATAAGAGTATACAGCAGGAAAGTAAAAAAGACACCTCACTGAGTACAGGAGAGACTTAATATAACCTTCAGTATAAAAATTACCACATCAGACAAAAGCAAGGACTCCCCTAGACCATGAGTTGGAAACCTTTTAGGAGCAGCTTGCTCCAAAGGCAAGCCACTGCTTGCAACATGCCCGCCACGATGCCCCTTGCTGCCAACACACTGCCAACTCAGATGCCACTTCCTCTGCCACCATATTGCCACCAATGTCCCAGCTTGACAGTCTGGATGGAATTGCTTGGCACGCTGGATCTGGCCCACTGGTCATAGGTTACCAGCCCCTGCCCTGGACCAACATCTTTGCCAGCTCCAGGTATCAGATGTGGTAGAGGAAGGGACAAGAAATACCACACTCAACAGTCACAGAGTTGAGAAGCCCAGAAGGAAAGTGTCTTCCTAACTCATGTAAGCAGTTAATAGTTGTCTTGTACCTTATAAATTATTGTCCTAGCTAACCTAACTACAGATGTTACTTTTTTATCTAACCCTCTTCAAGATCATGTCAAGCTCTTGACCTTGATCACCTTTAATTCTCTCTTATATTTCAGCGTGTCTCCATATTCTAGCAGCTGAGGTAAGGGTCAGAAGGCATTTCTTTCTCTGCGTCATTTTATTAAGCAGGTTGTGAGAGAGGTGCACAGCATCATCTCCAGACTGCACGGCCTTCATCTAAGATGCATCCAAACGGATCCCTGTTTCTGCACTGCAGCTTCCGTGGTGCTGGCGAAGCTATGACGACTACTCCAAGAAAGTTAACTTGACAGAAAGCAGGCTCAAGTACTACACTCTGGAGGTCTGACTGCGTAGCTATAGCAACCAATAATCCAAATAAAATGCCCTTTTAAAAATGATGTACTGGCTCATTACAATATAAGGTTACAGGCTGAAAATTTATGGGAACAACAGTAGCACTTTCCTTTCACAGATCTTCAACCTTCCTGGGGGGAGGGGGTTACAAATAAAAACACTGCCAAAGAAAATGAGAATAGGGAAAGCCAGGAGACAAGCTTGAAGGGAGCTGACATTAAAATAACCAAACCAATTAAAAGGATTATACTGTCAGGAACACCTGGGCAAGTTGGCATCAGACTGTGAGTCTTAAGAGGATCATGCTATAAAACATCTCTTTCCACATAAGCCTCTACCCTTGTACTTCACTGGTCCAGTCATCATTCTTTACGGTCACTAGAGCAGGGCGGGAGGATTAGAAGGGAATCTGTGCCTAGCTAGAGTTATGTACAAGCAGAAGACTGATTCATGACAGAGAAAAACAGTTTCTATAGAAAGGTGATTCTAGCTATAGGGACTGCTAGTCAGTGCCTTAAAGCAAACTTTCCCTTTCAAGCATGAACCAAGATCAACTTGCAGCTCACAAAATACAACCACAGTAAATCCCCACATGCACAAGGAGATGCCCACCCTCCCACGGTGTGCCACCCACAACCTACAGCAGGTGGGCAACGTGATTTACAAAGGACTGATGCTCCGAAGACTGTTTATTCCATCTAGGACATGGAAAGGCTGTATGTTGTGAAGTTCAGAAAATAAGTGCTCTTTGACCCTGCTTTTGTGCGGCCAACACTCACCAGTATCTACAAAAAGGCCTACTCTTATTTTTGCAGCCAGCCAGAGAGTTACACTGCTCCTTTAAAATAAGCAAGTGCCTTCAGCAGATGTTGACAGGTGCCTGGGCCAGTGCCAGTCAAGTCACCCCCACTTGAGAACTCTAGAAATCAAATGACATTGCCAGAGCTGATTTAGATGAGAAAGAGTGGGATGGGAAGAGACACTGCATTCTGGCACTTGCACTGTGGCTCTGACCAGAGTCCAAAAGAGGCCTTCTTCAGCTGTGAATTCCCTTGGGCTGGCTTGCTAGCCAAATCACTTATTATAGTCTCTAATATATCCTAGAAAGCACATGAAGGTTTTTTTTGTGGTTTGTCTAGCTTGTTTCTTCTTTGGTGTTGGGGAGCAATGTCCTCTTTACTAGCAAGAACCTCACAATCATTCGTTGCTAGGAGAAGACAACAGATCTTTTCTGCATTATTGCAGGGCGCTCATGGCTCGGCCGGACCCTGTAACAGAAGGGAGGCTTGAGCCATCAGTACTGGCTCCTTTAGACTTGTCACTGACTACCCTCACACGAGCCTCCACTCAGCTCAACCTGCTAACCAGCACATCCCCTTCTGCATCTTTTCACTTCCCTTGGTGCTGCTCTCCATGCCTCAGTTTCCTTTCTGTCTCCTCCCTTGCCGCACACAATTCCCCCTCTAAATTCACTTCTTATAAAATAGATTCTACCTACAACAAAGCAGTGAACCTTAAACTAACAAAATACTAGACCTGCCGTAGCCTCCTAGCAGCCTCTCTATTTCCTCACCTCTGTGCACCAATTTTTACTTCATTTCTCCCACCTCCTTCTGCTTAATCTTAATCTTCTCTAGGCAGAGAAATTCTTCCACAGTCTTCCATGCAGCTTTCAGTCTGTATGTTGTTGGAGCCATATTGGTAGAGTGTATTTATACTCTAAGTACCTAGCCAGAGAAACACTCATGGACCTGCAATATAGTTTCATCCAGATTTAAAATAGACATAAATCCCTGATTCCCCTAAAATACAGCATAAAAATCAGGAACTAATTTAGCTCCACACCAGCATGGGAAAAGTAACCACTGTATAGACAGCTTATTGTATGAAGAGTTTTTACCTTGAAACATCCCCAGTGGGGAACCTGAGGGGTTGAACTGACACGTCATCTAATGTAGATGTGTAAAGCCTATTTATTCATACATTTTCCTACACCCCAAAATAAGGGGAAGGGGAAAGGGGAACAGATGTGATATCTAGACTAGAGAAAGACCTTTAAATCAAGGTAAAGCTAGAACACACAGAGAAAGTTAAGGATCAAGATGATCAACAGTCAATAGATATATTACTACAGCAGCAACTTTTCTCCACTCCCAAGTTGTTTTAAAACATAAAAGGGAAAAAGGATGCGAGTTCTGGGGAAAGGATTTGATCTGTAGGTCACAAGTTGGCTGATGCTCAGTGACTGCCTTCGAATGCCTCAGCAGCATCACATTTTTCTACCTCAGATTACAGAAGAGCACAATTCGAGACCTCACTGCAGGAGCCAGCTCCTTCCATAATTTCGTGCTTTCACTTGGTTTGTAAATGACATGCATCGGATGACTCAAAAAACCCATTACACATAACACCCCCAAGCAAGAAAGGGGTTACAGGGCAATTACTTATGTTCACTTCAGTAGGGAATTTTATTAAATTCTTTGTACGGCAGTAGCACCCAGAAACTGCAGTCTGGAGAGGACCAGGTTGTGCAGGTGTTAATCATATACACAATACAATTAAATCACACACACACTGCAAAACTGCTACTTTATAGAAAGAGAAAGATAGGCACAGAGCCAATAGCCAAGTACTAAAAGATGTTCCCCTTTTCCAAATGATAACAAAAAAAGAGGTCAAGAGATGGGTATCAGAGCTACATCTAAGCACATTTAAATGGCAGAACAAAAGATCCTCAAGCCCTTATAAAATGGCATTTACCTTCCAGTGCATGTCCCCTAGTTCTGCCTTAGGTAGGAAGCACTTTGCAGAGGTATCAAAGTCTCTATTTAAAATCCTTTCTACACTATTTCCCTTTCCTCTTCTTTTGCCCTAGTCCCTCTCTATCCACAAATTAAGCCTCTTTTTATTCCAATTTAGGATGTGCACCTCAAAAGCAGAAGGGTAACTAAAGGGACCAAAAGAGACTGCACTTCATAAACAAATAAACAAGCAAACAAATAAAACAAAGGAGTAGGAACCATGTTCCCTCTTGCTTTCACCACGTAGGAGCACTGTCTCCAAGTGAACACAAAACTGATACCCACATTTCATTGCAACCTTTGTCTAAACATACATTGGGACAATTCCAGTGACCTTTTGCAATGGCTTTAGGCTATTATCTCTGCTCATGAGGGAAAGAAATCACACACGCAGACAATTCATTTCACAGAATGGGTACACCATTTGCTGGCACTGCTAAAACATACAAAGATCACGTGCTGTAGCACATGGGTCAGACAGCAGCACAAAGAATTTAAAAAGTGCTGTGAACAGGATGCAAACCGGGAGAAACAAAAGTACAAACTTTCTTCTTAAAGGGTTCACTTTCAACCAGGCATTGAAGTTATTCAGGTACAATGTTTCCCATGCCAATCAGATAACCTCTCTTCCTCTAGCAGTATCAGGACACAGGAAAGGAAATTCACCCTTAACAGCAAACCTCTGGCTTTCCAGTTGTATCATTACCAACAGCAACTTCAACAAAGCACGTACAGTGGTTAGAGCCAAAAAAGGGAAAACGACCCTGGGTTCTCTTCCCAATTCTGTGACTTATTGCGAGTCTGAGGCAAAACACTGAACCTCAGAGTGCTAACACATCACTTACCATTGGTAGGAGAGCAAAACCCATCCTATCCCAAGGACAGTGAAAAGCCCACAGATTGTCTAAGAAACAGGGCTGATGCCACCCTAGATGTGCCAGAAGAGCAGTGGTGCAGAGCCCCGCAACCACATCATGGTACAATACTGCAGAAGGGCTTTTCCTGCTGGGTTAGCTACAGCAGTTCCCCATACAACAGCAGCTCTGCCCTCTCCTGTCAGCAGAGCTGCAGTCAGCTAGGTGACCTTGCCAGAAAACTAGGCTGGCTGGGAGTGTGATCTTTTCACACCATCTAGCAAACATGGCTGTGCCAGCAAAACTCTGTGGCATAGACCAAGCCTCAATGTTTATGAAGCACTAAGGAAAAAAACTTAAGCTCATCTTCTCTTCAGTTTGCAAATGCTTTCAAATGACTTGAATATGTTCAAATATTTCTTGCAAATAAAGATATAAGCCATAGCTTATCCACCATGGTGTAGACACTACCTAAAAACCTAGCTTATTTTGACCAGATGCACACGGGTCACACAGGAGCCCTGTTCCTCAGCTGGGGTCACACCTCAGCACCGCCAGCAACGTGTTACAGATTTGAAATTCATCTCCCACGAATGCAAAGCTGAAGGTTCACCATTTCCACAGTCAATCCTCTCAGGACATGCAGTCCCTTAAATATTCATGGAACAGGGATGCAAAAACAGAGCATGAGTACATGCAAAACATCGGGAGGGTCAAATCCACGTTATGAGGAGTGAAGGTGAAAGACTAGAAAGTGGGCCTGGCCCCCAAGACCTTTTGGGCTAGCAAGGGCCCAGAAGGGAAAGTGGCCTGGAGAGACCCAGCAGAAAGGGAAAGGCCAGTAGGGCCCTGACACCAGACAGGACCGGATCACCTGCCTGGATGATAAAGGACCTTGCTAGATCCTGTAAGTAGCCCTGGAAGGGGAGGAACTCTTGTTGGACTTTTCCCTTTTCTTGTTGGTTTGTTAAACAGTGGGT
Organism: Alligator mississippiensis; assembly: GCF_030867095.1. Taxonomy (NCBI): domain Eukaryota; kingdom Metazoa; phylum Chordata; order Crocodylia; family Alligatoridae; genus Alligator; species Alligator mississippiensis. Next base: position 66,431,231 of record NC_081832.1, read on the forward strand.
CTGTGGGGTGGTCCCTTGCAATAGAAGTGTCTGTCACCCCGAAGCAAGGAAGCAATTTATGTTGAGAATTCTTTTTTTCCTTTTGTTTGATGGAGACCGGGTGAACCAGGAACAGCTGTAAGGGGAGATGTGGAGGCTGCAACACAGGATGTTTCAGCACGACCTACTTCCTACGTGGAAGGTTGGAAGTGCAGGTGTGATAGCCCAAGGGCCTGTTGCAGTGATGCAAGGTGTTGAGTAAAGTGCTGGCAAAACCTGAGGTTTGGGTTTCCCTTGGAGGGAGGAAAACTTGGGAGTAGCCCAGAGCCTGAGGCAACCAAATTGAGAGACAGAGAAGAGGAAGCTGGCGAGACAACCACCTGACCAGGAAACAAGAGCCCCACCAGGCAGCGAGATCCAGCCTTAGGATTCCTCCCATCTTCCAGTGGTTGACACCTCCTATATTAACTCTTTTTTCAACAAGGCATGGCAGGTGACTGGGACTGGGAAGTCTCCGAGTGGGACTAGGGTGGCAGGATCAACTGTAATGGGACAGAGGGACTGCCTTCCCCAAGGTCCTGTCACAATTAGCTATGAGGCAAATATGTGTGCGTGCACACACACACACACACACACACACATCCCATTTGCTCAAGACCTTCTCCATCAAAGGGGGGACAGTGGAAGCAGCATGGCACCACACAGGATAAACTGTAGTGAACCACAAGTCTCACGCTAAGCAAGAGAAAAGAGACCCCCTCCTTAGTAACCAGCACCCCAACCTATTCACTTGCTTCGCCCCTCGGAAATGATCATGGAACAGCTGAAGCCACCCACTCTAGAAATTTGCCACTACTGTGCTGGATTCTCATTCTCCCTCCCCAGTATAGAGAACAAAATCAGAAGAGGCCTAAAAAAGTTAAATGTTCTCTTTCAATATTCTTTTACAGGGGTGCTCAACCTCTGGCCCACAGAACAGATCCTGCCCACAGCCCCGCGCATCCAGCCCGCAGGACTCCCCATGGGTCTGGAAAATTGGCAGCAGGAGTGCTAGCACCACTCCCCAATGCCAAGGTTCCTGACCAGTGGGGAGCCCTCAGTCCTGAACACTAAATTGCACACCCAATCCCAGAATGCAGGCCCGGGTAGGGATGGTGCCAGGCCCCATGGCCCAATCCCAGCATGCCGGGGACTGAGAGGGGGCCCAAGGGCCCAATCCTGGTTTCAGAGGCCAGGAGGAGGTGACACCAGGCCCCTGGGGACCAATCCCAGCAGGAAGGGGAAGCACTGGGCCCCTGGGGACAAATCCTGGCACACCGGAGAGGGAGGGGACAGTGCTTGGCCCCAGGGGCCATTCCTGGCATGTGGGGCTCAATCCAGTCTGCAGACCAGCCCTGCCCCACTCATCTGGCCTTCAGGGCCAAAAGGTTGACACCACTGGTCTTACAGGATGTCTGTCTATGAATAGCTACTCATTCCCTCAAAAGGACAGTTTCAGTTGCGTCTTCCTGTTCCTGAAAATCTTGTACAATTCAGGCACATGCTTGACATTAGAGAAAGCTTCTTGCACGCATCTTTTCCAGAAGGCTACAGACACGCCAGAGTAAATCACTAACCCCCAGCACTAACAAGACATACTCTAGGTCTCTGTCCAGGTCCTACTGGAGATGCTGCCTGACAACGTCCAGCAACAAAGTTAGCTGAGCCCTCATACTGCACAGCACATCTGTGGAGAGCAAGGGCTCTTTCCAAAGCCTGCTAGATCAACATTATTACCAGTATTTGCTGGCCTTGCCACAAACACCTCCCACATGTTGTAGGAGAGTCTGCCTTTATTATCCCTACCTATTTGCAATCTCCTTGTCCTATTGGTATTTTAAATTCCTCTCCACTCCTTCCCACCCCTGCGGGATCTCAGGAGTCATTTCCTTGTGGGTGGGTTCTCTTACACGTTTTCATTGCAAGTCCTGGGAATGAAGCATTTTGAACAAAAAGTTCTTTCCGAGGTGATTAATAAAGCAAAGTGGAGTTGCCTAGAAGGCCATGAAATGATCCTCCATAAACAGACTCGTGACCTTCCTCCATTGTGCATCATGACGCACAAAGCCAGAAAGGTCTTTAAAAGGAGGCCCCACTTCTTACGCAGGGACACGACTGCTTTTTATGGCACAGGTGTGATCCAGAGAGAAGCACAGCAAGCATTCCTAGCTGGGCAGGTATTGCTCCTCAGAGAGATCTCTCAATTTAGAGGCGGGAAAGAGACCTATTATTAGGTCATACTGACCACCCCGGTGACACTACAGCACTATTTATACATAAAACTCATTCTCTACTGCTTCATCCAATCCAATTTTGGATGACTCAGTCAACAGTTTCTCCCACTTCTCTTGGGAGGTTCTCTCATAGCCTAACACTTCACCCCGAGAAGTCTTTCCTAGTCACTAGCCTTAAATTCTTTCCTACTCTACCCCTTTAACTCCTTAAACCCTTCAACCTACCACCCTCCTTTTCCCTTGTGCTTATGCCCTTGAGCACATTTCTAGGCTCTAAAGTGGCAGCAGACCATAGTCATGCTTAAAATGGGAGGCTCTTTCCAGATGGAGCTAAGCCCTGAGAGCCCTAAAAATGATGGAAACCTAGGTAGGTTTTATAGCATGGAGTTTTTAAACCAGAAATGAAAGACTCTGTCATTCTACTATCAAGTGGTTTTCTACTTCCCCTCCTTCCCTGACAGAAGAACATGAGCATGGCCACAGGGCCCAGAGCTATAGGGAACAGCCATAAGGCATCAAGATAACAAGAAAAGAAAGATCACATAAAAAATCCTGCAGAAAAGAGCTAAATATGTTACCGCACTAGCACTATTAATATTAATTATGTTTACTTAGCAACTAGGAAATGCCTGCTAAAGCGAACTGCTTCATGAGAGTGGCTGTGAATATCACTAAGACATGTACAGCCCTAAAGCTTCACAGCCAGGGAACCAAGCATCACTTGGTGCTTTTTCTCCTCTCTCCCATATGCCATCTGACTAATTAGAAATACTTGAAAGCAGGGCAGGACAGCAACCTGAGAAAATGCCAGTCTTTTCCACACTGCTGGAAATGGGGCTTGAAATTCTGGCTTAGCTCACAAATTCACTTTGTTGGTCAGCTCTGAGAACTACGGCTGGGAATCTCGCAAAACACCCCATGCAAATTGTACCTCTCCAATAAAACTTCCAGGCTATAAAAGGCAAGGGGATATGAAGGATAAGAATTTATACACGCTCGCTGCAGGGGAAGAAAGTTGCACTGCCCCTATCCTGGGCAACATCTCCAAACACCAAATTCAAACCCCATTTTGCATTTAATGTAAACTTAAAATCTAGTTCCCCATTATAACAAATTTGGAAGCTAGTTCAAATTGGCACAAGCAATTGCTTTTCAAGTACAACTGAATTTTCTATACATTTGTTTTTAAAGAAAAACATTCAGGGGTGTCAACTGCCACAAATATCACTAATCCTGCAAAATTTGATTTTTCTTAAAAAGGCGATTCCTGGAGTCATAAGATTAAGAGCGAGACTCTCAGCTTCCAGTCAGGAGAGAGAAAAAATGTCTAACCTTCCTACTTTTGGTAGTTGCAATGGCAGGGTCATCAGTAGGGGGGTCACATGCAACCGGGTCACATCAATGACAACATGGGAGACCTGGAATTTTCCTACTTCTCCCACCCATCCCAACCACACCAATTTCAACATGCACTCAGACATGGGCAGAAGTGAGCAGAAGAACTTAAACTTTAGACAGCTAAAACTTCAAAATTGAGAAAATAGATCTGAGTGGAAACCTTGAAAAAAAAAAAAAATATATAGCAGCTTCAGATGAGTTTCTGACTGGGAGAGCAGCAGTGATCATGCTATTCACGGAGGCGGGTAAGGGTGAAGAGGAGGAGGATTATTGCTATGCAACTGAGAAACAAAAAACAGAAGTTTGAAAAAATGGTGTCAACTGGAATCACCATCATCAAGTGCAAAACAAAGGGTTTGAAAGTTTTAATTGTCTGAGTAGACCGCGTCTGTGTTGGATGTGCCATCTTCATACACAATTGCATAGGCTAAGGCGGGTTACCAAAGTCAGCAGTAAGCAGGAGCGAACAGCCACGCAGCCTACCAGAAATATGCCCTCTTAGCCAAGCCTTTGCCTCATTCTTCCAAGCCAGCTCCGTAAGCAGCTTCATACCATAAAAATAAACAGGGCTGGGAAGCAGAGTCTCCGTGGAAGCTCTGAGAGTAGCAGGCAGCGCAGCCTGGCATCCAGGAAACCTGGAAAAATTAATTGTGGTTGCAGAATCAAAAAGCCTGCCCCGCGTTCTTCAGCAGGGGGTCGAAGTGTCCCTTGTCCCGCTCCAGTCGCACCGGGCACAAGCTTCACAGACATTGAAGACACCTGACTCATGTGCCCAAGAACTGATGGGAGACAAAAGCTAACTCCTCTGGTAACACAGGAAGATGACATGGCTGGCACCTTACCAGATGCCATTGTTCTTTAAAAAAAAAAAAAAAATAGGTCAGCCAAAGGAAAATTATGGCTGACAGTTTAAGGGAGCCAGGAACTCAGAAGCCTTGCAAAGCTTCTTTTTCAGCTAACTGGTTATTTAACATGATGGAAATAAAAAGAAGTCTGGCTCAACTGCCATGAAACAGAGCAGCTTATAAATCTTCGATGACCAACTTCACCTCAGTGCACAGCTGGAGTCACAGAATCAACAGCACGGCAGCAGCAGGGGCAAGGCAGATTCCCCAAACAGATTAAAAGAAAGATGGGAAAAAAAAAAAGGCAGCTGGAAATCCAATGCGAGAGAGGAGACTGCAACAAAGAAAGGACCCTCTCAAAGGCCCTGCTAAATTACTATAGGAGAGCAACCAAGGCAGCAATGATACTGAACTGTATGGGCCTTTAATCGGTCAGTAAAAGTATTTGCTGTCTCTAAAGAATCTAATGCATACGCACAGGATTTCTGTATTTCCCGTAAAAAAGAAGTTAAAGTAGGTTGCTTCATAACCTATATATAATACCCAAGAGGCCAACAGGAACTGAAAGCCTTACAGCTCATAAACCTTCCTTCCCTCAAAACACAAAAAGGAAGAGGAATGTGGGAAGCAGTAGCCATCGAACAGTTCGAGCAATACATCAAAGCAAAGCAAAAAAAGTTGCCTAGCGTAGCTGTGCAGAGCAGCGCCATAACCTTCCATGGAGCAGAGCTCTTCAGAAGCCAGGCTAGCATCACAGTTCAGAAATGCCATCCATTAGATCCCCAGTCCTTGCAGGGGCTTTCACGAAAGAGCCACGTGCCTCTTGCTACAATGCTCGTAGTGTTCCCGTCGCAGCACCCAAGCCCCGTCGTTCAGTACAGCCATCGGGTGGGATCGCAAGACCTGCTCACCACCAGAGTTCAAGCACAGGTCCCTTCCCTGGAAACTGGAGCTGTGCTACGAGTACCGGGGATTCTAGGCTAGAAGGCAAGTGAAGAATATTCAGGTGGGAAAGGTAAAAAAGAGGAGTCAGGCTGTGAACCATGATGAGCAGGGACCTATCAAAACTGCAATTTTCGTGGAAACCACAATTTTGGGCAGACCCCATGAAAAAGTGCGGGTTCCTTGCTTTTGGTGCGCTCCCTTAAAATAAATACAGAAATAAAATAATTTACTGAAAATAAAATGCTGGCTTCCTCTGGAAGCCAGCAGTCCTTGTGGCCACTGGGGCCACAAGGGGCTGGAAGCTTCCTCTGGAAGCCAGCAGTCCTTGTGGCCACTGGGCCCAGCTGTGCAGCCTCCTGTTGGGGGAAAGAGGAGAGGGGCGCTGCCAGCATGGCAATATGGCTGCCACCTCCAGTCCTCACTGCTGATTGGCTGCAAGGGCTGCCCATCATACAGCCCTTCCCCTCAGCAATGAGCAGCAAGGGGCAGGGCCACATAATGGAAAGCCCTTGCAGCCAATCAGCTGCAAGAGGCAGGGCCACTGGGGCCCCTCAGCCAATCAGAGCTTTGGGGGAGGGGAGGACCACCATGCTCCACCTGCAAAAATGACTGCCAGCCCTGCAGTCTGCCTGCAAAATCGGCTAGCAGCTGCCTCGAGTTTGGTAGACCCCTAATTATGAGTGGCCCACAACGATGAAGTAAAAAAATAAATAAATAAATAAATAAATTAAATTAAATTAAAAAATAAATAAATAAGAGAGAGACGGACATTGTATTCTGTAATTTTCTAATATATATCTTTTTAATTTCCCTCTGCCCATGTTCACACAAGAGTCAGCAGCTGACCAGTTGACTGAACAAGATTTTGGCCCCTTACAACGGGGGTTTTCATGCATCTCTCCCAGCAAACTGTACCCTAAGACTCCAAATCAGCCTAGCCCCCTCGATCCCATCCCCAGGTCCTATCCAGGCCCTATCCTCAGTGTCACTTCTGCTCCTTTATTCTTCGCCCATCTCCCTTGGTGCACCTGCAGCAAAGAGCAGCTCTTGCCCATCTGAGCTGGTTGAGGCAGCTCCAGGGATTTTTCACTCTTCCTTGCCTTTTCAAGCCAGATGTTGGAAAGGAGGAGGGAAAGCTCACAGGAGGAGCTGGGGAGGATGGAGCTAGGTCTCCCAGAGCTACGAGGCCCTGTTTGCGCTTCCCTCACTCACCTTCAGAAAACGGTTTTGGCTTCTCTACCCTAGCTGGAGGGAAAGTGTGACTGGCAACTAATCAGAGAAAAAAAGTGTGTCTTGAAAGTTTTGAAATTCAGGTCATGGACTGGCACTTCTCTATCACGGCGAGATGACTCTAGCCCCAACCAAAGTCATGCCACAAGGGCGAAAAATTGTGAGATTTTTCAACTAAGCAAGGAGGAAGTTTCATTTATTTCTCTTACATCACATTTATTTAGCAAAAGCATTTAGAAGACACAACCCCAACATATGGGGAGTAAAGCACATGCACCGCACACAAAATGTACAAGCCATTTTGTACTGCGAAGGTGCTCTAGTTTCACGTTGCTGATTTTAGTTCAAATGTGACCATGTTTGATATGTATGTTTGATACTGGCTGTGTCTTGTCCCTTTCTCCTCTGTTCGTTGATCCGAGGACAAACACAGCAAGTATATAAGCAGGAAAGCCCCCTGCAGTGTCCTGATACCTATGGCTTTTGTTTTAGGACACCCTGTGAGATGTGCTGAAACCAGAAAGTCCCTAAGCGGGGGAGATCAGACACCCAGCCTAATTGGCTAGTCTGGGTAATGTTCTTTTAAATTAATTGGCAGAGAAGAGCTGGAAGCACGGCACTGCCCAATTGGAAAACTTGGGGTGATATCATACCTAGGTATATAAGAGTCTCTCAGCTGCAGCTTGAGAAGGCTGCAAGGAGGAAAGGAAGAAAGCTGCAGGGCTAGAGAACTGGAAATAACTGCTCACCGTGGGGGGGCTCTTCACTGGAGAAGTGAATTGAAGCTATGTGAAGGGGAAATCTGAGAAAGTTAGTCTCACAGTCCTCTCCTCTCTGTCTTTCCCCTGTTTTTCCTGAGTTTTGAGTGGGATATCACCGTGGGGGTATTAATCCCTGGAGCAAACCGACCAAGAATAGAGTACTGGCAGGATTGAGGCCTGGCATATTTTGTTGCTGCTGCAATTTCTGTTGTCTCAGCCTGAAAGGCTGAGCCCCATTGTATTCCAGCCCCTGGTGGAAATAGGCCTGGTGCCCCTTTGTAGTTTTGCAGCTGTTTTGTTTCAGCCTAGCTGTGTGGCTGAGCCCTGCTGTAGTCCAGACCCAGTGCAGGACATGGTGAAATGAACCAACTGAAGAGTTACCAAGAGGAACTGCAACGCCCTATTTCTGGTTTGCTATTCTAAACTCCACAAATCACAAGTCATCCATGGATAAATTAAAAAAAAAAAAGGGGGGGGGGGAATTCCTACTTTTTGTCCCTTACAAATGCACACACACACACACCCCCCCACCATAAAAGATGTCAGTTTATGTATCTTAAAAGATTATGCATCGCAAGAGGAGAAGGTAAGGGAGAGAAGAAAGGGGGCTAGAAGCAAAGGAATCCAATCCACAATGGATGGTTTGACCCTCGAAATATTTAATACTGCCTGTTGTAAGCAAACAGGTCTATGCTTTCCTGGCTCTGTCAGGACTGTTTATCTGGCTGTGTGAAACCCCCTAGGAGACTTGCAAACAGCTCATATACACTACCACATCCCTCGCTAAAATCTCTATTCAGCTGTTCCCCCTTCATTCCTAGAGACTTGCTACAAAACCCAAAAGTGTACAAACAGAGCAGCTGGGAAATATAATGGGGATGACTGCAGTGCACTCCTTGGAACATCTTTAATGATCTTGGCAGAGCTGAGAACCCATCAGCAAAATAATCAAACACTTGCAAATAAAACTGGGCCCAATTTTCAGCAGCCACCCCTACACTGCTGTTCCACTAATGCCCTCAATAATATGCCTTTAGCCACTATAACCCTTACAAAAACAAACACTGCTGTGGTGCACTGAGCCAGTACTGTAACATCTTAATCTGGAGTGCTGGCATCATTACCGCAACTTCTTTAATGTTAAAGACCATGTGCATGTAATCTATGGAGTAGAAATACAATGCAGCAGACTCCCTTTCATAAGCAAAAGAAATCCTTCCTTCCTCCAAGGGCAGCAGAAGGACCCGGTTTGGATTTCTAGCTGAACCAGAGCACAGGGGAACAGCCAAACTATTAATCTTTATACTTTCACTTGCATGTATTGTCTTCATACCAGTAGCCAAGTTGCCTTCACTTCCAATTTCCCATGCAGACATGGCCTTAGGGGTGCTTATATGCGCATCCTCCCAGTGTCTGAGCATCTTACCATCTTTAAGAAATGTTCTCTGCAGGACTCCTGTGAGGTAAGGAAGCGTTACAGAATCCATGGGACACTGGAAGGGAGACATGGAAAAACTAAAGCCTTGTCTACGTGACAGCCTTCTGCCAACACAGTGGCATTAGTTGGGGAGCCCCTAGCGCAAATTATGCTAAAATAGTTATGCTAGCAAACCTGTGTCTTTACTGATATAAAAAGTGGCTTTAGTCATGAGGAGCAGTTTTACATATTGGTACAAAGCAGGGCTTTGCCAGTAGAATTGTACCCATCGTCAGCATGCTTTACAAGCCCAAGAACACCAGCAAGCTCTATGGGCAAAGTGCTCCCAGGGTAGTCCATGTCTTGGTGACTTGCCCAACCTCACACAGGAAGCCTGTGATGGAACAGGGAATTGAACTCAGGTGTACCAAGCCCTTAGATTGGACATTAAGAAGAACTTCTTCACAGTTAGAGTGGGCAAGGTCTGGAACAGGCTCCCAAGGGAGGTGGTGCTCTCCCCTACCCTGGGGGTCTTCAAGAGGAGGTTCGATGAGTATCTAGCTGGGGTCATCTAGACCCAGCACTGTTTCCTGCTTATGCAGGGGGTCGGACTCGATGATCTATTGAGGTCCCTTCCGACCCTAACATCTATGAATCTATGAATCTAAACACTGGACAGGCCTTCCACTCAACTAATATTCTTCTCCCTTCCTCCATGAATCATGGCACTGTTCATGAGATGTTGCAGGAAATTGATGTAAAAATGGTACTTAGAGGGCAATGAATGAAACCATTAATAAGGTTTGGTGATGAAAGAAAAGTGCTAATAGAAACAAGGTGCACAACGTACATCCAAAGAAGCTAGATAGCTTTCTGTGGCAGTTTAGGGAAGCTGTGGTTCAGGGCACTGGTTCTAAAAAACTATGGGGTTGCGTACCCTAATCTATACGGGTGCTATGCACCAATAGGATTCCATGTTATGGACACAACACTTCATGTCCGCACAACCACAACACAACCTAAATAATATGGTTTGTTCCGATTTTCTCTCTCTTTTGCTCCACATATACTGATGCTTTTCTTCATCTTCTGCTTTTTCACCCTTTCCTCTCACATACATTCTGCAAATTCTTCAGCCCAGACTGAGAAATACTGGTTCAGGGCAATTCTTCAATTTTAGAGCAAGGAAGATAACCTGGATGCACAGTTTCCAAGGAACTACCCCTGCATCCTCCAAGACTGCCTTTTTAAAATGGATACTCCTTTGTTCATCTTCCCCAGATGCTCACTGCTCCCTGTCCCCTAGAAGGAAAAAACTACCATAAATCAGAAGACTGGACCAGCACAAAGTTTGGTGCTCCCAGTCTATAAGACTGACAGTACAATGATGCGTACAGGCCACACAGTAATAATTACCTTATTCCAAATATTGCCACTACTCTGGTAAGGCCGGAGACAGAAATAACCACAAAAGAGGAGTCCTCCTCCCCCCCGCCTTATTCCCCAACTGAAAAGCAGAAAAGCACAGACCGAGCTGGGGAATCCTTGAGACAACCGTGGTTCTGAATTGTCGAGACTGTACCACAAAGTGTGCTGAGGATATGGGGAGAGAAAATGGGAAAACATTTTTCAGAAAAACAGCCAGCTAAATACGTACATTGCACAAATGTTCTCCATTATACTTTCAAACACAAGTCATGATATTAGAACCAGCTCCTTCATGCCAAATGCAAATAATTTGAAACAAATGTGAATTAAAAAGAGTCCTTCCCGTATCAAAGGCTGCAAATTGTTTCACAAAAGAGAAGGGCCAAGAAAGGAATAGGCAAATCCCTTTCTGTAACCTGAATAAATTGCTCCCAGAAGCAGTGGCCAGATGAGATGCAAACCAGACAGAAGAGAAAGGGACAAACACACACGCCAACAGGTAAGCCAGAGCAGGCCTGGTACTAAGGGAGAGGTTTCAGGTATGGTGGTTGCAAGCTGTAGAGCAAGTTCTCTCTACTTGCTCAAGACACAGCAGCTAGGACCTGCTCCTTCCCCCACTCAACCCCTTTGGCTGGCCATCTCCTCCACAATAGCCAGACAGATCTGTTAGTTTCCTAGCAACTTTGCTACAAAGACATCAGCCAAGATGAACTAAAGCTTTCAACATTTTGCTGCATTTGTGTTTTATTTTTCCTGCATTACTCCTGCCAGCTGAGTCTCCACCAGCTTTGAAATGAGAGGAGAACAACTGGGAACTCTCTTGTGGTCTCCAAGGATCAGAGATAGAAAAAGAAAAGAAAAAAAAAAGTCTCTGCTCTATAATTCTCCACTGTTAGCCAGTGTCCTTTTGGAGCTACGGTCTTGTGCTTGGATCAAGAAACTTCTAGACAAGAAGTCTGGTCCTATTCCCAGTTCTGTAACTGAATGGTAAAAAAATAGGGGCAGGTCACTTCACTCCTCTGGGCTTGTTTCTCCATCCGTTAAGACAGGTAAGAATTAGGATTCCCCGACTCCCAGGAACTGAAAAGCTCAAATCATTAATGTCTGGAAAATGCTTCAAGATCAAAACGCATTAGGCACCACAGAACTGCAAAATATTATTGCCAGACATCATCTCTCCAAGCTAATGGACCAGAACCACACTTACTATTAAAGTGTGCGTGTGTGTGTGCATGTGCAATACACACTCACACTACGTGTGTCACTTTCCTTAAGGAAAAAAACCCTTTAGTATGTGTATTTCCTGGATAATGCTGCTCCACTTAAGACCTCAGAGACAGCCACTGAATATAACAGGATAACTTATCATACAGGATCTGAATACAAGGGTATTCTTCCCCCCAGAAGAAAGACAGTGTTAGACCTAACCAACCATATCTGTTCCCTACAGTTTTGGGGGAGAAGTGCCCAAAAGGATCTCCGAGAACATTGCTTATATTTTCAGAAGTCCACACGCCAGTCACTTACCATGGAACTGCAACCTCCTCTGGGGGCTAAACAAAAGCTCTCTTACAAGCCCAATATTTCAAGATACAAAACCCTATAGCCATCTGTAGAGGCACGGGACCCTCTTGTAGAAATGTGACATTTTACTACAGAACAGTGAATCTTTCTGATCATTTTTTTTCTTTTTTAAGGAAAGTGACCATCAGAGTTAAGCAGATCCAAATAGATGGTTTGCTGATCCCGTTCCTGGCTCCCTATTATTAACTAGCTCTAATTCCAAACTGCAGATTTGAGGCAGGGCTGTAGCTCAGGACCTGGTGGAGGTGTTGGGCGTAGAAGAATCCTTGGCACCAAACAAATAGTTCAAGATGCTGGAGTGAGCAATGGAAACTAGTCACTTAGAAGTTTTTCCTCTTCCCTACTTAATTATTGTATTGTGAAAGCCCAGACTCTCCAGTAGTTTCCCTTGCTGAACTCAGAGCTGCAACTTGGAAATTCTCATGACGTCTTCACTTTGTTTTCTCTGACCTGGTAACTGGAAAGGGAAGCTCTACTCCTACCATCTCTTCTTGAAACCTCATTAGTTAATCTCCAAGGATATGGAGAATAGGAACAGAGGCGTGTGTCAGCAGGCACTGCAAAACATTGGAGGGTCTGAGCATAGTATGGGGCTTCAACAGACCACCCAGTCAAGAAAAAACAGACCTCAGACATGAAGTACTCCTCATCCCCTCTCTCTTTTTGCAGGGTCCATGCAATTTCTGCCTTTACAATTACAAAGCATAGTCCAGTTAAAGTCTTTGCCACCAAATGAGGGCACCTCAAGGATCCTAACTTGCAAACACCAAAATATCATCAGTGACAAGCAGAGATAACAAGGGATTTGCAATCTGAGAGGGCCCACAAGAACTGAGGCAGGCTGAAGGGAACCAAGTAACTAATTCTTCACTGAGGAAGATGGACATTAAACACCTGCTCAATGTCTCCCACAGCAGATGATTGGTAGTTGCTGCTTTCTCAGTCATGAACTCCTTCTCCAGTGAAGCCTCTACTACCACCATCTTCTCTGATCCCAACATCAGAGCTCCTCTATGCAGCTGCCTGTCTCCTGGAGACTTCTCAGGTCTCTAGGTCATTTTATGACCTAGAGCTAAATCTCTTCTGGGAGGCACGTTCCTCCCTAGTCGACTTCCTCCAGTTGCACTCCCAACTGCAGAGTAAATGCTTTGAGAGGTTTTATTTGCTCTCCTCAAAGGCCTGTGCACAGCTGGATTCCTCTAGGTGCCAAAACTGCATGCCGATCTTCAGCCGAGGCATACCACTCCTGCGCGCCCGAAAAAAGGAGGAGGTGGGATACGAAGAGACATACAGTCTGAAGCTGTGTGCTCTATCTTCTGCTGCCCATTCAGTAGGGCTGGTTTGCATTCACATTAGTTTAACTGGTTTCAGGGACTTCACCAGCCAAACAGTCACACACACACACACACACACACACACACACACACACACACACACACACACACACACACACACACACAAAAAGGCTAGACAAGAAGCTCCTCTCTTCAAAGAAGTAAAACTTCGACTCTTTGCAAACTAGATACTGACACTAGGGTTTTCCCCTTTCACCAAAATGAAAGCACTGGACTGTTCAACAGCACCTGTAACAAGGTGGGACGGAGGGGCCAGAATCACTCTGGTATGATGTGGAAATTATGAAGGCCTGTCCCTATTATGGCTGACATCCCAACAGAGGCTTCTTTATAAAGCAATAGCTAGGACACCTCTGAAGATCTGAGTTTTGGGTTCTATTTACAGGCTAATTCACTGAGGAAAAAACTCACTCAGGGAAGAGAAGCAATTCTTTTAAGTTTCAGCCAGCAAGTGAAGATTAATCTGGTTAGCAACTCAAATCCATGCTGCTAGCCAAGCAGCCTATAGATGCAGCAAAGTTAGACACTGCTTAAAAGTCAGCACAGACACTGAATTCCCAGGGACTTCTACAACTAACAAACCAAGCATTCGATTCATGTTCAGGAAGCATGTGAAAGGAGACTGAAGTGGAAGTAGGGATATGGCAGAATATGCTAGCACCCACTAGTTAAGGACCAACTACTTGCAATACTTTGTGATTGTGGATGTCCAGAAACAGAGAGGCTTCTAGTCACTGACAGACAAGCTAGAAAATCCAGAACTGAGAATGACTTTACAAGCCATAGGATGAAGTCAGCTAAACAAAGCATATTACCATGTGTAACCATCTAGTGTTACTGAGGTCAGGGCACTTTGACCTGATTATTGTCAAGCAATTCATATGGGAATGTGGTAATGAAAACCATGTGCCTTAACCTATGCTTATAAGCAAAGATGAAGCAAGGCCCTTGCAGGTCATAATACAACCCAATGTAAAGTCAATGGTAAGCCCTGGACAGAAGTCATTTACTGCAGGCATTTACTTTGGGGATTTTAAAAGTTTCTAAGCACCCTTTTTCTTGGACTCTGAAGTGCAGGTTAACTAAAGGACTATTCTTTCAAATGAGTTCATAGTTCCCTGGGCCAAAAGGGGCTTAGATCAGAGTCTCTCCCCAAGCTGCTTTGATACATCATTAGCTATGAACTGTTTATTTAATAACTTCTCAACCAGGCATTTGGAGTGAGTCAGGATTTTTAATGCTGCAGTGGAACCATTGGCAAGTGCTGCCTTCAATTCATCATCTTGATAAAAACATGGAGAGCAGAGAAAGACTCCAATAATCTCTGAAGGGAAATGTCATTCATGGCAGTTTGCATGCACAGGCACAAGGGCTTTTAAAACATGGCATTGAGATATACACGTGTTAAAAGAGAGGCAAAACAGGCATAATCTAGTAAAAATAATATTTTTTTCTTAAATCCAATTACCTATTTGTTCCTTTGGAGTCATCAAGTTATAAACAAATTAACAAAAATGCTTTGCTTTTCTTCTAGATAGCCTAGGCAGATATTATACTGGGTAGCAGATCCACTCTGGTCTGTAGTGCAAAAAAAGGGAGTGGTCATTCCTGAGGAAAGGAAGGATGGAAAGCAGCAGAGTAAGGACCCTGGACTTCAGAAAACTAGACTTTGGCTCGCTGAGGGAAAAAAAAACTCATGGGCAGGATCCCCTCGGAAGCCAGTCTGAAGGGGAGAGAAGTCCAGGAGATCTGGCTGTACTTTAAAAAGAAACCTTACTGGGAGCACAGGAACAAACCATCCCGAGGTGCAGGAAGACTAGCAAGTATGGCAAAAGACCATTTTGGCTTACCAGGGGACTCTTCAGTAACCTAAATCACAAAAAGGAACCTTATAGGAAGTGGAAACACGGACAAATAACTAGGTAAGAATATAAGAGCATTGCTTGGACATGCCAGGTTGAAGACAAGGAGGCTAAAGCACAGTTGGATTTGCAGCTGGCAAGGGATGTGAAGGGTAACAAGAAGGTTTTCTACAGGCATGTTGGTAGCAAGACATGGATCAGGGTAAGTGCAGGTCCCTTACGGAAATGGGGAAGCAACCTCATAACAGAGGATGCAGAAAGGCTGACATGCTCAATGCCTTCTTTGCCTTCATCTTCACAGGCAAGGTCAACTCCCAGACTACTTACTGCACCAGGCAGCATAGTTTGGGGAGCTGAACAGCCAAAAGTGGTGAAAGAACAGGTTAGAGACTATTTAAAACAGCTGGATATATACAACTCCATGGGGCCAGATGGAATGCACCCAAGAGTACTGAGGGAGTTGGCTGATGAGACTGCAGAGCCATTGGCCATCATCTTTGAAAACTCATGGAAATCAGGAGAGGTCCCACATGATTGGAAAAGGGCAAACATAGTGCCCATCTTTAAGAAAGGGAAAAGAGAGGATCCAGGGAACTATAGACTAGTCAGCCTCACCTCAGTCCATGGAAAAATCATGCAGCAGATCCTCAAGGAATCCATTTCTAAGCACTTGGAGGAGGTGGTGGTGATCAAGAACAGTCAGCATGGATTCACCAAGGGCAAGTCATGCCTGACCAACCCAATTGCCTTCTAGGATGAGATGACTGACTCTGTGGATGCAGAAAGACCAGTGGATGTAGTATACCTCGATTTTATAAAGGCTTTTGAGATGGTATCCTACTACATTCTCACTGCAAGCTATGGAGGAAGTACAGGCTGGATGAATGGACTGCAAGGTAGATAGAAAACTGGCTGCAGCATTGCACTCAGGAAGTAGTAATCAATGGCTTGATGTCTAGTTAGCAGCTGGTATCAAGTGGAGTACCCCAGGACTCGGTCCTGGACTAGTTTTGTTCAACGTCTTCATCAACAACCTTGAAGATGGCATAGCGTACACCCTCAGCAAGTTTGCAGATGACACCAAGCTGGGGGGAGTAGTGGGTACCCTGGATGGTAGGGCTGGGATTCAGAGTGACCTAGACAAATTGGAGGATTGGCCCAAAGGAAATCTCATGAGGTCCAGCAAAGACAAGTGCAAAGTCCTGCACTTAAGACAGAACAATCCCATGCACCGGTACAGGCTGGGGGTTGACTGGCTGAGCAGCAGCTCTTCAGAAAAGGACCTGGGGGTTACAGTGGACAATAAGCTGAATATGAGCCACAAGTGTTCCCTTGTTGCCAAGAAGGCTAACAGTATACTGGGCTGCACTGGTAGGAGTGTTGTCAGGAGGTCAAGGGAAGTGATTATTCCACTCTATTCAGCACTGGTGAGGCCACAGCTGAAGTACTGCATTCAGCCCATCCCACTACAGAAAGGATGTGGACAAATGGGAGGGTCCAGCAGAGAGCAACATGACTTATGAGGGAATTAGGTTTATTTAGTCTAGAGAAGAGAAGACTATGGAGGGGATTTAATAGCAGCCCTCAACTACCTGAAGGGGAGTCCAAAAGAGGATGGAGTTGGGACTGTTCTCAGTGATGGCAGATGAGATGGTTGCTCGCTCCTTTTTCTGTCAAGTTGCAGCAACAGAGGTTTAGGGTATATATTAGGAAGAATTTTTGCACCAGGAAGGTAGTAAAACACTGGAACAGGTTACCCAGAGAGGTGGTGGAAACTCCATCCTTGTACGTTTTCAAAACCCAGCAAGACAAGACTTTGGCTGGGACAATATAGTTGAGGATAGTCCTGCTTTGAGCAGGATGTTGGACTAGATGTGACCTCCTGAGGTCCCTTCCAACCCTCATTTTCCATGATTTCCATTCTGTATAGTACAACCTTCAGCTCAGTCCAGCAGGTCAGGATCAGTGGTTTGACTTGAAGAGGCCAAGCCCAAGAGCTGTATGATCAAGAACTGACCACCTGACCCTCAAACATTCCAAGCACAAAAGCTGTGCACAGCAGATGTGGTCAGAATTAATATAGTGCCAGTATCTCCTCATGGATAAGTCAGATTTGTTGCCCACAGTAAGTCTGGAGAAAGTCACATGCAGCTGCTGAAAAAACAGTCCTACACTGGCAAGCCCAGGGATGGGCAGTTACCAAGGTAGGCAATTATTTGGGCTGGAGAGGGCCACTTACGGAGTTTTGGCGAGCTGCTGCAGGCTAGGTCAGCACCCACCCTCCCCACAACAGCTCACTGAAACTCCCCAAGTCAGAACCTGCTAGATCTGGAAGCAGATTATAGCTCTGGCCCAGCCCTAGACCCCAGTTCTGTGATATCACCAGATGGCACTCCTGACCCTGGGGTCCCCATAGGAACCAACTCCATGCAGGTAGGGTGCACTCAGTTGGGTGGATGGAATGGGGCTGTGGGCAGGTGGGGACAAAGCAGAGGTCATGGAGCAGTGACAGTGCAAGGCTGGAGAAAAACTGCAATCTGCTCCCCACATGTCCCTGCCCACAGAACTGGCACCTTACCCAGGCCCCGTATTTCCAGCAGTGTCACCAGCTAGCAATCCTAGCCCTGGGCAGGGCACACTCAGATGGGCAGATGGGATGGGGCTGTGGGTGGGCAAGGAGTGGCATCTGGGACCTGAACAGGCAGGTGGGGCCAGGGCTAGAATCATGGAGCAGTGATGACACATGGCCAGGGACTGGGGCTGAGCCGCGATACATTCTCACACGCCCCTGCCTGCAGAACCGTACAGGTAGTAGATTGTGGTTCTGCCCCAGGTCCCGGCCCCACGCTGTCACCACCCCATGTTCCCGGCCCTACCCGTCCGTCCTGCTCCCACATGCCATTCCCCACCCATCCACGGCCCCATTCCATCTGCTAGGCTGAGCACACTCTGCCTGTGCGAGTCCCAGGCTGTGCAAGTCCCGGTGGCACTGGACACCCTGCCTATTTGCTCCAGCACCCCCAGCAGTGGGTGTAGGGTGGACAGGCCAGGGCTGGCAGTGGCGGCAGAGACTGGCAGTGGCTGCCACCACTGCCAGGCAGCAGAGTCTCGCTGCCATACTACCCCAACCCTGCTGCGTGCCCAGGGGCAGTGGGACTTGGCTGCATGTGCCACAGCCCAGACTTCCCCATACCTGGGCCAAAAAACCTGCCACAAGCCAGATAAAAATCTCTTGGCAGGCTGGGTCCAGCCCACAGGCTATATTTTGCCCATCCTGGGCTAGCCTGACAGCTCTTTTCCAACTTAAACTTGTGAGCCTATTAAAAAAAAAAAAAAAAAAAAAAAAAAAAAAAAAAAAACCAAAAAAACCCCACCTCTCCTACGTCAATTAAAAGTATTACCCAAAATGAAAAATAGCTCCTCTTTTGCCAAAATATAACTATACATTTGTATTAAAAGGTGTATAAATGAAATTTAACACATGGAAAGTTCACAAAAGTTGTATTTCACTGGGAAATATAAAACAGAAGAGCCAGGTGATGTCATCAGCAAAGATGCAGAATATTAGCCTCTTCATCTGGAAGATATCAGCATATTGGCATTTTGTTTACAGCAGACTCATTAATTCACATGCAATACTGAATTTTGCCTATTAGCAAATAAGTGAAGCAAACTATAGGAGAGATGCTTGAGCACAGTGTGTACTTTGTAAGGCTGTCAAACAATTACAAAAAAAAAAAATTACTACAATTAGTTGTGCAATTAACAAAATTAGTCGCAATTAATTGCAATTTTAACTGCACAGCTGAAAACTCAAAATTGTGCACAGAAAAAAAAAAATCAAAATCATGCAAATATGGTTTGTATGGCTAGGGATTAGGTGTGGGGTGTTGTTCAGGGCATGGGAAAATTTGTGAAGGTGTGTGTGTGGGGTCTGGAGCCCGGGGGGTGGGGGGGAGAGAAGAGTCCCTACAGGGGGATCTGATGCCTGGGGAGGAGGACCCCTGCATGCCCTGACAGGATGCAGGGTATTATGGGTTGGGAGTGAGGGGCAACAGCAGGTCTGGGGCAGCTGTGGCTTAGAAGTGAGGGACAGAGGCATATCACTGCCCCCCCCCCATCATATTATGCACCCCCCCCACCACCACAGGTGACCTCTTTTTGAAACTGGAAATATGGTAACCCTACAGGAATGTAGCCCAGCAGTGTGTAGAGCAGTGCCCAGCAGGTAAGTCTGTGGAGGGGGAGGGAAAGGACAAAAGAGGGAAGTGGCAGAGGGAACAGACTGAGGGCCCATGGTTAGGGAGGGAGTGGAGCAGGGGCTGGAGTGAGTGGGACCCCGGGTCAGGTTGTGGGACAGAGATGTAAGAAGCTCTTCCAGAGGCACATGGGGCCGCCCCTGCCACTGCACGCACCCCCCCAAGGAAAACATGAGGGGCATGTGTCCCACAGATGTGTGTCTAGTGCAGAGGTGGGCTGCCTGCTGTGAGCTGGGGCTCTGAGCCCTGCTGCCTTTGCCCCGGGAGCCACATGCTGGCCATGCGTCCCCTACCTACCCTACAGCAAGAGGCACAACACAGCATTGCGCAGCTCCTAGGGTAAAGGCAGCAGGCTGCAGAGCCCCAGCTCACAGCAGGCAGCCCACCTTCACCCCGTACACAAATCCAGGGGGCATGTGCCCCCCAGAGGTCCACACAGCAGCAGGGAGCTGCCCTGTCCCCCCCACCCCCCCCCACAGCCTTGGATGAGCCTCCCGTTGCTCCGTCCCTCACGTACCATTCACCCCTGCCCCTCTCCCACCCTCAGCATGGGGGCCTCCATCTGCCCCCTTGCCCCTTCTCTACACACCGCCAGGCTGCACTGCATTGCTGGTTGCGCGCAGGCTACAGCTGCACGCTTGCAAGCAGCATCCCGGGGGGGTGGAATCCTGTTTATTACAAGAGAAGCTTTTTAAAAGCAGTGAGGGAACAAGAGACCTCACTATAGCATTTGCTATCAGAAGGGACAAACACACTGCCAAATAAGCAATGTGCAGATTAATGGGGTTTCCAACGCCCCATAATTTTAACTTGCCTTGGGAAATGGCATCAACATAAGCAAGGGTTCATCTGCTCCAAGTGCAGACTTACAGACTTGGACTTCTTCTGTCTCAACCTGGTTGCATCGGAACACTTTTCCAGGCTAAAGGAGGCACAAGTCAGAAGTGTATAATGGAAACCTACTTTCTCCTTGCCAGAAGATACAGTTTGGATGAGAAAGTATGGAAGAAAAAAAAAAAAAAAAAAAAAAGTCATTCCAGCCCCAACTACCCAAAAGCAAGCTTGGATGTTCAAGCAATTCTGCAGTTACAGATGATAATAGCAGAGAGTTCAACTAAAGGAGTGAGTAAATATAAAATGTAAATCAGATGTCAACAGTAGATTTTCCTTCTCCGCTTCAAGCCTTGCACTGACCCTAATGCTACAGTGCGGTGCTGGCACAGCTAGTCTTGAAAGGGGAGGACCTCTCTCATGCAAGGGAAGCCTTTTATATTGAAAGATGAAGCCAAGTAAATTCCATGACTAAAAGGGAGACTGTTCTGCTTCTGCTGAAACAGGCCACTAAACAGGGTTAGTATTTGTTCCATAGACCCCACAGTCTTACATGTGCCTGTAATATAATTTTAATAAAACTTATTTTTAATAAAATGTTTGTATGCACATGGATGCATTAGTTTTCTTGGAGAATCTTCTCAGCCTTATCCATTGCTCCACAGATTTTTCCTTCTCCACTGCAAGCTACTTGTGGGTGTGCATGTGCATTATTTTATACACAGACACACACATATGTACGTACTTACGATCACTGAACGTTGAAGTAAAAATGTTCACGCTGTCAGACATCCAGACTCATTTGACAAATGCATTTTACAAGTTTGTTCTCAACTCGTTTTAAGAACAATGTTTAAAAGTTTCCTGTTTAAACACTGGGTCCTGAAAACAAAACAACTCTTCACTCCTCCTGAAAACAAAAGGACCTTCCTAGGATGCAGGAACTCTTCCACCAGATATTTATCTTTCATTTAGTGTTTTTCTCCTCTCCCTTGGAGAGGCTCTCTCAGCCATGCATTACCTAAGGGAAGCTGAACTCAGGCACCTGGGAAGGCATTGTGCAAAAGCCAAAAAAAAGTTCTCAACTGGACTGAGGCAAAAGGAAAATTAAGTGACCTGCCCAGAATGGCATGAGGAATTAAGATTCAGGATTCACCATGACTCCTGGGTCAACCTTTTATTCTCTCTACTAGAGTACATGGCACTGCACTTCAGTCAACACATCTCTGCATGGCTCACTTCACATACCCAGAAGTAGATTCCTGTGACCACGTTTGCCAGAGGCGCAAACAATCTACTGTAGCATGAATAGAACTATTCACTAGGTTCATGTAGATCAAATTTGAGTAACATACAAGGCATATGACATTTTCATGGCATTTTAACAGAGAAAATTCTATACTTCCCAACAAACCAAGTCAGTCTTGGACAACGATGCCCTTGTTACAGCAAGAACTGGGAGCCAAGATTTCTGGGTTGTATTCCCAACTCCACTACCAACTTTGACACTGCGAGCAAGTCATGGCAGCAGTTATTTATCTAAACAATGTACTGAAAGGCCCTGGCGACTTTTTGTAAAGTCCTTTGAGATCCTTGGATGACAAGGCATTGGGAATCCACAGGGAAGAAATCAGAAACAGCGTCAGGTCGTTATTGCTGATTCCTTATAAAGAGGAAGGAAGTGTATTTCTTTTGTTTAACAGAAGAGCCTATGCTAAACAAGATGATAAATCTCCCAAACAGATCAGCAGCAGACACCACAGTAAAACAACAAGAACTTCTCAAAACACACAGTCAGAAGCTAGAGACACATTCTTCATTGACCTCAAAGCCTTTCTGAAGCTCAGGGTGACTTTCCTCAGAGATGGGAGGTGGAGAAGAGGTTTACAGAAATGAAACATAGCCTGAGCCAGGCCCTTAATGGAGTCTCCCTTTCCATTTTGGGAAAGCCAGGAGCATTTCCACTAGAGCTGGTCAGGGCACGGGACAGAAGGCAAACAGACAAGCAAAAAATGTGTTCTACCTTTTACCTTGTAGAAAAACCCCAGTAGGTAAAAAGCCATGAACTGCAGCTTAGTTATTGAAGGAGGTCTCTGGCAAATCTGTCAGAAGGACGCCTTCTCCTGGCACTGAGGAGTTACCTCTGTAGATCAAATTGGGGGCTATATACATGTCCAAGTAAGTAACGTTTTGGGTGAATTAATGAAAGTTAGGAACATCTTGGCTGAAAATCTCCTTGCGTAGTAGTCACACATCCATATGCTTTTTACGGCACAACTCAAGAATGAATCACTCCGTTCTTCTGTTAAACCCATAAATCATGCTACAAGCTGAAAATTTACTTCTGGCACATTTTTGTATGGACTATTGAATTTAGCTTCCATTTATAGTTTGCCTATTTATTTTCCCTCTATGTTATTTACAGGCCATCTTTTCAGATATCACAGATAGGCAAGCTGTTACTACAACTGCATCCAGTTATCATGCTTGTGCACCCAGTTAGTAGTTGCAGAGAAAGAAATATTGGCTACAACTGTGCTGTGTATGCAATAGATATGTGCTAATGGGCAAGTTCTGTGCACAAATCCAAACATTCAGCCTCGGGTCTATTTATTGTATTAAATGCGTAGTTTAAAGTGGCATTTTCTCCTCTTGCCCCAGATTCTATTTCACTTGAGGTTCTGTCAACACAAGATCATTCTCATAAGGCACAAAGGTAGCAGGACAGTTCGACTTATTTGGCCTAACGCTTATCCACCCCTTTGGATGCTTTTCACCTTCCATTGCCCGTTTTAAGAGGCACAAAATTAACTGCTGCACAAAATGAATGAAAGAACTTTTAATCAGTAGTGAGCTTCAGGCTTCATTATTACTAAAGGGGCACATAGACGAGTGGGGAACATTTATCAAAAAACCCCCACCAAAATAAAAATAAAAAAAACAGATGTTAACACCAGATGTTAACTTTTGTTGTTTATGTTGAGGGTGGAGGCAGGGTTTTTCTGGATTCAATGTTTTCCCAGAGATGTCCAAAGTAGTAGGATCCAGCAAAGGAAGGAAGGTGGAAGGTTCAGTCTCAAATTCTTCTTTCCTCAGTCTATAAAACAATTAGCACTCATAACAAAAAGGTCCTTCCATTTGCAGAAGACTCTTCATGAAGGAGGGGCGTGTGAAGTGAAGACTCAGACGGAAGCAAGAGGAAAAGGACATGTGATCAACAGGAAATCTGAGAGCCATTCCCAGGGAAAGAGGCAAGGGCCCGATGACAGAAGCAGATGGCTTTAAGGTTTAACAGTATTTTAGACAAAATTCAAAGGTTTTAAACACTACTGGGGCCTACAAAGACATCCAGTCTCAAGTTCTGCAGAATACAGACCAAGCATTTCACCCAGGATGTCTGTAAGAATTCTAGGGTACAAATTGGGAGAAGCTGCTTTTGGTACGGTACACCGCTCACCAGTACAGTACTCTAGATTACAGCTGCTCTAAGGCAGAGCCATTCAGCCTCATTTCTAGACCTAGTCACTAATAATCACTATGCCTCACAATATTTAGTGGTAGAACATGGAATTATATAGTGGCTAGGGCCAGGGACTAGAAGTCAGATATTCCAGAGATCAAATCCAGGACTCTAGTACAGGCCAGTGGCAGGTCGCAACCTCATAACTCCACTTCCCTACCTTCAGGCAAATAATGCCAGTTTATTCTTTTGTGGAGATCTTCCGATGAAGAGAGAAAGGTGGTTCACAAGATAGGACATGATGATTATCCCCATTTTAAAGATGAGGAAGAGACAGATATAGCCGCTTGCCAAGTCACTCATCAAGCACGAGCCAAGCTAGGAAAACAGAACCCAAGTCTCCCAAGTCCACATGGATATCATCCTGGATAGAACCCTACTAATCCACACTGACACCTGAAAAACCCTAAACAAAATTACAACATTGATAAAGAATAAGGATAATAAATCACAGCACATCACAAAACAGATTTTAGAAGCACAGGAATTTCTGGAATGGATCAGATGCATAGTTAGGATGACCGTAAGTCCCAGTTTAGCCAAGACAGTCCTGGATTTTGAAGGCCGGTCCTGGCTGGTGAGAATTAAAAATGAGCATCCTGGAAACAGGGAGGTGGAGCAGTGCAGAGCAGCATGGTGCACCAGGTAGGCAGGTACCATGCTGCCCCACCTCTGCCATATGGTCACCCTACACGTAGTCCATCCAGTCCACTTACTGGTCTCAAACATCTGTGCCAGCCCCAGCCTAAGAGGAAAGAGCAAAAATTTCACATTATGCAGATATTAAAATCTGCTTCCTGCATTAGGTCTCCTCTCAACCCCTTAGAGACTCTACTTCAAGAAAGACCTTAAAATTCTCTTTTAAAGTGTGTAAGTACTAACCATTAGGAGCTGCTTATTCTTGTTATCCGAGCATGTGTCTTTCATCTCGGCAATTCTGGCCAAGATTAAATTGAATAAATTCTGTGGCAAGGTGTTCCAGAGTCTAATTACACATTGCATGAAAAAGTATTTCCTTTGAGCCATTTTGCCTTTGCCGTTTGTGTTATTTCTACCGAATCTCCCCTCAGTCTCGAGTTAAACAGGAGGATCAGAAGCTTGCCACCTATCCCCTGTTAATCATTCCTTCATTTACACTCGTTTATCACATCCCCTCTTGGTTTTACTTTAGAAAGGAAACAAATACCTCAAATCTTTTCACTGTCTTCATGATTTTCCATAGTCCACCACATTTCCACTGCCCTTCTCTTAACCCTCCTTCTGCAATAACCCCCGTGACACCAGGTAACCTATATAATTGTTATTTCATTTTAGCTAGACTGCTAACATGTTTAGCTATATATATGGGAATGCTACTGAGCGGTAGCAACAGGTCTTCAGTGCTACACTCCATAATCAAGTATTTGCAAAGTGGCAAGAGGCCATTGCAATTGTACAGGGGGTTCCAGGAGGATTAGGAGCCAGCTCCTGTTCCTGTCACTGGTCCTTGAAAGTCATTTACTTGATCGCTTGCGACTGTTCTCACTAACACCAGGCATATCTCAAAACACAAACCAGCACAGGCTATTCCAGGGAACGTCAACCAATCACTCCCCCACTGGCAGCTGAATGTTGGGCCAGGGCATGGGAGAAACTGAGAATCTCTACTTCAAGTTGGCTGAACAGCCCAAGGACACTCTGGTCCAGTTTCAGACTCTGCTTTGGCAGCCAGCAAGCAAGAGAGACTTTGGCTGCTGTCTCACTGGTGCATTTCACAGTGCAGCCCTCTGGCCTTCCTGTTTAGCTTTTATTAGCCCTTGCATATGCATTTTTGATGGGGGGGGGGGAAACCATAAAAGCAATTTACACGGCTCAGATCTTATCATACAGCAACGGAGCCGCTTCAGAATAGTGGACTTCTATAAAACACTTCTCTGTCAGTTCCCTTCTGAGACGCACCACTGAGGCACGAGTGAATGGCAAAGTTTGTTAGAGCTGGCCCCAAAACCAATGACATCTGCAAAGATTTTTATCATGAACAAGGTTTATTCTGAAGTTCTGACATGTGTTGAAAGTCTGGTTCATTTAGTAACAATTTTTCATATATAGTTAATGTTAAAGCAACAGGTTAACCCTCCCTTTTCACAAAGTTAGAAATCATCCCAATTTGAATTGCCCTTATGAGAAGCTAAGTTCTCAATACAGTAAAATGGGTTAGAAAGAAGAAGACCAGCAATAAGCTTTTTGCAAAAGGACAAGAGCTAAATTTGCAGTGACTGTGGAGAGTTTAGACTTCCAGCCTCAAACATATCCACAGTATATAACTGGCTATGAAATTTGCAACACCTTTCATCAAAGTGCTAAATACCTCAATAGAAATTAAAAGACTCTAGAACTCTAGGCTCAGAGATTATACCTTTTATTAGACTAAGAAAAAGTGCAAAAAAAATTTTCTGCAACCTTTTGGGCAAGCACACCCTTCCTCAGACTCAGAGAAAACTAAAGATCGTAAAAAAAGTCCCCATAGGTAGAAAATAAACTTTGTTTTGCATAGAGGAAGTCTGTGCCTCTGGGTCCATGAGAGTGTCTTTTGCAAGTTGTTCTTTGATGTGCAGATAAGGCAGGATTCCTTCCCCGGTGGTGTCTTTTTTGTCTCAGACAAACACGACTACCAAATACAACCCTGAAACATGGAAGATGCTGAATTTTAGCCAATATTAGAATTAAACTTCATTACTGAACAACAAGAAAGATTTCTACACCTCCAGGGAAGGAATCCTGCCTTATCTGCACATCAAAGAACAACTTGCAAAAGACACTCTCATGGACCCAGAAGCACAGACTTCCACCTTCCACATCCTCTGTGCAAAATGAAGGTTTTTTCTATCTATGGGAACTTTATACCATCTTTAATATTCCCCAAGCCTGAGGAAGGGCACATGTGCCCAAAAGTTTGCAGAAAAAGATACTTTTGTTGTGACTTCTTAGATGGTCTAATAAAACGTATCATCCCTGAACCATGAGTTCTAGAGTTTTGCATTTCTTTCAGTCTCAGACAGCATGGCTAGCAAATACATCCCTAAGTACCTTGACAGAATTAGTTATATTTGCAAAAGAAACCTCTCTCTACTCCCCACCCCCCACCTTAGAGGAACAATAAGGAGGGGGGGTAGGGGTTAATGGGTAGAACAACAAGCAACCGTGTCTAAGAGCAGCATATGTGGGCAGGCCGGGGTGGTGGTGGAGATGGGCAATATTAAATAGAGAGATTTCCAAACACACTCAGCCTCACATCACCCCAGTTTAACCAAAGCAAGCTGACCTCGAATCCATAGCTTGCTCCCAAGCAGACGGGAAGTCTGATGCATTTCAGGTAGCCCTGTGCTAGATCCAAGAGCTCAGAGGAAAGGAAGGATTACAAGCACTGCAACCTTCCTTTGTGAAGGATTACAAGCACTGCAACCCTCTTTCCCTGGAGCATAACCAGGCCTACAGTGCTGACCTGCCCATTCAGAAGCAAAGCACACTTGGACCTGTTCTAGTAGCCCGAGAACTGAACTGGGGGACGAATCCAGAACGCTAATCCAGGATCTGACCCGCCTGGACATTACTTTCCTGTTTCCTCTGCACCTTAGGAATGTCCTCATTCACTTGGCTTGCCGGGGGGGGAGGGGGCAGCAGCAAATGAATACTGATATTTAAAAAGATAGGTGACCAGGGGTGCTACACGTTCATTCTCACCACCAAAGCCTGGACACACCGGAAACTCTTCAGCCTAGATTTTCCAAAGTGGCTTGTGAATTTGGATGCCTCAAAATGACCCCCCTGAAGAAGAGAACTGACTTTTTAGAAGTGTATGTGGGGGAGGGAAACACAGATATATTACTCACATTTGAAAAGCTTAGCCAGGTATTTTCCTTTTTTCCCCTGCATATCTAACAGGTTTAAAGACAGCAAGCAGCATTCTATGGACAGAGCAGAAAGCACGAAGAACTGGACTGTTTTCCACACAGAAAATACTTTGTAAGAGAGATGGTGACTTTCTCATGAGTGCTTAGCTGGACAGAAACCTACTCTCTGAAGAAGCTTGCTTGTCACAAAACACTGATGACTAACAAAAGTCCCTTGAATGCCAGGGTTTTAGGTTTCTGAGCTTTGAGGTCCACCATGGACATACCTCTCACCTTCTGTACTAGAGAGAAAAATAGAAGTTATTTGAATGCTTTACACATTGCCATCGCAGATATGCTGGCAACACTACAATACACCCATTTCCACCAGCAGCTGAAAAAATTCATTCCCTTTCATTGCAGCACAAGAGGAAAAAAAAATAATCAAGTAAAACCCTGCAAATTGTGCACCAAGATAATATTTAGTAACTTGTTATTACGAAGCCATCCTACAAACAGATGGCTTCTTTTATCAATTCCTTCGCTTAAATGCCTGTGCAAAGGCCTATCTGTCAAATAATCTGCTACCAAGCTATAATAATAAAGTTTTAACTGCACAGTCTTCTCTACGGCTGCAGTGTTTCAACTTTTCAAGTCCCCTTTTCAAAAGGGCCATTAATAGCTTCAAATGTGTCAACTCAAATGAGTGAAGCAAGAAAACAGCCGTTTCCATCCAGTCCTAGGTGGTGACACTCACACCATTTCTTTTTGTTTTCTACCCAACCTGCTGTGCCTTCTTCCTCTGAAAAGCTATTTGGTACTTGAATACAAGGAAAACAAAACCAAAAAAAGACAGCTATGAATAGTATACCCTTTCCTACTTCCAAGTGACTCCGACTTCAGGGGCATACCTGTGTGGAGAACATTCACAAACTGAGCTCTTAACTAAAAGATGATATAGATACCTTGTCCACCCAAAGCTGGACAATAATTCAGCTGATGCTAAAAATCACTTTCAAGAAAGGAAGCGTAACACAGATATGATTTAGCATCCAGAGTTATGTTTTGACTTGCACAAAGTCTGCTGCATCATAGGAAGCTCCAGCCCAGGTTTTAGAAATGTAAAGTGGGGAAAAAAAGATACAGCCAATCACAGCTCCTACACCTTGTTCTACAACACTCCCATCCCACAGAAGCCTACATAAGACTAAAACACAGGCACTCTTGAGCATTCAAAGATCACAGAGTTCCCCAACATGGGAACAGGCTACTGAGGCCATCCTATGCAACTCAACACAGTCTAGGCAGGCTACAGGACCTTACATAGGCCTTGGCAGCAGAATGGATTTACCATACTCACTCAGAATCATAGAAAGTTAGGGTTGAAGGGACCTCAGAAGTTCACCTAGTCCAACCCCCTACTCAAAGCAGGACCAGCCTCAACTAAATCATCCCAGCCAAAGGTTTGTCTAGCTGGATTTTAAAAACCCCCAAAGATGGAGATGCGACCACCACTCTGGATAACCTGTTCCAGTGTTTTATAACCCTCTTAGTGAGAAGATTCTTCCTCGTATCTAACCCAAACTTCTCTTGCTGCAACTCAAGGCCAATGCTCCTTGTTCTGTCATCTGCCACCACTGAGAACAGTCCAGCTCCATCCTCCTTCAAACCCCGCTTCAGGTAGGTGAAGGCTGCTATGAAGTCTCCTCCACTTGTTTCCATTCCTTGAAGGAGCGGTGCCATCGAGCTCCCACAACTGCACACAAATTAAGGAGGGGTCGGGCTCCCAGCCAGGATAGATCTGCACGGTTCCAGAGCAGCCAGGGGAGCTCAGGGGCAGCTCCGGGAGAGTGTGGGGGTGCAGTCTGACCTCCTTCAATCCCAGCTCCACCCAAATTTTAAAACCGACTGCCTGGGAAAGCAGCGGCGTTTCCATTCAGATAGTGCTGAGACCATCAGTTGACTTCATGGCTCTATCATCTCCCTGATTCCAATTAATCTCTCTACTCCACAGGTGCCAACAACTCTCTCTCCTTTTTAATGGTCTTAATGTTTCACTATTCAAACAATCCTTTTTTCTGAAGTTTTGTTGTCTGTTAGGCATTCCTGGTAAGGTCTCTCTATTTTACAGATTGGCGGACTGGTTTGAGCTCTAGCTAAAAACCTTAACTCAGGTTTGGAAATCATCCCTTTCCTTTGTGTGTGTCCTTGTGATGAGGCACTTAACCAAATTGGCAGATTTTGTTGGAATCTGACAGGCCATACATACCATGAGCACTTCTGCCATAGCCTCGAACTTGCAACCTCTGGAAGGTCACCCATGCACCTTAGCACCCGTGTCACCCCAGCCCTGAGGTATAGAAATGACTGACAGTGAAATATTGGAGGCACTGTCAAGACACTCAAGGTAGCTAGATTTTGTCTTAGGAATCTGAATGAGACATACTTTTTAACTATAGTGACTGCGAGGACTAATGATTCAATATCCTTTGACTAAATTTTTTGCCTACTCTTTTGTGTTTCCTTTAAACATATATGTTTCATATGCAAACACTTTAGCAAATTCGTGTACATCCCAAGAGCTATATTTATTTTTTGCTTAGACCTTAAACTGAATGATATACAGTGCTAGCCCTCTACTATATTAGTAAAGCTTCTAATTTCTCTTGAACTGGAGAAAAACCTGTTGTGTCATATGTGACAATGTGCCACACCAGCTGTACCCCCCTTTTCAAAATCCTAGATCCACCTATGGTGGAGCTACATCAGATTATAAAAGCAGAGAGTCTGGTTTTAGGAATCTGAAAACAACCCCCAATAACACCAAATAAATTCATGGAACAAGAGGCTCCACATAATAAATGAAACCCAGGTTCTGCCAAATGAAGCTGTTCTGGTGCCAGCAGCACAAGTAAGTCTTCAGGGCCTGCAGGGGATCAGACACCCTGAAGTCTGCTTACAAATGCACTGCGTCTAAAACAAAAGATGGGAAGTACCCTGCTGGAAATGTACAGTGAAGAGGGGAAACTTCTCCCAGCCAAATCTCCCTTTAGCATGTAGAGACTTCTGACAGTGTTCGGGGCTTTCCCAGCACCACCACTGGAGCAACAGGAGGTGACAATGCTAAAAACAGTTAGCAACAGATTCCATAATACAACCCTTAAACAGTTTCCTCTGCCACATCCTGTATTTACCCTCTCCCCAGCACCGCCCAAACAAATCCCTGGGGACTAAAACTGAAAACCCCACAGACAATGTCTGCCGGGATAAAGGTAAGGGCGGGGGAGCTTCCCTGTTTATTGCGCATTACGTGGGAAATATGGAAGATTTTCCCTACTTGTCCAAATAGGATTTTCACAAGTAACTGTTCCAAAGCATAATGCTGGTCGCTGCACTGTTCAGCCCTTTCCCTTTCAATGTTTTAAATGGGTTATTTATAGAAAGGAACTGAAGCGTGTGAATGAGCTGCACAGGCTCTTCATTTAGAAATGTGGATGGGGGTAGAAAAAAACAAAACAGAAGGATTCAAGCAATTTGGAGCAGACACAGAGATGTGTATCTGGACTGGTTACTCTATCGAAATAACCGTATTTATGACTTGAGCAGAAAAGAATGTAAAATCCACACATGACGACACACAAACCACCCACTGGCTGGGCCTCCAAATCACTTGGCATACAGCGGTCTACACCTGCAGAAACGTGCATCTCTCAAACTTCCTAAAGCAAGCATTCTCCATTCCTACAAGCAATTGGACAGCACTGGGGCTAATGTCAGCTAGCTATGGAAGACATCTATTAGATGAAGAGATCTTCCCTCTACCAGGGCAAGATGTAGTTCCCTTCACAGAAGGACAGGTCAACCCAGAGTAGTCAAGCAACCTACCAAGAGTGGAGGAAATGATCTTGCAGCTGATTACAATCCATCAAGTATGACTATATTCAATTAAAAAAAAAAAAACAAAAAAAACACCTACATCACACCAGCAACGCTAACCCGACTTCTAGATAGCCAACCCATCCAGGTTGCTGTCACTTGCAATTGAAGTTTATTTGCAACCTTCAAAAATATGACAGTGTGGGTAGGAACACAAGACTGGAAGGGACCTAATAGGCCATCAAATCCAGTCCCCCGCATTCAAAGACAGTCATTTTGCAAGGTCTTAAAAATGGTCCGTTCCAGCCCCTCACACACATGCACTCTCTCCTGTGTGCACACACTGACCCCATCTGATGAAACAAAGCCAAAAACCACCCTAAACATGCCACAGGCAAAAAGCAAGGGAAACAAGTCGGCCACCAACATGTGGCATTCCAATGGCAGAGAAGCTGTTCAGCTCGAATGTGCTCAGATGAGGCTAATGAGACCCATGGCTCATACTACAGACCTATCGTATCTAGAAAAGGCAAAAGCCAGACTGTTCGACAGTTCTTGCTTGGAGGAATAAAATGTAGTCTTCTACCTCTGCATTCCCCCCACCCCTTCACAGGTCTCTAGGGTGTCTGTGGCATAGCTACTGAAACACCCAATTCTAAAAATCCCCACCTGAACACAGTAAGCAAAACTGATCTGTGCCTGGATTAGCATCAGATGGAGTTAGACCACGTTTACGCTGGGAGCATTATGCCAAACCAGGAATATCAGTACCCTATCAGACTAGCAAATGCTCCTAGGCTAGATTCAGCCATGTCAACAAAGCCGTACTTTGTCCCAGCATAAGCACAAGTGGAACAAGCTGGAAATGGTACCATTTTGTCTGTACAACTGCCTCTTTGCGAGTGGCTCTTGCCAAACAGCTGTGTCATTCAGGAATCACATCTCTTCATAGCTCTGCTAATTGGCAATGCCATCAGGGTATGTCAAAGAGGTGTGGCCCTTCACTGAAACAACTGTACCAGCAACAGCCTGGAGCACAGGCATGGTCCAGAGTCTGGCACGCATGATAGAAGGGAAACAAAACCACAAGTCACCCTTGTCAGAAACCCTTCTTCCAGGCTTAATGCAAGAGTAATTTAACTGTGGCACAAATGGTCGGTTTTGCAGCCAAGACAGGATCTTCCCTAATCATTTGGCTCACTCTAGCCCTGAGCAGGGAGGATTTTTATGCAGTGAAAAAAACCCTTGCTCCACAGAAACAAAAAGGGTTGCTCTGCCTCCCCACCCAACTGACATTGCTGGCATTTTCCCCCCCGTGTTTATTTTTGTTCACATCCTGGTGTTGTTTTAAAGCAGAACTCCCCCAAGACTCCTCCTAACCTATAATCTTGTCAATAAGTGACTGCCGATGTCTGGCAGGAAGTCTGCCTGTAGCCAAGCTCTTACCGCTAGAGGCTGTGCGCTGAGAAGGATAAATCCTGTTGTTCTGTATGAATGACAGTGTCTAAGAGTGTAAAACTATAGGCAAAGAAGAAAAAAAAACAAAGGGGAGGAAAAAAAAAAAACCCAATACAGGTGCTAGAACAAGGATTTACCAGTAGTTGAAGCATGGCAGTGTCTGAGAAGTGTTAAGCAAGATATCCAGCATACTGAAAAAACAGACAGAGCAAATTCAAGAGCAACACACAAGTAAGAGGTAAAAACACAAAACAACACTTGAAAAAGGTAGCTGGGAAAACTAGTTAGTGCAGGGAAGTGGTAATGAAATGCAAAGGCTACTGCTCTAACTTATCTCTTCCACACTAGATTGAGCCAGGAGCAAGTAAAGTGACAAACAGGCACATTCCAGAAAACCCCAGGTGACAAACAGTGTCTATCTGTAGCACCTAAAGCAGGCTTGTCCAATATATGGATACTGGATCTGGTATTGGCAACGGGGGATGACATGGTAGGGGACCTACAGATCGGTAGCCATCTGGGGGACAGCGATCACCTAATAATAGAATTCACCATAAGACGTCTAGTGGGTAAGGTAACTAGTAGGGTGAAAGTGCTAGACTTTAGGAAAGCCGATTTAAATGAACTTAGGCGATTAGTCAAGGACGCACTGCAGAGTAGGAGTTTTGAAGGGATGGGAGCCCAAGAAGGGTGACTGTGCCTTAAGGAAATGATTCTTCGGGCACAAAGCAAGACGATCCCTGTGCGAAGTAAAACAGGGAAAGGGGCCAGGAGGCTTCCCTGGTTGACCACAGAAATCCAGGGCAGCCTAAGGGCCAAAAGGGGAGCACACAAAAAGTGGAAACAAGGTGAGATCACCAAAGATGAATATACCTCCTCTGCTCGTGCTTGTAGGGAGGCAGTTAGACGGACCAAAGCTACTGTGGAGCTGAGGATGGCAACGCAAGTAAAGGACAACAAGAAATTGTTTTTTAGATATATAGGGAGTAAAAGGAAGGCCCAGGGAGGAATAGGACCCCTGCTAAATGGGCAGAAACAATTGGTGACAGACAGGGGGGACAAGGCTGAACTCCTCAACGAGTTCTTTGCCTCAGTGTTCCTAAGTGAGGGGCACGACAAGTCTCTCACTGGGGTTGTAGAGAGGCAGCAGCAAGGCGCCAGACTTCCATGCGTAGACCCTGAGGTGGTGCAGAGTCACTTGGAAGAACTGGATGCCTTTAAGTCGGCAGGCCCGGATGAGCTCCATCCGAGGGTGCTGAAGGCACTGGCCGACATCATTGCACAGCCACTGGCGGGAATATTTGAACACTCATGGCGCACGGGCCAAGTCCCGGAGGACTGGAAAAGGGCCAATGTGGTCCCCGTTTTCAAGAAGGGGAGGAAGGAAGACCCGGGCAACTATAGGCCAGTCAGTCTCACCTCCATCCTTGGCAAAGTCTTTGAAAAGATTATCAAGGCTCACATTTGCGAGAGCCCGGCAGGACAAATTATGCCGAGGGGAAACCAGCACAGGTTCATGGTAAGCAGATCGTGCCTGACCAATCTAGTCTCATTCTATGACCAAGTTACGAAACTCCTGGACACAGGAGGAGGGGTGGATGTCGTATACTTAGACTTCAGGAAGGCCTTCGATACGGTATCCCACCCCATACTGGTGAACAAGTTCAGAGGCTGCGACTTGGATGACTACACAGTCCGGTGGGTGGCGAATTGGCTAGAGGGTCGCACCCAGAGAGTCGTGGTGGATGGGTCGGTATTGACCTGGAAGGGTGTGGGCAGTGGGGTCCCGCAGGGCTCAGTCCTTGGACCGATACTCTTCAATGTCTTCATCAGTGACTTGGACGAGGGAGTCAAATGTACTCTGTCCAAGTTTGCAGATGACACAAAGCTATGGGGAGAAGTGGACATGCCGGAGGGCAGTGAACAGCTGCAGGCAGACCTGGATAGGTTGGACAAGTGGGCAGAAAACAACAGAATGCAGTTCAACAAGGAGAAATGCAAAGTGCTGCACCTAGGGAGGAAGAATGTCCAGCACACCTACAGCCTAGGGAATGACCTGCTGGGTGGCACGGAAGTGGAAAGGGATCTTGGAGTCCTAGTGGACTCCAAGATGAACATGAGCCGGCAGTGTGACGAAGCCATCAAAAAAGCCAATGGCACTTTATCGTGCATCAGCACATGCCTGACAAATAGGTCCAAGGAGGAGATACTTCCCCTCTATCGGGCGCTGGTCAGACCGCAGCTGGAGTACTGCGTGCAATTCTGGGCGCCGCACTTCAAGAGGGATGCGGATAACCTGGAGAGGGTCCAGAGAAGGGCCACTCATATGGTTAAGGGCCTGCAGACCAAGCCCTACGAGGAGAGACTAGAGAAACTGGACCTTTTCAGCCTCCGCAAGAGAAGGTTGAGAGGCGACCTTGTGGCTGTCTATAAGTTCATCACGGGGGCACAGAAGGGAGTTGGTGAGTATTTATTCACCAAGGCGCCCCCGTGGGTTACAAGAAATAATGGCCACAAGCTAGCAGAGAGCAGATTTAGATTGGACATTAGGAAGAACTTCACAGTTCAAGTGGCCAAGGTCTGGAACGGGCTCCCAAGGGAGGTGGTGCTCTCCCCTACCCTGGGGGTCTTCAAGAAGAGGTTAGATATGCATATGCAGCACTCTTTCTGCCTATACAGGGGGTCGGACTCAATGATCTATTGAGGTCCCTTCCGACCCTAACATCTATGAATCTATCTATGGCCCGTGGGTGTCCATGCAGCCCGCCAAGCTATTTTATCTGGCCTGAGGCGGCGGTGGCAGCCATGCCACTGCGGAGCCCAGAGCTGACGCGGCGGCGGCAGTGGCGGCAGAGCACAGAGCCACGGCAGTGGAGTGTGGAGCCGCGGAGCTCAGCCGGCAGCAAGGGGAGGGGAGCCATTTACCCCTGCGGGGACCCAGGGGAGTGGCCCCATGTGGAAGTTCAAGCAGCAGCTGCTGGCACTGCCAGCCCGCGCTTGTCTCCTCACCCACCCACTTCAAGCCAGCCCTGCTGCCCTGCCTTGCCCCACAGCAAGGCGGCACCTGCTCCCCCGGCCAGTCTCCCCCCCGGCGCTGCAGCTCTCTGGGCCCGGCCACTTCTCATGTGCTGCCAGACGAGCCTGCACCAGTCAGTCCCGAGCGGCACACGGCTCCGCCACCGCTTCTGCTGGCTGGTGCAGAGCTGGCCGGCCTCCTCCTGTCCCCAGCATCACATGGGAAACCGGCTTCAGCTGCGTGCTGCTTTTCCTGGCCAGTGCCAACCCGGTTCTGCCCAGGCGGGTCCTGCAGCACCATGTCAACCCAGGCATGGCACTGGCAAGTCGGGCAGGCCCCAGGTTAACCCCAGCCTGGTCCCCCAGCTTCTCCAGCACCAGGTCAACCCGATTGTAGCCAAATGGCTCCTGCAGCACCATGTCAACCCAGGCATGCATGCCATGTCAACCAGCACCATGTCAACCCCTGCAACTTCATTGGTGTCAAAGGTCATGCGACATTGCTTCCTGATATGATACCACTTCCTGTGACATCTTTGAATATGGCTTGCCAGCCCACTGGGTGATAAAAAGTTTGTGATCTGGCCCCACATTCAAAAAGGTTGGACACCCCTGACCTAAAGGGTACAAGGATAATGCATTTCCTAGGCTGACTCAGTCTCTCACACCCAGAAGCCTTCCTGCATGGAGCTGAGACCTCCTAAAGCAGCATGCACGACTGCCCCCATCCTGTAGACAGAAGCTTAGGCTTTTCCGCAGGCACTGAGTACATGGGAGCCCAAGGGCCCTGGCCCCCTCAGAAAGAGGGTAGGGCAACCACCCATCCCTAATTGGGCAGGAGAGTCTCAAAACAGGAACATCAAGTGCAGTCATGGGCTACAGCATTTGTCCCAGATTCCCAGTATTGTGCAGGGATCTGCCACCACCCCCGCTGCTGCCAGGTGAGCAGAGGGCACCTCACCATGGTGGCATGGCCAGCGTGGGGCTCCCAGGGGGAGGACAGCAGTGTGGGGAGTCCCTGCCCCCACGTGTCCGCATGCCGTCAGGGGTGGGAAAGAGCATGAATAAAAATAAATTCAGCACCTGTGGGCTCCTGGATCTAACACAGCCAAGTTCACTAGTAAAAGAGGACTGGAGTCATCAGCTTGCACAGTTCAGGCTTGGCCTTGCAGTAGAATTAAGACCCAGTTTCTTTAAGAAGGAAAAGGCACCTCTGACTCCATCCTGAGCTTCTCTGCCTCCAACTGGGCAAATTCTGAGAACCCTTTATTGAAAAAGGAAAACAACGGTGAAGCCAGGAGTTTATATTTCAGGTTCTGCATCCACACTGCTCCCCCAGAGTGCAGTATGACAGGTATGCAAGGCAAAACTCCTCCATCCAGTGGTGTCACTAGGGCATGAAAAAAAAAAAAAAAAGTGGCTGCTGCTAGCAGTCACATGTTCATAAATCACATTGCAAGTGGAAGTCGCCACTGCCCCTGTGCCTCAGGTGCCCAGCTGCATCCCTATGCTACTGCTTCCTCCCGCCCCAGAGCACAAAGACAATTGTGAGACCTCAGAAAGGACAGGCTTGTTCTCCAGTTCCTAGGTTCCCATTCACACAGTTGTAGCCTTCATCAAAGCCTATCATTGCTCCTATCATTGAACATAGTGACAAATTAAGATATGGAGTCTTTTCTTTTTTGACTGAAAAATGCTCTTTCACTCCAAGCTACTCATTAGCAGAACCACAATTACAGTGAGGTGAGAAAGAATCAGATGGCACAGGGTTGGTGCTTTCCCTACCACAGGATTAACAAAGATCCTGACTAAGGTCCACTGGAGTCAGCAGGAGATTTTGGAGTCAAAGGATGGTGCTGCGAACCGAGGTGTGCCCTGGGTTTAAAAACAGAGCATGGATGAAAGGCAGGCATCAATATATGGGTGTGTTAGG
Source organism: Alligator mississippiensis (assembly GCF_030867095.1). NCBI lineage: Eukaryota > Metazoa > Chordata > Crocodylia > Alligatoridae > Alligator > Alligator mississippiensis. Next base: position 66,469,069 of record NC_081832.1, read on the forward strand.
AGTCAAGTGCCATTACATCCCCTCTTTAGTGCCTCCAATTACAGTTTACTAAATTCTCATAAGCCCAGGAAAGCTAGCAGCTCAGACACAGGACATCAGCAGCACAGGTACTAATTTGACAAACACTCCTGTCTGGCTTTACAGCCAGAACACCCACTTTGGGAGCTGGGAGTCAGCAGTTCCTACTCTTTTTAAGTCTCACCTACCCAAGATTTCTTGTGTGCTGTTTTAATGAGGGAGCAACTGCCCTCCTGAGCCTATCAGCGCCCCTAGCATAACACGTAGTAATAAAAAAAAGAAACACCATCTTAGTCCCCAGGATGCTGGCAGCAATAGAACTGAAAGAAAAAAAGTGAAACTCTTCACCCTTAGCGAATCCAACCAAACCAACCCCCACCCTCAGCAGTAGGGTGATAACCTTGGCTTTGTCAACTAGTACCGGTCTAAATGGACTTTGCCAATCTCCGGGAGGAAGCCTTCCATTAAAGGATCAGTAAAAGGAGTTCAAAGAAAAAATAATGCTGGGTCGTTCTTTTGGGGTTTTTTGTGAGGAAGAAGCAGCTTTATGTGTTTGTGCTCTGCAGCCTTCCCATTGCTTCTCACAACCTAAACAGAGGCAGGAGCTGGACAAAGGAACACACAGGCTCAGGAAGACTGACTACATTACAAGCTTGTTCTCACATCAGCATTGGCCCCAATTTATCCATGTTTGAGACGGGAGGAAAACTGTGCAAGTCACACCAGTGCAAGTCACACAAGTTGCAGCAGTGATTGCAAAGCCTCAACTAGGCTTGTGTCTCAATCCCCAGCAGAGCCAGGCTCAATCCCCAGCAGAGCAGGTTTGTTAGAAAAAGCAGTGCAAAGCCTGTTAATGGCTGTGAATGTGGCTTATCCCTTTAAAACACTAGGGAGCCTTGTGTTGGCTTGCCTTCCCTATAATTATCACACCCTATACAGGGCAGAAAGAGGGCAGAAGGGAATAGACTCAGCAGCACACCCTAAAGAGGAAAGACCGAATGCAAGGAGTTTAGGTAAGCGAGGAGGGGAAATTGCCATAGGCCACCATTTCCCTAAGGCCCCCAGAGGACTGAAGGCTTCATTTCGCACCCCCAGCAGTCTGCAGCAGAGCACACCACTCATGGGAGTACTCACATATCTAGAACAGTCTGAAGGAACAGCAAAAAATCTTATGTAAGCCTCACCTTCCTGAAGCAGGCAGCTTGGTGAGTCACAGTGTTCAGTTTACTTTTTATTTAAAAAGTTGTTGGAGTTTTTTTTCTGAAGAACAGAACAGTTGCCCCAAAAGAAGTCTTGGCCACAGGGCTTAATTTTTCCTGGGCTGGTGAGGAAGCCCATTAGCTGAGAGCAGTGTTATTCCTTAAAGAGGCTACTGAAACAATGGCTCCAGCAAGTGTAGGCGACACTGGTCTATTCATTTAGAAAAGTCTAAATATCTTATCTATTGGGGGTCATTAAAGATCCCAGTCACTTTTCACAACTGAAAAAGGTGCGTCCTGATCAGGACCCAGTGTCCTGATCAAATTCCATCTCCGACCTTATTACCCGTCCTCCGACTAAAGGTTTTCCCCAGCAAGCGGCACACTATGCAAGTGGTACCCTACTCTGTTAAACAGCTGTTCCATTTCACCCCAGCATCAAACCAGCAGATCTTTCTATAAATCCGCTGCCTACCTCACACAGCTTAATTTGTATTTGTAAGGCATTAATCAAAATCTCCGTATGCAAGACATTATGGAAACACCAAGTACTTCATTTTTATTTTCAATTGTAGCAAAGGATAAGTAGAGATTGTGAGACTGCATTCTGCTTCAGCAAAAATCTGATTTCATTTCTTTGAGCTCCCTTAAAAGGCCCAAAAAGGAAGAGATGTAGAAATGGCCAACATTACCTTCCCCTTCTTGCCCTGGTAATTCTTTGATTGCAGTCTGGAATCACATTTAATTACAATAAAATGCTCTGGTTGAGAAAGTTAATCAATTTAAAGGACACTAATCCAGAAGAAATTTGCTTCTGAATAAGTTAATAACTCATTAGCAAACTGGACATACAGTGCCAAAAGTAATTGTGGCTCTAAAATGCTTGTCAGCGTGCATGGTTTTGTTTGTTATAATAAAAATGTGTTAGTTTTTTAAAAAGCCAGTTCTATAAAACAGAGGCCTCACAGATGCCATGTGCTAACACCCAGGAGGATATGGATTACCTCAGACAATAACCATGCATTTGGATTACCTTGTTATTAAAGCTAATTAGTTAATAGCTGGCCCAGCAGGAAGACTACTTGATTTCTAAACAAGCAGGCTTGGAGACACAGGCATCCCACATGGAAGTAAACTCCCCCCAAGTCCATTTCATCTGCACTGTGCTGTACCCAAGAACAAATCTATGGCTCCTTTTTTGGTCCACCAAAGCACTGCAACCTCAGTGTCAACGGACAATGTGATCAATCATAAAAGCACAGTGCATTTTGCTGCTATGTATCAGGAGTGCCGTAACCAATACTCAGAGAGCAGATTTCCAGGGAGGTTTCTCTAGTTCGACCCAGCCCGTTTCAGCCGACTTTAAACAGAAAACGAGCCCTGGACACTTCCAACAGTGCAAACCGGAAGTAGCACAGAAGCCCAAAGAGTCTAAAGTGACAAGCAACCAAAAAAAGCAAACTGCCATTTTCATGCAATTCCCCATCATCACTTCTCTATACAGCCCACCTCTCTCTTTAAAGCTTTAACAGAATCCACAAGATCCAGGATCTAGAAATACTTCAGATCAGTCAGACCTGGTACCCCTAATGCCACTCCAACTCCACCTGCAGGATCCTAGCCAGTCAGGCATGCGTGCATATTTATCCATGCACTTTTTTTTTTTGTCATTATAGATAATGGCTAAGACTCCTAGGATTCCTTCCCTACCCCCACCCAGCCAAAACCAAACAGATTAGGAAAGATATATTCTATTTGCTAATAGCTGCCACCAAAACAGATTGGAAATGCAATTAGGGGGATTGAGTCAATTGCTGAGCCCCGTGAGCTCCTCTTTGCCATGCAAGCCACAAATACATACACGCTCTTGTACCATTTTCAGGGCTCCTGTATAACAGGAAGAAGCAGGACAGCATCCATTCAAGTGTACTCCAGTTTATTTTAGTATAGTAAAAGCATCATCATTGATCATATACAACACTAGGATAGGTTTGGCTGATAGCAGAAGAAAAAATACGTCTCAGCCCATTTTCAGTCCTAGAGCTCAATGCAAGACAGTCTTAGAGTCAAAGATGAAGTAAAGATGGAACAGAGGTTTTCAATTCATAGCAAATATGACTGGAGATCCCAAATTCTGCAGATGAGAAACAAGGCTTGTTTGGCAATATTTTTATTAGACCAACTAGAGAGTAAAGGAGAGATGCAAGACAAGCTTTATATAGTTTTACTGCACTGCATAGTTGTCCAATAAAAAAAAAAAAAAAAAAAGTTACCAAACAAATCTTGCTTCTCACCATCTTGGCTATATATTCCTTTTCCCAGGGAAAAGGAGTGTTGGCAGGGAACTCTGCAACAGTGTCACCAAGCAATCAACTGCATGGAGTTTTTAAACACAGTATAACAAAAAAGTGAAAAAAAGTTGCTTAGCCAGGTAAATTATCATTCCAAAACAGGCAATTCCACAATGCCCCACAAAAAACAGCCTGCTCTAGAAATGACAGAAGATGCCACAAGATAAAGTCAGACCATGAGAACTGCATGGTCCACGACAGCCCTGATAATCAAGTTAATGGGATTTTTGAGTCAGTGGATGTCCTATTAAGCCACTGAAAATGACAGCTTGCATTGGGCAGTCACCTTACAGGAGGCTGGAGTGGCATATTACACTAGGCGACTATGCAGCAATAGAGTTGTTATATAGGAGTCCTCCTATAAGGAGGCCTCCTATTGAAGAGCTCTCTCCAGGTCTGCAGGTTAGGATTCACAAATGCCCAATACAGGAAGACTTAGCTATTCAAAAAAGTAGAGACTCGTTTTTAAACAATACTTTCTGTCTGACCAGATATTATGACATGCCAGGAGCCTTCAGAAACCCAACAGTTTTTTGGACTTTCCTAAGCACATCAGGGAACAATTAATCCTCAGCAAACCTTTTCATTTATTCATATGCAGTATACAACTGCAGTAAAAACCAACTGAAGTACCTCTGGCCCATGTGAGAGGGGAATTAGACCTCACTTCCCTGCCTGAGGTAAAGAAATGCCCCGGTCATTACGATTAGACAGTCTCTCCAAACATTAACACTTCGAGAGCCCAGACTAAATTTCTCCAGTTTCTCTCCCTATCTGAACTCGTTCACACAAGTCCTGAATAAGGGTGCCAGCAGTAGGCCAATACCTAAAGTAGCTGCCAGTACAGCTTTGCACCCTAGACCCCAGCATTAGTTATCTACACCCCACAAAAGGGCTGAGCCTAAGCCCACAGTGCTGGCACTGTGCCAGCGCACTCACATACCACAAAGCACTGAAATGTTCATATTCCTAACACAGTCAGGCTCCAGAAGGAGCAGTGAGAAGGGTCTAATATCTCCAACAAGGTCAATTAAGTTTAGCTTCTTCAAGGCTTCAGATCTGCCAGCCCCCTCAGACTGACCAAATGCATTTTCAAATGAGCCGTTTGCAAGGCCAGAGCAGCATACAGCCCTAAAAGCTTCCCCTCAAAAAAAAAAAAAAAAAAAAAGTAACCCACAAACTTGTGTGTTACGTGTACACGGATGCAGCAAATGATCACAGTATCTCAGGTAAATGCTGTGTGGAAACAAGCACGTGGCAGGTGTCTGTTGTGCACGAATCTCTCACACATATAACCCTTCCTTTCTACACCACTTCTATCTTGACAGTTGGTACTCTCAGCTCTCATACCTCGGACAGTCCAACACAGTTATACATCGGTCCTACCACATAATTCCTCCCACTGTTTGGTCTACCTTTTAGTAGACCCTTTGATCTACCCTTACACAGAGAATGGCAGTAGGGACAAAACTTGTGTTAACCTGCTGTTTTTTGCAGCAGCTCAAAGGAGACTAGCAAGCATGCTCCCAGTTGTGACATGACCTAGATTTGAGCCCCCCCCACAAGTTTCCAAGGGCAAAAAGTCAGAGTAATAAGCACAGAAATACCAGGACACTAGCAGAGGATTGTCTAAAGCTCCGTCTAACCCCTGCTTCAAACACTGTGAAAACAAGACGCACACAAAAGGCAGTGAACAATCTTTTTTTTTTTTTATTAGCTAAGCTAATGAACATCCCCTACAGAGGAGAATTTAAACAGAAGTGGTGATTTATCTAGGTATCAACCACACAAAAAACCTGCAGCCAGCTGGTGTTTACAGTAAAATCTAGGCTGGGGTGCAAGGGGAAAGCATTTCAGCTTGCCAGCAAATTCATTCTTTTTTGATTCTCAATAAAGTTCTGTCTTTAACAGGGAAGGTACCACACATGCAAGCTCAGAATCATACAGCGTAGTACAGCAGCATCCGTAAACACCTCTAAGCTTGTTTGGAACTACTCGCAGGCAACATTATTTCCCCTCTGGGGTATGAAGGTGTTGACTTTTTAATGCAGATGAAGTATTAATCATCATTCACAACTTCAGCAGTTTAACCACATACACCTGTCCCTCTACAGAACATTGCACAAAACTCCGAAGCACTGCGAGTGGAGAAAAGGGATACCATCAAACTGACCACAGAGAAATGAACAAGTGTGTCATCCTGAAACTCTCATAACTAGTTGCTTTCTAAAGCAACATCAGGAATCAGTGAACACATCTGGAGTGATAGCATTCCCACTTTTCTTCCTATTGCAATTAAGAGAGTGTTACAAAGGTCGCATGGAACTGGTCCCAAGTGGTATGGTGCAAAAAGAGAGACGGCCATTCAATTCCCCACCCCCAGAGATTTACTAGGCAAAACACTGTACAAGAGAAATGCCTATAAAATTGATCACAGAATGTATTATGAAGTTACAATAGTGCTTGACCTGTTGATTGAGTCACTGCCCCTTGCCTGGGCATAACTGTAACACAAAGTCCCCTTTGATAGACTGTCTGGCCCATTTGGATATTTTATGGCTAGTTAGTTCAGCCATGTAGAAGGAATTGTACTGAGTCACTGGGATGTACTCCAGTAATAACAAACAATGGGCCATTCTCCTTTACTGAAGGAACTCTCCAAAAAGAATGCCATCAAAAAGGACCTAACCCAGCCAAACAAGGCTCTGGAAAAAATACTGCCTTGAAAGTCAGTGCCACCTTAGACACCACACGCCGCAATGAGGAAGGGCCTTTATAACTAATTACTGAGAAATGTACTTGGTTTGCAGGAAGTTTGCCCTAGAGCAGAATTCCTACCCATTGTTTCATTTAAAAGTTTCCACATCAACAACTTTAAAACTGCACCTCTTCCTGGAAATATTCTTCCCCTTTGGCTCTGCTGAGAGGCAACACTTTTGTGGTGGTTCACCATGCTGTGGATGGGACAGAGCCCACCTGCTCACTGGGGCTTAGACTGGGCTGGCCAAGTCACCCTGCTGCAACTGGGAACTTACTCTCATGCCTCAAGTGAGTCTTGTTACAAAGACTGAAGCTACAGAAACCTCTCCTCTCCCCCCCCAAAAATCACCCACTTTTCCTAGTCACTTTTTCCACCCCCGCTTTATAGCTTCGTGTCAATTCTTTTGTAGCCGATCACTACAAACCACATAATAAAAAGGGAAGAGCTGGACTTATGCCATTCCCTAACCCTAACGCACTACCCCTTCCATCCCACCTTCCTTCAACTCCAAGGAGGCCAGGACAATCACCCCTCTTTTCTCCCCCTACTCTACCTCCACACACAGACACTAGTCATGGCTGGAAGTTGAGCAGTTACAAGCATAAGGAAGTTTTGGTTGGCCAAAAATAAATACATACATACATACAAATAAAATAAAACAAACTTTTGCTTGGGTTTGGTTGGCTTTCTTAACCAACCAGTTTAACTGCAATGCTGAGTGACAGCTCTGGAAGAAAAAAAAACAACAAGCCCAAAAAAAACAACATTCAGCTCCTTCAATTAAAGCAGGAAGTTTCCAGTACCTCTCAGGGCTACTACATGCAACTACATAAGCTCCTACATTGACTTATCCGAAAGAAAAGAAAAAAAAGTAGGCAGACAGACTTTGGCCTTCTACCTAATAAGCAGCAAATCCAGTTTTTTTGAACTGTTTGTAGGACAATGCCAAAGGAATTTTTTTCTAAAACTAATGAGAGGGAGACTAGTCACTTTAATAGACTAGGTCCTATCCTCAGCTATGCCTGGAATGGATTCCCTCATAACTTCAGGGTCTCAGTTTACTGGTCTTTACCAGAGATAATATCTCCCTCGCAGGAGCAGAAGCAGAGATGAGCTTAATTAGCGCTTGTAAAACAGCCCTAGGTCTGAGAGGGAAGACCCTACAGACGTTATGAAATAACCAGTAAATCCAGGGCTGTTAGCTCTTGAGCATTCTTGTAAAGACACAGTGCTATCAGTGAGGCTTTCAGAGAAGGGGGGGGGTGGGGGGGGGGGGGGGGGCAAAAAAAAAAAAACCAGCAAAAAAGCTTGAGCATGTGCAGTGCAGAAGGCTGGAATAAAAACTGTTTCATGCTTGCACTTGTGAGCTGGCACTCCCGATTCCCCAAGAACTTTGCAGCACAAAAACAGGAAGGAGATGTCAGAATTCAAAACGGATGTCCTCTCAGGAAAATCTTGGCAACTGCGCACCTATAAAGCAGGTACGCACAGTTGTGGCTGCCCCCTTGTTTGAGACCTCGGCATTGTAATGCAAGGAAGAGAGAGGAAGCAATGCAGTGGCCAAATAGGCCCGGCAGGCCTATAAGTGGTCTCGAATGCTAACTTGACTCTGGGGGTCAATCTGGAAGCAGCACATACGCAGACCTACAGTTCTCCCAAGCCCCAAAATCTCTACCCACTGACAAAGCCTCTATAATAGTCAAGTAGTTCCCTGAAACATGATCATTATGACTAGCAAGTACAATTTCTCAGCTCTCAAGTAAAGCCTTCAAAAGGTGGCTTCCCCTGCTAAACAAAAGCTTACTCTGAAGTGACTTGTATTTCCTTCTATTCCAGAATGTGGTTTTCCCCTTTCAAGGAACCTTTGCTCCCAAGCATGCCCTCCAGCCAGCTGCCAGGCAGGGCAGAGCATGCCTGCTCACAGGAGCAACTCCCAACTGTTCCTAGCTTTAGTAGTAACAGAAGCCACAGACATGCTGCAAGCAAACCTTGTAGCTTGCATTGCATTGGGTGCTGTCACAATATCACTGTAGACCAAGGACCTGAACACAAGAGGATAAAATGAACAGTCTATTCAAAACCAATGAGACTGATCAAGAGAACTGTCTGCAGATGTGAAGGGCAGGCCAAGTGCATCAAAAGCATAATACTTGGGTGCTGAGATATGGTTTGCCAAGCCTTCACTATGGAAACCGAGAGTTTGCCTCGCATAAAACTTCACATTTTCTAAGAATAGAACAGCCTTAGCAGAATGCAACTGCATAGCTTCATCTCCAAGGAGGATTCCTGCAGAAAAGCTGGCGAGGCTCTCAGAGTTACTGTGTGATGGCCTGTGGAGTCTACGTACAACTCACATGCTCCTGTTAGTGCCGTGAAGTTATTAGTATGAAAAGCAACATACCCTGACAAGCCTCTGTAACTACCTTGGCAGAGCAAGGTCTCAGACCAGAGGCAAGGGAGATAACTGAACACTATTCACTCTACTTAGACCAAACAAGCGTTATGCTAACTCTCTGGAGAGAATGTCCTCCTCTCCCATCGGCTAGGAGGGAGGTTTAAAGAGAGGGAACTCCCCAAACAGAACAAACCAGGAGACTCAAGGGGAAGCCCCAAGGACACAGAGGAAACTCGGACTAGAAGAACAGAGAAAAGGACCAACTTCAGAGAAGGCTAGCGAAGCTAAAAAGACTCCAAGGCTCAGAAGGCAAAAATTTGAGTTGTAGGAAAAGGACCCTGGACCAGGCCACTGGACAAGGGCCCCAGCTCACAGACTGTTACAGAGACATGCAGAGACCAGATGGGGAAAAAACACAGGCAGGTTGTTTTTGTCTACATCTGCACCTCCCGCACTACTCAGGCAATGATGTTCAGAAATGCTGTGCAAACCTATATGCTGACTTAGCACATGTCCCCAAAGGGTTATCAGTAGCCAAAAGACCCAAAGGACTGGAATTTTAGACGAGGGCATGTTTAATGCCTGTGCGCTCTTGGGGTCAACAATGGAGCTATAGGCCTAAGTACACTACATAACTAGGCAATTCCTACATTGTTAAGTGCCTTTCACTTGTTTGTTTGTGAATGGTTAAATAAACACATCACTGACTCAAGATTTCCTTCAAAAGTTCACAATCACTTCAGTTTATGAAGTGCCCCAGCTGATCATTTAGTGCCCAAAAATGGCTCCCCAGTCAATCAATCATCCTTGCTCAAGCACAAGACCAGGCACTTCCTATTAAAGCATATAGAAAACCAGCGACACTTTCTTCCGAGCAGCAACAGATTAACAAATTAGCTCCCCTAACTGGGATAACTGCAATTCTGAGTTATTCAAACAAGAGGCCTACATGCTTCCTCTGAATACGGGCCTTTCCCTTGGGTTCTTCCCTCCCCCCTGTACTATAGGAAGTGTATAAAGCTGTAGATCTTCCTCTTCCCATCCTTCCCCTATATGGCAAACAGTGACATGACCATAAAGACCATAAAGTGGAAGGAAGGGAGGGTTGTACCATGCAATGTTGCTGTTTTGCAATGCTTATTATTTTAAAATAGCTGTTGCTGTGCAACCACTATTAGATGATGGCATCATTCTCAAAAGACAAGACTTCAGCTGGGAAAAGCAAAGGAAATTCTGCTGGACAATACTTTAAAAGACACACCCAAGTTTCCTTCACAAACCACTCTGGCTAAGTACAGACAGTTAAAAAGCCAGAGGCTGAACCCATTCAGTCTCCACAGGTTTGTCTAAGCTGCATAGACTGAACTGATAAGCAAGTGACAGACATTTACTTTTGATTCCAGACAGGCAGCCACATGCCTGCAGAGGCCCGGGCCAGAAGCCAGCGGGCACTAAAGCATGCCTCCCTGCAGACAGCCTGGGCCAAGGCTAGCCCACCCACCCTGCAAGGGGGAGTTTGTAGGGGAGGTGCAGAGCATCCTGAGATGCTGGGAGACTGCGAGTTAACTTGAATCTGGAGGGGATCTGGGACAGAAGTTCAATAAAACAGATTTAACCTAAATCAGGTAAGTCTGATGCTACATCCACCCAGGCATATCTTAAACTGGTTTCGGCCATTTTGAAAGCAGTTTATGTGCACTGAACTTCTGTTGCATTACAGATTTGAACTGGTTTCTTGTCGTTTATATTGATGTATGTGTAATTTCTGTCCCTAGCCACTGTGGAGAGCCATCAAGTCTGTCTGGAGGTCTCCCTAAGACTTTGAGATAGGGCAGCATGACTGAAAGCTACTGTAAACACACACACACACACACACCCCTCCATGAAGTGAAGTGAAGTGTACCAGAATAACGCCCTTAGGCTGCCAAACAGCAGTAGACTAACTGTCTGGAAGTACCTCTCTTCAGACACTATTACAGTACTCAAGTAATTTAACAAAACTTGTTACTACAATTGCTCTTGTCCCTCCTTGGTCCAGAGGTTGCTCCCTTGGACATGTTTAAAAAAAAAAAAAAGTTAAATGGCATGTTCTCTCTGACCTAGCTAGCAACTTGGGGTGCTGCACAAATAAATAATTCCTCTTCTCCTTAAAGTCCTTGCTTTCTAGATTTCTGATTTCTAGAGCAATTTACTACCTGGTTAAAGATAAGCACCAAAATAACTATATTATTTCAGGGATTCTTTACACTCACATTGTTGGGTTTTTCCTCTTTTTTCAGCAAGCAATAAAAGATTCATCTTGCTGGAAAGGTTTATGAAAAGGAAAGCTAAAAAAAATGCATGTTGGCAGCTGCCATAATAAAGCCTCCCATTCAACAAACGGGAGGGATGTTCCTTTGTCGCCACTTCAAAATACCCTCACTACATACTGTGCAAGGCTTGCCTTCCCTTTCAGATAAAAGGTGTTCTGTGGAGACCACTAAATGAACCAGGCAGGTAGTGGTCAGCAGACCCCAGACACAGCTGTAGCAGGAGATTAAACAACTTCTCCCACACTCACCAGAAGCTTTGACAGGTTACAGAGGGAAGACAAATGTGCCTTCCCTGGGTCTGAATACAGTTTTACCTTTTCTCTTTAAACATGTGAAAGATTAAAATAAGCAGCTCAACCACACCAAAAGGCTTGTGCATTAGCTGACTAAACCATAACAGCCGTCAGCTTGTGACAAATGCCATGTGTCTACGTTGTGATGAAGGCAGAGGAAACTGCATCTGTGGCCTCCTTCTGATCACTCCTATATTTCCCACACACACACACTCCCCAATCCCATATGCGGTACAGCTTTACCCACCATTTAGCACATAGAAACCATATGGTTTGGAGGCTTGTGTACTTTGCATAAACTGGAACAAGAAATTAGCTTGGCGTTAAGACAGAAAATTTCTCTCCCCACTCCCCTTCCCCACCCCCCAAATCTTGAGAATGAAAACCAACCACTACTCTCCACAAGTTTTCTACTGCTACTCCCACAGCACAAGAGCTCTTAGATACAATTAATCTATACCACAGTGCCTCACAAGGCCTAATCTGATTTCACCTTCCTGCCTCGCTGGGATGTGGTAAGAAGGCATTATCCCTAATTTTTCATGTGGTCATGGAGGCACAGATATGTTAAGTTCACTGACAGCAGGAAACTGAACCTAAGCCCTGGACCACCTCTCTTGTAGTCCCATGTGCTTTCTTCATATAGCTGGTTCTGCAAGAGCCATTCCAGACCCAACTGTTCCCTTTTCATGCAACTTTCCAGAAAAACAGACCCAGAAGTTTCTTGTACCACCTGATGGATGTAATGGAGGAATGTGAACCAAGAAAACAAGCAAACCAATTCCACTCTGCCAATAGCAGCTTTCACTGCAACAGCTAGCTCACATGCAGAGGGGCTGGAGAGCAAGAGATGATTCATAAAAAGCACTGAAGCGAACAGACTGTGCAGATTTTAGTACAAGTTCTCTCTCCACTCCCCACCCACGGCAGGTTAAGCAAAATCTGTTTATCATGCTGCATATGAAAGTTGTTGGCTTGGTTATGCTATAAAATTATGGATACTTTTTTTGGCCTGTTCAAAAAAGAATCCATAAGAGACTGTCCTACTCTTGAATCAGCTGTTGGTCAGTAATAATGGGGAGCTGAAGAGCAAAGCAATTCAGGTATTTTGACCTACAGTGAACTCTGCCATATCTCCTGTACCTGCAGCAGAAGACAACGCTTAATGTGCCAGAGGAATTTTGCAGATCTGTACGCAACAGGAAAATATTCCACCCCCTTCCCATCCCAATAGAAAGGTCCTAATGCAGTTAATGCAAGAGGCGTAGCTGACTAGCATGTCAGGGTACTGCGAAGCATACGTTAGGACTGGAATCTGAGCCTGTCGGTGGTACAGCCTGGAATAAAAACCCAGTTTTCGCTGTTCTGACTCAGTTTCTCCCATATGTTGAATACTAGACCCCTTACGTCTGTCTCCAAAACACCTACAAACAGTTTTGAACACTAATCATCAACAATGATGAGCAGTTTTCATACAAGGTTTTTCTTTCTACACACACGCTGTGCAGAAATAACCTGCCTTTTTTTTTTTTCTTTCCTTTAAAAATAAGTAAATAAAGAATCTCTTCACAGACAGACTATTGCCAGTTTGAGGAGGAATTTCTTTAAGCACCAAGTCAGCAATAGCCTGTCTAGAGCTAAGATTTCACCCGTGCCCACTTCCTGCACAGTATATGTAGACAGTATACACATTCTATCAGTGCACACAAATAGCTGCATCTATCCATCCTCACTGGAGCCCTTCCTGGTAGGAGTCATTTTGTTCATCTCAGATACACATACCCAGCCTCCCAACCTACTAACAGCATATGTTCATCGAGATAAGTAGAGCTAATCACACCTTTGTGAGAGTATGTGTTTCTGCCTTGACAAGATGATACAATCCCGGACTGAAATGATCCTACCACTCATCCTTCTCTCCTCCAAAATCTGGCACTTTACATTTCTAAAGACAGCAATAATCTGAGTTTAACACACCGAGCTCATGTGAAATATGTTCTCACGCAGCCTCCCACAAAGCTTCTATAGTCAGGCACGTATCAACGCTGTTGGGAAGTCACCAGTGCAGCAGGCTTATATTAAAACGACTCAGGGTCTTTGAATGGTTGGTGGTTTGGGGGGTGGGGAGGGCAACACAGCAGCTGCTGAAAGCACAATTTCCTGAGATACCTGGTAAAAACTCTTTTCACCTTCCCCCAAACCTTCAGTAATTTTAAGGGGCTGTGACTTCCTTTCTAGCCAGTGGTAGAGAGGTCAAGTGCAATGTATGTCAACCCAGTAGGCACAAGCACTGCAGAACAGCTACTCCACCCCCATGGAAATAAAAAATATGGGTAACAGACCTATTGATACATACAATTAAAACCTGTTCAAAAAGACAAAGAAGCTGCTGCGATAGCTTAGTCCATTGATTAGACTTAGCGCTTCCTCTTCCAGAAGATAGGACCTCAAAGCACAGGAATTAACGATGTCCGAAAGATATCAGTTTCCACTGAAAAGAGACAGATGTTAATACAGCCCTATACATTACTTCATCTTCCCTTCCCCCAAACAATGAGTCTTTGACCTTTCTCCATCTGCAGCCTGCCTATGGAGATGGAAGGGCATTGGCTAGCATCCTGCCAGAGTCCAGGATGCAAGAGGAGAAATATACATACAATCAAAATAAAAGGGAGCAGGAAGAAACTGTTTGGAATGGTTTACAAAGATTAATTACAGGGAAAGGAGCCAAAGTATCCAGGTTTGTCATGTCTGTCACAATCTGCAGACTCCAGAGAAGCCATGGAAACAGGATTTTCTTGCCAGAATTTTGACTGCTATCTGCAATGAAGTCCAACCACCCAAAAACACCTCCACAGCATGATCCAGAAAGCTGGTTCCATTGAGTTAGCCGTGCTAGAAAACACAGCAGATCATTCTTCCCTAAAGTGATCAGACGTGAGATGGATGAATGACTACAAGGAGAAACTTCAGAAGAAAATAAGACTCCAACAATATGCCCGATGCACATGACTTCAACTGAAGGATGCTTCATATTGGTCTGTGCCCTGCATTTGAGGAGCAGAAGAATGGATGCCCATTGTCCTTTTTGGCAAACAACTCAGAGATACAAACTGTAACAAGTCTGCTGCCAGTATGCTGTACACCTGAACTTCACCAGGCTAGCAGAGAAGAAATTCAGATCCTCCTTCTCCATAAGTACAGGTACACTCCACTTGGGCTCAAGACAAATTTGCTAGCAGTTAAGAGTGGGCAGTTCAAATGCCATTTAGTAAGGGGCAGACACGAGCACACACACAAAAAGGAAAGTCAGTTTGTTGCACTATTCAATTTATATTTAAATCTGCCTAGGAAACAGAAAGAGACAAAATACCACTAAAATGCCTGCTCCACACCACTATCCCTCAGCATAAAAAGGGCCCACTTCTCTTCCCAGATTTAAGTGGATACCACATTGTTTTCACCCAGATATAACTGGTGCCTGTGTTTTTCTGTAGCACACTAGCACAGATTCCAGTCCAAATCTGCTAAGTGCAATTTTCCAAAAATAATTTAAAAGTGCAGTAACCAGCACAAGCTTCATGCACTTCCCAGATCATTCTGCAAATTGCTAAGCTCTCCCCTTCTGGCTTTAATGAGGAACTTTCTTGGGGCACTGGACCTGGCTACTGCCCTTAAATGTTAGAGTAGGCAAAGGGTAAAGTTACAGGCTGGAAATGGCTCAGCAACAGGATTTCGTGCTTGGCTCAGCAAGCCCATCCTGGTGAAAATAGGACTGCTTGTTTTTCTTATCTGTCAGTTCTGAACAAAGAAATGGAACTGGGAAAGCAGAACACCTAGCACTGGATTCAGCAAGCAGGGAGGCCACAGGCCTGCTCCAGGGGGAGCGAGGAAGTCTTTGGGGCCCTTATTATCTTGTTTCCTGAATAGCTCCCCGAGTTGTGATAGAACAGAGAAGCAGTAGGGCAGCTTGCAAAGAATGCCCAGAGGAGAACCCTATATATGAGGGGTGTCAAAAGCTCATCTGGCCCCAGGGTGCAGGGCCAGTCTGCGGGCTAGATCAGGCCCACGAACCAGCCCTGCATGCCAGACCCAACGCATGCCCTGGAGCGGCCAAAACAGCTGCTTCATGCAGCGCAACCATGGAGCAACCATGTGAAACAGGGCCCCAGAGCAATGGAATAGCATGCAGCCGCTCCGGGGCCGTGCTACATGCAACAGCTGTTCTGCTACCCTGGGGTGCCTATTGGAGCAGGAACCATGTGTAGCATGGTCCCAGGGCGGCCAGAGCAGGCACCATGCACAGCACACTGGCCCAACACACTGCTTGTGGGTTGACTCCAAGACCCACAGGCAGGACTGGAAGGCCAGATCTAGCCTGTGGGCCATGTCTGATGCTCCTGCTGTACAGGAAAGGAACTAAGGCAGTTAAGCAACTAACTCTTATCACTAATAGTTTGTACTAACACTACAAACATGGGGTACATGGTGTTTATCTGGGTAGCCCCTCTCACCCTGGACATACAAGCTGTTTCCATAGTCACCTCAAAGACATGCCAATCCCTGTTTTGCCTCACTAGGTATACCACAAAGATAGTCTGCAGCACAGGTAGTGCAAACTACAACCTTTTAATCCTCTCTTGGAGCAACAAAGCTTCTATTTCCACAGAGAAGAAATAAAAGTATACACAAGAGCCACGTGAAAGAACAAAATCGGCTTCACTCTGGCTCCCGCTGGGTCAGGAGTAGGACTTTCTAGATGCAAAATCTTACTAAGTGATCACCACATACATCTCCACCGCTGCAGAGTAATCTCTGCACTCAATCTGCCCTCCAGAAACGAAGAGGAAGGGGGGCAGGGAGGGAAGGAAATCCTGGCACGGAGGGCCCCAAGATTTAAGACAGACGGTTATAGCACCATATTCCTGGTAGATCAATGGAGTGGCAAAAAAGAAAATCACCAGCAGAGATCGGAGGCAACTTATTTTAGGAATGAACAGAAACCATATGTTTTACATCTTGAGCTGGTCTTGTGGTTAGCTTGTGTGGGCAATGTAGAAACAACCTCAAGCCAACAAATCGAAGAAGAATTTGCAAAACCCCACTATTATTTTATACTGCCAATTAAAGATCTTCCTAAGCTGACATGGTGCGATGTTCTGAGGGTTTCCCTTCCAAAAAGATTACATTTATAGCGCAGACACTGAATGGAAAGAGCTCGCTTGCTCTCTTTCCCCCTCTTCCTTCTCCAGTCCTATTTGCCTTTCTTTCAGAAGGTGAGCCACGATTTTGAAGCAATATCCTTGTTCTGAATCAGATCAAGCCCCAGGTTCACCAATACAGAGAAATCATAAAATCCAAGCTCAGCCAAGGGAGCACAAGAGCTGAATGAAATCTTCCACCCCAGATGTGACTTACAGTCCTCCAGGCTGTGTGGTCTGGAGGAACATGGCCAAAGTGAGGAGCCTGGCGTTCCAATCCTGATGCAGCATCCGATTCATTGCCTGGCCTTGAGCCAGTCACCTGAACTTCATTTCAATTCTCACATGTGTAAAGTGGGGATAATTCTTACCTCTGGAATTCCCAATGGTATCTTAGAGACTTAAGTTATTTAAAGTCTACACAAAGCTCCCAAAACATAAAGCACTTAGTATTAATAATAATATAACCCAAAACTTCCTTTCAAGCTGTTAAAAAGATCCTGGCTGCCAATCTGGATTTCACTCACTGTGATGAAAGCTAGCAATCCTTCATGAGTCCTGGTTTGCTTTTACTATAAAGAGCTGTCACTCAGCTGATTTAACGTCAGGTAAACTGACAGGGAAAGAGGAAAGAAACCCAGCATGTCAGAGTGTGGCCAGCCCAAAGAATTCCCTGCCATGGACAGCAAGAAGTAGATGCAATAACCACATTTGAAGAAGGACAGGAGAATTTTGCCATGTGCCATGATACTGCTAAAAAAGGCAGTTCAGGGCAATAAGAAAGAGCATGTTCAGTTCATTTGAAGCATTAGATAAGTCAGTCCAATCTGTAAGCAACGGTGAGACCCAGTATGGCAAGTTCCCTGTTCCACCATAGTGACATGTTGAGAAGGCTTGATAGAGAACTGACATTTCTCGTACCAGGAACTCTTGTACCTTCGACCAGGACCTGGTTGCCCCCTGGCCCATCAAAGCATCATAACTAAGGTACATTACATACACAGACAACCTGGGCACATACTCCTTTCATTTTGGACCCAAATGGCACCTCCTCTTCTAAAGGCAGTGCTTCACCAGCCAAGTGCACTTTGACGAATTAGAAGGTGCATGACTCACCTCTATAAAAGTTATTATCCTGTTGATATTCATATGCTGCTAGCACAAAGCACTCAGGCAGCGCATCCAAACATTATTTCCTGGTGCAGCAAGTACTAAGTCAGGTGGCCATAGCAACCCAGCAAGGAAAATGGGATTCCTCACCCTCTAGAAAGCATGACACTCGCTTTCTTTTTCTAATACTGACAGTCACCGCTCATATGTGTTCCTGCAGAAACAGATTTGAAACTCGGACCCTTAATCTTGGTGCCTCAGAGGAAAAACAAGAGCAATTTAAAAATTGAGTAATTTTTTTTCTGTTAAAAGAGGTTTTAAATCATTTCCGGTTTCCTCACAGACCTTCTCATTTGTTGCAGGCTTGTATACAAGACCTTTACGTGAATGGACAAAAGCCACGATTAATTCATTGTTGATACGGTAAAACTGATTATTCAAAGTACACTTGTGTGTATGAGCAGTGTGAGGGAATGACGGGTATTTCTCTCTCACCTCTTTGAAGCAAACAGATCTTGGGTAACACTTCCAATAACAAGTTTTACTCTGAGGTATGTGGTTTATACTGGCAGTGTCCCCTCACTGTTTGTAAGCCTTCAGCCAGATACACTAAGAAGCACTGTTATGCCTTTCTAGAGTATCATGCAATAGTCTCTCAGAAAACTGCCCCTGAAAAAGAGAAGCAAAGGTTTAGCAGCTCAGGTGGCATTTTAATCCCTCCCTCTGGAACACCTGAAAGTTTTTCACCATCTCTTTCCTTGGCAACAGGCACTAACAAGGGGGTCATTTTGGTACCAGTGTCACTTAATGGAGCTTAAATCAAAAGACCCAGGCAATGTCACCCTGAACCAAAATCATATTCTGCAGCTAGCATGGAGGTTTGATCTTTCTGTGACCCAGGTCTAACTGAAATTGTGGACACATGCATTGATTAGAGGTCTAGAGAGCAGGTTACATATAAAGGAGAGGATGAAAGACTTGGGACTGTTGAGCCTGGAGAAGAGAAGACTTGGAGGGGACTTGGTGGCAGCCTATAAGTATATCAGGGGTGTACATCAGGGCCTGGGGGAGCATCTGTTCACCAAGGCACCCCAGGGGAAGACAAGAAGCAATGGGCACAAGCTGATTGAAGATCACTCCAGACTGGACGCAAGGAAAAACTTATTTACAAGTCAAGTGCCAAGGATCTGGAACAGGCTCCCACCAGAGGTGGTACAGTCACCCACCCTGGTGATCTTCAAAAAGCATCTTGACACCCACCTTGCTGAGGTCATCTGACCCCAGCAATCTTTCCTGCTCACGTGCAGGGTGCCTGGACCCAATGATCTTGTAAGGTCCCTTCCAGCCCCTAACATCTGTGAATCTATGAATGCCATATTGTGCCAGTCTGGAGGTCTGGAATCTGACCGCCCTTTATATACAACTTGCCACCCTGTTCCTCTTTCTTAGTGGAGGATGATTATTGCTAATGGACAACTCCGTGTGTTAAGAATGTGACATGCCAGTTTAACAAGTAGACCTGTGAAGACATTCAGAAATGAATGTCTCTTCATCACAGACCCTTCTTGCCTGGATGCCTCTCACTTGATGTTCTCCCTGCGGACAGAACGCTGCACAGAGCTCTCGTAAGAATTAAGTGAATGGAGGAGCATTCCAGATAGGAAGGTTCCTCAGCGATAAGAGCTGTTCCTGAGCAAGGAAATAAGGAAAGTGTTTCTCGTCATACACCATGGGACCCCTCAAAACAAAACAGGAGGGAAAGCCTTGGCCACAAATGTCAAACACACCAGCTACTTGACCTCACTTCCCCAACTTCCCATTTAACCAAAATACTTGTTTCTGAACTCTGAAAAAGCAGTCCCCACCAACTGAAGGGAAAGGATGTTCACAGAATTTAGTTCACTGAAACACACGTCAGTGAAATCAGTCTTTCCTGGCTATTTTGAAGACCAGAGTAAGAGGGAGAGCATGAACAGTGGCAGGCATTTAATTCTATGCAAACAGGATTTCATAGCAATAATGCAGTATAGGCATTTCCTTGTTATTTGATCTTGATTATTAAATCTAGGGGAAAAAAACTGTTCAACTGAAAACACTAGAGAAAATGAAACAACTTTCATTTTAGTTCCTGGTCAGTCACTTTGTATTCTCGCATACTGGCTACAACTATAATACCGCAATATGCCAAGCAGGAGTGCCATCCTCCCTGTCACAGCTTCTCAGTCTTTCACCAGAGCAAACCCACACCTCATTTCAGGACAGGACAGGACAGATGGGTACACAACCAGCCACTGTACTGATTTCAGTGAACTGCGTGGGTTTTCAGGCAGTGGGGCCAGACCCAAGCACTGTAGCAGGCTATTGCCATGTACCTGCAGGGATTTTTGATGGAAAGTCTGCTCCACTCCAGCTCAAAGTTTACAGGCTCTAACACAGAGCACCCCACCAAGAGACTAATTAAAAGCACACACCCTGCTGAAAGATTGAAAGGCAACTTGATTTCTTTGGACAGGCCTCAAGTGAAGCATATTGGAGAGAGATCAGTAATATTGGCCTAGATGCTGCAGACAGCAGGAAAAAGGCAGCATACCGATGTTGCTGATCAGATTTAGAGGGTGCATACCTGCTCCTAGATCCAGACGGACAGGAATAGAAGCAGACACCAGCCTCAGGGACCTACAGTGCCATTCAGCACCAGTTTGAGCTAAAAGATATTGTTTCCTACCTCTTCCCCACTAGGAACATGCAAGTGCAGACAAGCCAACCAACATTTATGTAGCCCAATTTCCCAGGCAGGAGAACCTGAGTAGAAGTAACCAAATGGGGTGGGGAATTGGGGAAGAACAATCTATAGCTTGTGGAAATTGCTGAGCCCCACCCCAGCCTCAATGAAGAAAAGCAAGGCAGATTCAGTTCAAAGTAAGCAGCAGCCCATCTAGGTCCTGAGAATATTTGGAAATTATATTTTTGGAGCCAAGTCTGGAATTTTCAAGTGCCCAAGGCCATCAGCTGCCCAACTGCCATTAGTTTTCAATAGCACCCAACTTACTGAGACTCCTCTTAAAGTCCCAGCAACATGGCATGGTAACACCTATGGAAGTATCCACGGTGCATCTGCCACCAGGAGGAAATATTGTGGTCAGAACTGATGCACAACAGGCCACAAGGGAAGGATTAAATTTGAAATTAACTGATAATCATTGATATGTCCCTACTATGGACAAAGCAGAGAGAGCAGTAACTGGGATGTAAGAAGAGGACCTCCATGTTCTGTACTAGACCTGGAATTTAAAAAGCGCTAATTTACAGGATATTCAAGCATCTTCTAGAAAAGAAGAAGGCTTCTTCTCCATTTTACAGTCCTGGAAATTGAAGACACCATCTTGGTAAGTTTAACAGAGTTCACCCTGCAGGACAAGATTACCGTTCCAAAACTAGAGGGACTAGAACAGGTTGTCAGCAGGCTCAGCTGTTCCCAGATAACCTGCTTCATCTTTGGTGGCGTAAGGCACAAACCTCAATTTCCTAGGGACTCCACTAAAAACACCAGCTGCACTTTGCCAACATCAAGCTCAACACCCACAGAAGATCAGAATTTCACAACATGTCACCTGTTAACAGCCTGCTTGCAAATAACGACGAAGTCATTGCATCACACACTATGGTCTGTGGACACACACAGATTGCACCCTGCAGCTGTACTTAACTGGCAAGACACTTACTGCGCTAATGATTGAGGGTGTGAACTAACTTGGGGGCCAAGAGATAATACTCAGCCAGCCCTAAAATAAGGTGACATCAGACTGGAGTGAAGGCTCACATACAATGACAGTCACCCCCCCTCCACTCAGGTATGCAAGGATGCACTGGAAACTGTGTGCAAGCGATCTGAGAACATTCACATGGGACTGGTGTCCCCAGAGCCAGGATTCCCAGCAACTGCATAGAAGTATACTGCTATTTCACTAAAATAAATAAAATTCAGTTTTGGAAAAGATGTGGGTGCACATATGGAGCTGTTCTTCCCTTTTCAACAAAAGCATGTAGATCAGAGGTTCCCAAAATTTCTTATTGCATACCCCGTTCCAGATTTACCGGCTGCCCATATACCCCTATTAGCATTAAGGCCACGCAAAGTTTCAGTTGCTAATTCAATCTGGCAGAGATTCAGCCTGATTCAGTGGCCAAACCTGAATCAAAATCGGGAGAACCTTTAGTTTCTCTTAATCAAATCGGAACCCTCTAAATCAATTCAGACAGATTTGATAATTTGGACATAGACACAGCTTTAAGTGTTTTTTCTACATACCTCTAGGTACCAGGCAGCTCGTGAATGCCAAGATGATGGGGCAGATGGAGCATTCCACAGGAGCACGACGAGCTCCCCAGCACGCTTGGCTGCAGACCAGAGGCATTTCTAGTCCTCTTCCAGGTCCACTGGGGAGCACACGGGGGGGCCTCCCCGTGTCCCCCTGGCTCGGCAACTGGTGTCTCCTGGGTCTGGGGGGGCATGCTCAGCAGAAGGCCCAGAAGTGGACCAGAAGTACTTCCAGTCCACTTCTGGGTTTGCCACCAAGCACGCAGGGGGGCCCCCTCGCGCTCATGTGGGACGCTCCATCCACGAGCTGCGCTGGTACCTCAAGGTATGTAGAAAAAACATTTAAAGCCGTGTCTATGGCCAAATCGCCGATTCTCCAAATCAGCATTGAGTCTTTCAATTCAGATGCAGCTGAATCGAATCAGGACAGTGATCCAAATCAACAAATCAAATCACTGTCCCCAATTCAGGCCGAATCCAAATCAGCCCATTTTGCACACCCCTACAGCATGTTTTATATTTTAGCACCTTACATGCCAAGTATTAGATTTAATTTTCAATCTGTCATTACACAATTTCTCCCGCATACCCCCAGAGATGTCTTGCATATCCCCAGGGGTACATACACCACAGTTTGGAAACCTCTGATGTAGATAATACAAGTAGACAGGACTTCCTTATATCCTCCCAGTGAAGAGGGAAGGCCAGAGCATTCAGTACTTTAATCCATGTGATTGCTTTTTTCTTTTTATTCAGTAACAACTGGCTACAAAGGGTCTAGGTCACTTGGAAAATGCAACCAATAACTTGAAAGTAGCTTCTACAATAGCAGCTTGCATGTGCCTCCTGCTCTAGATGATGTACTTCAGCACCTCGGCAGAGTTCTTGCTTACCAGGCACTTTCCCTCATTGTAGTCAAACAAGAGTATTTTCCACTGCCGCAGAATAGGTTTGATCATAATTAACAAGATATCTGTGGAACCCCTCACACTGTTGCTATGGTGAATCTAGAGGACATGCACAAAATGACTACTACAAGCTGTCCAAAACAGGCAAGGGACAGCATTCCCAGATCAAGTCCCTATAAGGATTCTTCCTACTGCAGCCAACATCTGTATTTGATTAGAACAGGGGTGTCAAACTCATTTGGGGCTTTACGGCTCAATATGAACTGCGGGATACCGGATTCAGCCCGGGGCACAAGGGCTACCACAATGGCCACCGCAACAGTGGTAAGGGGTAGGGCAGAGGCCAAGCTCACTGCTGATGGCCATGACCAGCCAGGCTAAAGAGTCCCAGATCTGTAGCACCCCCACCCACCCACCCAACTAGCAGCGCTCATCAGGAGCCCAGCAGGCTGGATTAAAAAGGCTTCATGGGCCAGATCCAGCCTGTGGGGCTGAATGTTTGACACCTCGGGATTAGGGTAGCCACTGAACAACCTCTGCTACAGGAGTCAGCAGCCTATGCTCCACAGGCTAGATCAAGCCCACCAAGTGATTGCATCTGGCCTGCAAAGACTGAACACCAGCAGCAATGTATTTTGGGGAACGGAAGCAGGTCAGATCCTGACCGCCTATAGGCCAAGGTCTGACAATACATCCTGCCACTCCTGAAAGGAGTCCTAGTGATTCCTGTCCTAGTGATGTATGGGCAAGCTGCAACATCAAGCATTCTGCATCATCTTCCAACTCAAAATGCTTCCATGAAAATATTAGGAATCTGGACACAGGCCCCCTTGGTCCATAGCACCATGTTTATGGACATAAAACTAGTATGTAGAGCAGGGGTGGGGAAAATACGACCCATGGGCCAGATGTGGCCTGCGAGGCCATTCTATCCAGCCTGCAGGGCCCCTAAAAAATGTAGTAAATTAATATTTCTCTGCCCTTGGTTCCTGTCAACAATGACAGGAACCAAAGGCAATAGGACTCAGGGGAAGCCCGGCAGGCTCCAACAACAGTGGGATGCACCCAGCCCCGCTCACCCAGCCAGAAGACCCAGCCGGGGTTTCTGGCCTGGGACCACGTGGCTGCCCCATGCCAGAACCGCAGGTAAGCTGGGGTGGGGGGAACCCCAGCAGGGAAGGAGCACAGGGGTGGGAAAAATCAGCCCCTTCCCCCACCCTGTGGTGGGCACCCTGTGCTACAGCTGATCGCACTCCGCGTGGGGCTACCTGCCTGCTGTGGACAGCCCTGTGCAGGCTGCGAGCCGCTGCAACAGGGAGCGCCAACCATGGGGGGGGGGGGGCGGCGCTTTTCCCCCCTGTGCTCAACTTTTCCCTGGGCTCCTTCCCTGCACCAAGAAAAGCAGCCCCTCACCTGCCCCATGGCCAGCGCCCCGCACTGCAGGCACTCACAGCCAATGTGGGGCTGTCCGGAGCAGGCACAGGCAGCCCCAGGTGGGCTGTGAGTGGCTGCAGCACAGGGCACTGGGCGGGCGAGGGGCTGCTGCCCCCCCAACTTACACCCCCTGTTCAGCACTACCTTGTAACCTGACCCTGCTACCAGCCTGGTAGTGGGGCTGGGTTACAAGCTGGTGCTGAGCACAGGGAAGAGCAGCCCCTCACTCACAATGTGGCCAGTGTCCCACACTGCAGCTGCTCGCAGCCCGCCTGGGCCTGCCTGTGCCTGCTCCGGACAGCCCCATGTGGGCTGCAAGCGGCTGCAGTGTCAGAAACTGGCCATGGGGTAGGGGAGGGGCCGCTTTCCCACAAGCACTCAGCACCAGCTTCTTCCCTGCCGGCAAGCAGGGGGTCGGGGCTGTGTGCTGCCCCCCAGCCTGTACTACAGGGCTGGGGGGCACTGGGTGTGAGCAGGTGGGGAGCCAGTGGGAGCACGGGGCCCGCACCAGTGCCCCTGGGTCAATGTCAGTGGGGCCCAGACCAGGGTGGCAGGAGCGCAGGGTCCCAGCTGGCAGGGGCTCTATGGAGCCAGGCCAGCTCCCCCTTCTCCCTGCTGGTGCAGCCCAACCCAGCTCCATGGACCCCTGCCAGCCTGTGCCCCACTTTGGGCCCACTGGTGCTGGCTCTGGGACATTGGTCCCAAAACATTGGGACACTGGTCCCAAGATGGTGACCGGGGCGGGTCACCTGTCAAGGGGCAGGGCTACCCATGCAGCCCTTGACAGCCTGCCAGAACTGGGTAAGCGGCTGTCCGCCTGAAATAATTACCCGCCCCCAAAGTAGAGACAAAACAACCTGCTCAAAGAACCCCTGGCAGAACTAAAATTAGCATCATCCCTTGTACTTTCCAGCCCATCTCTTCAAGTATTGGGGAAGGCAGGGCAGGCAGTGGTGAGAGTACAGACGTGACAAAAAAAAAAATAGCGAGTTTATTTTATTTCATCTCCCCTCCACCAAAATAGAAAAATCAGATGAGTCCCCAGATTAGAGGCAAGGAATGAATTAGAAGCTTCCCATACTAGCAAGGCAGGGTACAGTGTCAGAAGGTATAGGGAGAGATGCCAGACAAAAATAAGAGCTTCCCAATCCTCCACGCATGGAAGGTGCATGAAGTGAAAGGAAAGGCTTGGACATTACATTCCCAATGCCTGCAACCACTAGTGCCAGTTAGCAGGTGCTGCTTCCCCACCCAGGAGAAACCATGGCCTCCAAGCTTTACAGTTCATTACCAATGCCTCGCTTCAATGCTCAGCATTTGCTAAACTTTCTGAATAATTCATGCTTGGTGTGGCAAAGAAGAGAGATCTGTTGTGATGAAAACCAGGCCACTGGAAATATCAGGAAGCAATAAATGGGAGACAATGGAAAGTGTCAGATCCTCCCTCATTTTAAATTGGAAAGGCAAAAAAAAATAAATAAATAAATAAAAAATCCATACTACAGAAACATCCCCTAAACACCATGGGATATCTTCAGCAAAAGTTGTTTCTGTTGAGAACAACAACAATCCCAGCAAGATAAAATGTTACTGCTCCTTCCTTTCTATGTAGGGAAACTCATGCACCCAGGAGAGCTGGTGAAAGAAACCAGGAGAGAAAAATTTTCAAGAATCTGGATTTGGAGGATGTGACTTGTATCTGTTTAGACCAGGTCAATCTTTCCCAATACAGACTGCTTGACAGTGTTCATTTCAACAAGCAGAGTGGGCTGCATGATGAGACTAACCTAGAAAAAAAACCCAGAGTAGGAGAGAGCTCTTGCCAAGGGCTACCTTGTGGCCTGTATATAGAGCCATTTAACAGGGCTCATACTTGGAGCTGGATGATTCCAGGCAGTTAGAGCAGAGCTGCCAGCTGAATGCAACCCTTTCGTAGCAATCATCTGGATCACCCACCCACCACCACCCCCCTTCTGCAGCTACTTACACCACTCCTGCTGTCAGAGATACCTGCCATGTAAAAAACACAGTACATCACTCAAGCTCAGTCACCAAGCATTTTATGCCACAGGATCTCATACTAACACCCCTCAGCCTCTTATTTAACTAGCACAGCGCTATACCCTGCCCCCTAGCCAAGGTTTACTGCTGTTGTCATCCCGGTCTGCTTCACAGCTCATCATCACTCGACTCAGCAGCAGGTGACAAAAGGAAAAGTAAAAAGAACAAGACACAGACCTATGGGGAGAGAGCAAGAGCGTGCAAGAGATGATGCTGGGGCAGATATATTTCTGCAGGCCCCCAACCGAGCCCTCAGCCAACAAAAAGGAAACTTATCACATTTAGAATAAGTTATATGACAAAAGAATCTAGCTCGTATTTATATCTTACAGAAAAAGTGTATTGTAATAAGGGTGAAACACTAACAGACACCATTGACAGCAAGTTCTACTAAGACCACCCCAATGGTTCTGCCAAACACCTCTCCTGATGCAGGATTTCCACACGGTGCTTTAGTGGCAGGTTATAGACAAGTAATTACATGACCTTAAAATGCCGGCTCATGCTGAACGCCAGGAACTAGTGAAGCCATTGGATTTTTCACTTGGAAAAGATTTTTACTTGTGCTGACCTGAACAAGTGGGGTCATAGGTTAACAATAGCCAGTGTAACCTACCTTGGAAGGTTACAAAATCCCTGTGCTTAACATAGGCTAAAATGGTAGATGCAAGTTAAATCATCATAAAAGATGTGGCTATAGTGCTATAACTCTTATGGAAAAAGCTAGGAGCCATATTCTATTCTCCATCACAACAGATTGACTCTAAATTTCCCTAGTGTTACTCCACTGACTTAGCCTCATCTTCTGATTACCTTGGTATAAGTAATTTAAGCCACTTGAGGAGCTATCACTTTAAAGTAGCAGAAAAGAAGAGACGCAAGGAGAAAGTGTGCAAACTGGAACTGCTACCCATCCAACCTCTGGGAGAATGACCCTGCCATTCTGTGAGAGCTCCTACTTTTCCTAAGTCCTCATTTTGTAAAGTTGACACCAAATGCATTTTTAATTGAGACACAAGGTTCTTTGGGTAAATGTGATATCTTTTAATAAGACCAACTAAATAGTTGGGAAAAATTGTTCTTTGCAAGCTTTTGGGCACAAACACCCTTCTTCAGGCATAGGGAAAGTCTTTCACTGTAACCCACTTCAGAATGATCTCAGGTCTCCAGCAGATAGCACAACCCCAATCTTTATTTGGAAGTATGCCAGGGGAGGCATTTTACAGGCAAGGCCTTTGAAGAATTCAATATTCAGTAGCTATGCGATTGTTCCAACCTATTAGCACACGTGCATACATACACACAATATACCTACTAGCATGATGCTATTAAATGCAGTTAGTCACATAGGTTCTGATCCAAAATCTAGAGAAGTCAATACAGACTCTCACCAACTTCCATAGATGATGAATCAATCGCAAAAAGTGTTCAGTCATACTCTTGCCCAATGTAGAGATGAAATCCTGGCCCCACTGAAGCCCATGGCATGAACTCCCAAACATTTCAATGGAACTAACATGTCATCCAAGGCATTTTTTGAGCCACAGCTAGAAAGCAATTCAGTCATAAAACATTCTTATCTACAGAAATATTGTTGGCATTATCTTCCTGCCACACTTCAGATACAGTTGCAAAGTCTTCTTATCACTGTGTAGGCATGTAGCTGGGCTTTGTTGCTAGTGGACTGGAATGATCACAACCGATTTCAACAAGGATGACAAGGATTACAAGCTAAGAACATGCAAAGCCAAGTGCCACATCCTGGAGAAGCCCATGAGTGTACACACCACTGGAGAAATGTAAAAAACACTAAAAAAAAAAAAAAAAAAAATCATATTAATTCACTGTAACAAAATATTTGTGTCTCAGCATGATCCTGACAATGAAAGTGCAAGTATTCCTTGGTCAGCCAGTCTTTGTTAACAGACTCACTGGAACTGCAGTTTGATTAATCCAGCAAAGTGTAAAACTACAATCTTCTCTATTCCACTATTTGACTGCACTAGAATATACTGGCTTGGAGAACACCCCCCCAAATAGACTGCTTGTGTCAAGCAGGAAAATGCTCTTTTACATATACAGAGACAAACATGGCACTTTAAGACATCGGATCTCAGCCCTAAAGAATAAACATTGTCCAGATACTTTAAGACGTGAAACTCATGCTGTGGATGCAGTGCCTGAAACATACAACCTCTAGGGTAAGATTTCAAGCATAAAGGAACTGAGCATTTGTAGCTCAGAATTTGACCCGAAGGAGAGAAAGAACAGAAATAAACCCCAACAGCTGCAGCTCACTTATGAAGAACCCTTCAGTGACAAACCAGCACGCACAAGCCATGAACAGGAATGTCACCTGTCCTACTGGAATGGGTGATCCCATCCCAAAATAGCCCATGGAGCAGGCAGGATACCACGTGGCAGTGTCAAGATGCAAGGTGACAGCATCATTGAAACACATACTAATACATCCTACAGGAAACACAGCCATGAGGGATGGATATGGAAAGCTTCGTCCCAATTGTGGGGATGGAGGAGAAAAGAGGAAACAGGAGCAAAGTCTAATCCAAAATATAGAAGTAAAGGAATACCATTTAGATTACAAAATATCTCAGCAGTGTGCTTAAAAAAACATGAAAGAAGACTCAAGTCAGCCAGTGAAAATATCCATAGTTTAGGCCATTCTAGAGTAGAAAACAAAAGCTACTTTATCAAAGAAGTTACATAAAGAAAATGGCCTCTCCAGGTCCATAGTCTAACAGAGTTTAGTCCTGCCTGCATAGCTAAACTCCAACCATATTCTAGCTATATCACCAACCCAGGGATGCAACAGGTCTCAGCAAAACAGGTGCACCAGTTTGGTCCCAGCTATACAAGCAAAACTAAGCAGTGCTGTGATCTGATCAGAATGGGATAGGGCAGAGTAGAGGGAGAGCTAAGATCAAAATACAATGTTCCCTGAGCTGCTAGCGTTGTGTATTGTAAGGTGGACAACTGACCCATTTCCAGCATGGGGAAAGTGAGCCAGCTGGAATGTCAAGGTTTGGTTCCCTTATTTTGTAATGGAGAAAGGCAAATAAAAGCCAGGAATATTTAGTTGTCTTGACCCAAAAAACCCAATTTTCAGAGGAAGACCTTAGTAAAAATCCCCCGCTTCACTTTGTATAAGCTGGCTGCAGGAGTACAACAATGAAACGTGAAGACTGAGCCAGCAAGGAAGCTACAGGGCAGGTGCAAGGTGAATGACACTAACTGTACAAATAGTCTAGATCTATCCCAACCATGCAATTAGTCCAATAAAAGATGTCACCTACAAGAGTCCTTGCCTTTATACATAGAAGGCTCGTCTAGCAGCTCACTGCAGCACACCGGGCAGCAGCATTACCAGCCTCCTTCCCTACTGAATCCACACTTCAGAACAGGGTTTGTTATTTCAAATAAATATTTGGTTGGATTTAAAACACACGTGCAAAGCTGATAATGCTTTGCAGGCAGACAGTGCAGCGAGGCTCTGCCCTTCAAAACAGGTGTCAAAAAGCACACAGGTAACAGATTTGGCGTTTGCACGCGTTAGGGGAACTATCTGTACACGCATCTCTCAAACATACAGATGGAAGAGCAGCACCACCGACTCCTTTTCAGGAGGTAAGAAGCACCTGTGGAGGATGCATCTATTCAACACTAGGTCACAGGCAAAACAAAAAACAAGTGATGTGCTCAGAGTGCTCTCGCCCTGTTAGACAGAAGCAAAAGCTATTTCTAGCCAACTCTCAGGCATGCAAGCAAGGTCCCACTGCAAGTAGCAGAACGCAACTAGCAACGTTGCAAAATGCATGCACTATCCGCACGGAGAACTAGGTCCTGCGAACAACGGGTGGATGGCATCCAGCCCAAAGATAAAGGGTCACGGAGCCACACCGCGCAACACGCTTCTTGGGCGAGAAGGACACTGTCCAATGCCGGACCTGCCCCTCAGACCAATTTTTCACCCTGCCAGAGAAGTCCGAACTAGAAGAGCCGCGTTCACGATTCTCCGCGTCCGTTTGCTTAAATCGCCTGCCTGGAAAAAATATATATTCCTAGAGGCAAAGCTTTCCCTCCCCCACTCCAGCACCAGTGGAGACATTTGGGGGGGGGAGCGACCGACCGCGCAGCGCCCTGCCAGAGCTGGGCGGGAAGATAAGCGTCCCTTTCAAGGAGCAGGCGACCTGCGCGCCCACACCGTCCCCCTGACCCCGCCGAAGCGCAGGGCCGGCGAGGACCAGCACGGCCCCCTCCTGGGCGGGCCAGGGGGCGGGCGGCTCACCTGCAGCTGCCCCCCACAGGCACCTCGCCCGGCCAGGAAGCCCCCGGGCCTGGCTCAGGGGGGGCTGCCGGAGACCTGGCAGGGCCCCAGGCCAGGTGCAGCCCCCGCCCCGCCAGCCCCTTACTCTTGAGCGCCGCAATGAGCGTCTTCCCGTCCTTGAGCAGCTCCTTGATGAACTTGTTGGTCTTGTCCAGCTCGGCCTCATGGGACTTGAGCGTGTCTCGGAACTGCGGGCTGTCCAGGCAGCAGTCGCTGAACTCCAGGGCAGGTAATCCCATGGCGCCGCCCGCCGTACCTGCGACCTGCCTGCCTGCCTGCCCCGGGCCGCGCGCGAGCGGGGACTCAGCGGGGGCGCGGCGGGGCGGCCGCCTCACGCGCCGGACGGGCACGAGGCGGGGGCGCGGCGGGCGCCGGGGCACTGCTCATGGCCGGGGCTGCCCGGCTGCGCCCAGCGGCCTCGCTCCGCAGCGCCGGCGGCTCAGCCCCGCCGGCCGCCGCGGCCAATGGGCGCGCGCCGCTCCCCAGTCGGCAGGAGCGCGGCGCGGGGGCCGCTGCGAGCGCGATCCCAATTGGGCCGCCGGGGGCCGCTCAAGAGCAACAGACACCGCCCCCTACGCCCACCGCAGCCAATCGGCGGCCAAGCGGCTGGGGGGGCGGGGCCAAGACCGCACTGGGGGAACCGCCGGCTCTTAAAGGCGCCGCGGCTGCAGGGAGGAGTTAGGGTTGGGGACGCACGGGGGTGGTCAGGGAGGGATGTGGGGGGTGAAGGGTTGGAGGGGGGAGTGTTGGTGTGGTGGGGATGTGTGCAAGGTGGGGGGGTTGCAAGGTGTGTGCGAGGGTGTTCCTGCTCCCTGTTCCTGAGGCTGAGATGGGCCCAGGTGGGGTGTGGCAGTGGGAGTGTGTAGGGGGTGGGTGTGTACGATGTGAGGGGGATGGACAGTATGTGGGGGAAGGTGTGTTGGATGTGAGGGTGTTTAAGGGGTGTGGGGGGGGTCTCCCTTCTCCCTAAGGCTCAGATGGGCTCAGACTGTGTGGGGAGGGGGTGGATGTGTAGGGTGCGAGTGGGGGGAAGGTGTGTGAGGGTGTGTGCATGTGGGGGGCGTAGGGTATGTGAAAGTGAGGTGTCCCTTCTTCCTGTTCCTGAGGCTCAGGCAAGCCGTGTGTGTGTGTGTGTGTGTGTGTGTGTGTGTGTGTGTGTGTGTGTGTGTGTAAATTCTTCCATTTTGGAAAAAGCAGCCAGCTGAACCATGGTTCGGTGAGATTGGCCATCGCGACCCACTGAGCCCCAGCCTGGAGGTTCCCAGCCCTGCCAGGGCTCTAAGGACCTCTGCACTCCCGCCTCTCCAGCAGCTGAAACTGGGGGGAGAAGCCAGAGCCCAGAAGCCCTGGCTGAACTGAGAGCACCAGAGTTGGGAGCTGGTATTTCCAGGCTTTCGGCTCCACAACACAGAGCCTGGATTCCCTAGGAGCCCAGAGAACTGGACCTTGAGAAATCCCAGGTGCTTGTCTCCATGGCAGAGGTCTTCAAAACCTTGAGATCACACACTCTAGGGCTCCATTAAACCCGAAGGCTTTGGAAGTGCTGGGGTCCCTCCCTCCAAGGCAGGCTGCATAAAAGGGCTGTGCTCAGAGCTGTGGTGCCTGGACAGCCCTGCCACCTGCCAGGTGGGCCAGCAGGACATGTTTCCATTCCAGAAAACTGGCATTTGCCAACACAAAATGGTTTTGCTGAAATCCCCCCCTACAACTAGCTCTGCTTCTGCCTTTGTGTGACAGGCTCTCTGTCACAGTCCTTTTAAGTGGCTGCAAGCAAGTCAGGTGACCCCTCTGTGTTTCTGTTTTTTCACCTGTAAAATCAGGCATTTGTGATGCTTGATTCATTAAATTTCACCTGCAAGTTCACCTCACAAGAGTAATCTTGTGTCCTTTCTACAGAAAACCTGAAAGGGCCATTTGATTTCAAGGCTTAGCTTTGGTTGTTTCCCTTTTTTTTTTTTTTTTCATTTGGGAAATTCAGTCCTGTCTAGCCTGGAAGATGCCACATCACCAGAAGAAATCTTGAGAGCTACAGTAGTAACTACTCTGGACTTTTCTGTTGTCATATCATGACAACTCATATCTAAGAATCTGCCCACTCTTAGCCCTAGGGCTGTCAGTATTACTGCCTCCCAGGTTTTTTACTCCATTCCACATCTGCCTTTGAGATAATTTCCGTAGATCTACTAGTATGAGTTCAGAAATAAACCCCTTAATCTTTTAAAACAATTTGTTAGGAAGACTGTATTAGCATTATTTAACAGATTGGCTCCACTGAGAGATCACATGGAGATACCACGATGTGCAAGCAAATCCAGTCTCTCTTTCCAGACTGCAAGCTCCTATGTGTATGCAGCATGACCCCTCTAAGCATGCCATACTCAGCAAGGTGTGTAGGATCAACAGGACAATACTGTGTAACTGTACCAAAGAAATTTAGTTACTTTGGGATTTGATGACCCATGGCAATGAGGAAAGCTGCACTTACTTCTGGAACACCCCCTGAATTCAGAACAAGCACTGCAGCTGCCCATTCCCCTACCTCCCTCTATTCAAAACTCCCAGACACAAATTCCAGCCCACGAAGCAATTACTATTGTTAATTCCTTTGGCTTCGACTACCATGAGACGCATGAGGGCTAATTAGCAGTAAAAAAGGAAACATCGTGAGTGCTGGCCCTGCAGAGATTTTTTTAAATTCTTTCAGTAAGTGATCAAGCCAAGTTCAAGATGAACTCATTCAACTTCATCCCACTGTATTTAAAGGGACACCAACCTGGTTTTGTAATATTTGAGTAAATGAGTACATCACCCTCAAACAAACTTGTGAAACCTCTGGGCAAAACTCACACAACTTTAAATACTAAGTAACTCCATAAAATGCAGCTCTAAACAGAGCTTTGTGTTGAATGAAACAGCTTGCATTTTATTAAGATTGACCTTCCAGCTGGTCCCTAGTACACTGGATAAACTACAGGTATGTAAGTGAGTACATGTGAACTTGGAACTAGAGATTGCCTCTCCCCCTCCACACCATTACAATGGCTATGATCAGCAGAGGTCTGTTTATGGATGATGTCTAGATTAACACTATCAACGCTGATTGCTGAGACTAGAATTCGCTGGTCTCGTGGAAATAAAATTTTAGCTGTCAGAGCACAAAAGTTCTGCCTTTCATTATGGTCTTGAGGAGCCACACGTGTTTGTCTTTGTTGTATCATGTGCAAAATGAGAAATCATTACTATTTGACTATCTCTTAAGCCTGATGTAATTAACATTTACACAGCATATATGCACCACTCCATATGTCGAGTGTCATAAGTTATATGTCAAGTGTCATGAGTCACATACTTTAAAAACTTAATGCTTATTTTTTACTGTAATGTGCCTAGATGCTCCAGCATATTTTTATGGGCTTGGTATTTATAATATGCTACTGCTTGCAATTCTTTTTTTCAATACCTTGATGGGACCAATGCTTTTAAAGGGCTAACAGAGAAGAACCTGTAACTAGGTTTATAGGACAGTCTCTTAGAGGAGCACAGTACATGTAATTAGGGCTGGAATCTGAATCTCCTTGTACTAAACTTCTGAACCTTTTTGTAATTGCCATAGGAATGATATCTACTGACAGTTTGGGGACACGTACACCTAGGGAACATGACCTGATATTACTGCCAGTGGTTTACTGGGAGGTATTTAGAGGAAGAAATGTCAAATATATAAACATCCGTATTTTTATCTCCTTCATCTTATTTAGGAGTATTGGTTTAGCATAAAAGCAAAAGTAGCATACAAGCAAAAGTAGGCAAAATGTGCTGTTTGCAGAGGGCAGAATACAGTCTAGCATGACTGCCTGAGAAGGCAAAGACAATCTAATTTATTTCCCTCTCCATTGATCTATGAGATTGCATTGTGCATCCTGCTTTTCAGAGGAAGATCAGAGGACTTCATGCTGTCACAGAAAAGTAGAGGAGATAGAGCAGTAAATCATGTGGTAATTTTGTGATTGGATCTGGATCAAGACCTTACACATTCATTATCATACCTGACAGGGTTGGTATTCTGACCTCTAGCAAAGACTAGTGCACTAAATCACAATGCTATCACAGCTATAACGTGCCTTTCCTTTTTACTGCTTACATCTGATTTGAATACAATCATTATATTTGAGCTCCCAGAATGCATAGTGGCAGGAATAGGAGAATTGAAGAGGAATAATAACAACTGATGCCTCCCAAACAAGCTTTGTCAGGGTCATGCATCCAAATTGTCTGTAGCAGAACTGCAGAGAGAGAAAAAAAAATAATTCAAAGCCTCTAGGTCCACCCCTTGGCTCCCGATATGGCTTCTGCCTCTAAGCATATACAGCTTTTTGATGCTCCGGCAACCTTTCCATGTAGCCTACAGAAAAGCCACATCAATTTGACAAAGGTTTTAGGAGGAGAGGTGTGTAGGTATACATGCATGCATTCATAAGTACATATGTATGCATACGCATACTCAGGCATGTCCAGTTACAACCAACTTCTGACAAAAGAAGTTAAACAAGGCCACCTCTCTTGCACCATCAAACTCAGGCACAGTAGGCAATATGGCCTTTGTGCAGTCCTGGTCTGATCTGAGACTGTCATGCCCACTGTCAGTGAGAATAAAATCAGGGGACAGGGAAGGAGACAGCCCCTGAGTGGCAACACCACACCTTAATTTGGTCTCAGAGTGCAGCTCGTGGGGAGGCTGTGCTGTGGCACTTTTCAGCTCCCAAGAGGCTGGGCTGCAGCAGGCATTTCCCTTTCAGAGCCCAGGCGAGGAGCGAGACACCTCCTGGAATGACCCCCACTGAGCTATGTGCTTGCTTTGCAGTCCCATTCTGTTTGTTCTGTGACTATATTTTACCCTCTCTGGGATTTTCTGAAGGCACAATTTTTATTACACCAGGCACAGATGAGACTTTGGATATACTGCAACATCAGCTCCAAATGATAAATTAAGCCAAAGCAAAGAATCTCTATGGAGCCCCTGGTGTGAACCAAAGGCCATGACTATTGCAGTGATAGTCTTTCAGGTGTCTAGATTATTATGCTGCTATGTTGCTATCTATAATACATATCACAGTTACTTATTTGTTGGCTCTGAAGGAATCAGTGTAAAGTGCTGGATTTATCAGGACACCCACCTCTCATATCTATCTCTACCTTCTCCAGGGCAGCCAGGCCTTACTGGAAACATGCTTTGGCCATAAGTGATTGTATCTCACTGATCTGTCTTTCCTTGTGTCAACAGCAAACAATTTTGGAGGCATCTTCTGTTTCATGATGCGAAATCATCCCTCCATTGGATGCCAGTGAGTTTTGGCTTTTACATACAACTGAGCTAGGTCTTGCTCACTGCCCTTTTTTGTCTTGTCCGAGTCATATTTGCAGGTAGCAGGACTAGAAGTATCTGCCTTCCCCCAGGCCAATATCCCTTGATTCCTTTTTTTTTTCCCCTTTCCTTTTGCAATCCCTCCCTCTCACCTAGTTCATCATTCCAAGTTCAAGGAGGTTTGCATGGGCAACCTGGAGCACCTTGAAGACAGATGCCTACAAGGAACACATGTACAAAAGTGCAGGGATCATAGCATTGGGGGGTAGGAAGGGGGCAGTCTTAAGTCTGTATGATACATGTTATTCTTGGGATCATGGATGCTGCCACTGCAGTTGCCAGAGTAGTTCTTTACAGGTATTTGCAGTGGCATAGTCAAATACCATGAGAATGTCAGCAGGTCAACGTAGTGAACACTCACATGGCCTCATTCCACGGATGCCATAGATTTTTTCGTTGATGTATGTGTCCCTCTTATTGTATATGGAGATAGCAATGAGGGAGAATGAACTTGCAGTATCACCACTGGCAGAAGAGCTTTCTCCTCATCTATTTCCAGCTCAGTTCCCCTAGTTACTGTTTGTGTCTTGGGCAATACTGCAGAGCCTCTTGCTGCAGGGATGTCTCACACTATTTCTATTGCTGCTCTTGTGTCATCATCCCTCTCCTTTCTCTTGCTACTTGGCTACTTCTACTACTCGTGCTGAGCAGTGCTGTCCTTTTCAAGCACTGCTCTGACCCACTCCGTTTTATAAGAACACGAGATCAAAACACAAAAAGTACTCACATGCAATACTGTCCTTCAGGTTCAGTCTCCTTTCATCAGAGCGAAGAACGGTTGGAAAGGAGAATTCTGGGATTCCAGTCCAGCCCTGGGATGTACCAGCTACTAGATCTGGGCAAGTGACTAATGTAGGACCTCTTGCAAGACCAGCTGGTAAAATTAGAATATAGCAGGAATCTGAGTAAAAACCAGTAAAGACTACATCTGAGCTTAGCTGTCTTGGGAACAATACAAGCCAGTTCCTGTTCATCTTACTAGCAGGTGTCAGAGCAAATAAACCAAAATCAATCTCTGAAACCAAATAGCAGAGAGCTGTCAGAACAAGTACAGGATTGTTCACCATGGCACAAAGGTCTTGGATGAAAGGTTTTAATGCAATTTAAGTTAGCACCAGCTTTGGTTGCTCTGATTCCCTATTCATCAAAAACTCCCTGTTTATTTCAGGGATGGGAATGATCCCTGCTAATTCTCTATACACCCCACTGGCTGATGAAAAGTGGCATTAACAAACCATATAAAGGCCTTTCTTAGCTAGGAGGAGAGTTGGTCTTAGAAGAGATGGAGAAGGGAAGTAAAGGAAATGCTGATCCCAAAAGCTAAAGAAACTGTCCACCTATTTCTTGTCCCTCTGACCAAACCTTCAACTGAAAAAATGTTCTGCTGCTGTGGAAAATCCCACAGGGCTATGGGAACAGCAGGGCTGGAAGCAGAAAGATTAGGCTTCTAGTGATTCATTTTGTTTCAGATCCGCTCTTCCAAGTTACCAAGAGCCCTAAACTCCTCCTCGCTCCAATGGAAGTGAAAACTATCTGGCGTCTTGTGGCTGTCAGACAGTTTGCACAGTCAGGTCTTTTGTTAATAGTTCAGACAGCAGCTCATTTAGTACATGCATCCCAGCATACTGTCTGCCTTGGTGAGTTAATGTAGATCCCCTGCTCAGGAAACCCCTCTGTTAACACTCCACTTTTCCTTAAAAGTCAGTTTAATGTGCCTCTTCAGTTAAGCACCTATCTGGTTTCACAAGACTACAACAATATGTTAGCTAACCTCAGCCTCCCTTCTGATCTCTGCTAATGACCTTCATCTTTAGCTTGTCTTTCTGCATTTGGGTCATTGCACAGGCCTGCTGGTCCCTCTCTGCTTGCTTGGAGTTCAGATGAGGGAGAGGGCTTGTTGGGTTTGGTTTGGGTTTTTTTCACTTTACAAGTGCTGCCAGCGCAGAAATTCTAATCCTTGGCCCAGTTCCACTTGTCTCCAAATATACATCTGCAGCCATTTAGTTTTAATAGAATTGATTTACTAACTCAATCTTAGCTGTCTGCAGTCAGACCTAAGGTAACAGTGCTGGTTCATGTTGGAAAATGATCCTCCTTTTTAGACCAAAAATTGCCAGGGGCCTAGGCTGAGTCCCAGAAACTCATCTTCTGTGTGTATTTGCAGTCAGGATCAGAACCCATTAACTACAGAATAATGTCTCCTTTGCAGACTACTACCAGGGGTGGGTATATGCACGGACCCATGGGGCCCGGGCCCAGGGGGTCCACTGAGCTCCCCAGCCTGCTGGGTAAAGTCCTGCAAATCACTGACGCTCCATTGCGTGTTAAATATGTGAGAGCTGGCAGGAGGTGGAGGCTGGAAACTTGTCTGACTACTCCATAGGGACAGCAGGGGTGAGGTGGCAGCAAGGATCCTCGCCATCCCTGCTGCTCACTGCCCAGCTGATCTGTCTCTCCCTGGTTCCTGTGCCTAGAAGGAGCCTGATCCTGCCTTCTATCCCTCCCTCCGAAGAGCTGGGTCAAGGTCACAGAGCAGACAGGCGGCTTGGGATGTGCTGCCATGCTACTCATGCTGAATGCAGTGTTTGTGTCTGTGTGTTGAGGGGTTGCAACCCCAAACAGACTATAAACCGCACCAGATCCCTCTGCAGGGCAGCATGCGGTGCTTTAGTCCTCCTGCCAAGGGCTGCTTTGCAGCGCAAAGAAGGGGAATCCTGCTGCCCACAAGATGCTTCCTGTGGTTCTCAACCCCAAATAACGCTGCCAATAGAGATGGGATCTGCATCTCTCCCAAGTGATGGCAGCTCATGTGGGGAAGTGTGAGGTCTTCCAGGGGGTGATTAGATATAGTCACAAACTGTCAGTCTGTCTAGAGAGATACATTATATAGAGAGAGAAAGATTGTGTATATGCATGTGTATGTATGTATACATCTATATAGAGAGAGATACAGGTATAGAGAGAAAGAGACATTATGTGTGTGTATATGTATGTGTATATCAATATATCTATACATTTTGGTTACATAATTATGCAATGGTAGCATTAAAACAGGTGTACTGGGTAGATAAAAAAGCTTTACAGTATATGAAGTTTATGTTTAATATTTCAGGAAAATTAAAAAAAAAGAGAGAGAGAGAGAGAGATGTATTGCGTAGGCCTACTGCTTTATTTTACTTGCAAAAATCACTACCGGTATTCTTAGACTCATACTCGAGGCTATAGGTATGCGCTGTATTTTTCTAGTAGTCATTTACCGTAGTGTAGGTACAATGTAAAATGTGTATTAAAAACATAGTAAAACAAGAGCCTACAATCCATGACCTCTAAACTAAAACATCTTTCCTTTTATTTTATTATACATTTATTTTATTATACATTTATAGCAATCCTATGCATATGAGTCATTTTCCTAAGGCAGTTGTTTTATTCAGTTATGTGTGCAGCAAAATTAAGTAATGAATTTTGACGTTGTGTGCTGTGTTTTACTTACTAATGCACCATGTAAAGATTTAATGGGTCTATTTATTAATGCTTTTTGATACATTCATGTTTATAATAGGGTGTGGGGGGACTCCAATTTTCTGTTTCCCCAGGGCCCCAATAAATCTGAATCTGCCACTAACTACTACCACAGCCTTCCTTTTTCCCTCCTCCCCAAGTGTGATACTGCTTGCTGACACACCCAGCACATTGAAAAGGATTTGGGTTGCCAGGCAAATGAAGCAGTATTGTGTGTAAGCTTTGTATCTTGTAGCTTCTACCGAAGATTTCACAGGTGTTAAATAAGACTGCTGTGAAACAACAGCTTTAGTTGCCCGGCCTACTGTAAATAATTGTAGAATGTGGCTGATTGATAAAGCCTCCAATTACTATGTGTCAATGAAATCTTTCTACTTTATTAATGTCAAAACTCTGCTCCCCAAGTGGAGATCTCCCTTCATTGACTGCAGTCCCTGCTCTGCCAGACATTCATCCTCTAATTTAGCATAGCAACCCTGCAAAACACAGTGAAGTGAGATCCCTGACTCTCCTTGGGCCTTCAGAATATATTACTTAATCCTCCTTCAGTGTCTCCAGTTTGATGCCCTGTTGCCTTCCATACCAATGTGGACATTTTATTTCTACAGCATTCTTCCATGTTTTCAGCAAAATCCTCAGGGAACTGGACCCAGGAGATTTAGTTTTTATTCCTGGCTCCATGATCTTGGGCAAGCAGTGACAAAAAAAAAAAAGCTTCAGGCTTCAGTTTCTTGAACTGTAAAATGGAGTTATGATGACAACAAACTGCCATGAGAGATCCTTATGCTGAAGTACCATAGAAAAGTAAAGGGGTTTTATTGTTTTAATTGTTGACCTAATGGTTAACATAATCCTGCTCAGATGCTGGATTGAAAAGTTGTTTATGAAACAGAAACGTCTGAAAATGCGATGTCCTATTCACAAGATTTCAAGGGCTTAATTACCAGTAGTACAAAGTCAGTGTTTGATTTGAGAGACAATGATGCTGTCTCTATTCTCATGTTAAAAATACCATTCGTATTGCAATTGTAACTGACACAAACACGTATAACTAAGATGTAACAAGCAGTGTACTATTATCTGGGTGACGATAGCATGGTTTAGATTGTGGTACAAGTCAAGAAAACAAACAACTGTAAAACCATTCTAGAAGTGTAGCATTTGCCCTGAAATACAAAGACCAGTGTAAGAAATTATTGGATCAGAAAACTAGAGGCTTAAATTCTCCTTAGCAGCTTAATTTATGCGCACAAATAAACTTCGCTGCTGGGGTGTGTGCGTCTGCATGGGTACGCGCACATGTGCACACATATAATGAGAGCTTTTGGGCTAAGACAGGGTTAATTCTCAAGGTTTTCCATCATTGCCTCACAGCTTACTTGATAATGGGGTAATAATGCATGGTAATAACCCATGCTGCTGGAGAATGGGATTTTCCCACTAAATGTTACCCCACCAATTGCTGGTGTTGTGTTGTACTACCCAGAAGCCTTGGTAGTTATTTTCTTTCCTGCTTCCATCCATGCAGGATTTCTGAGGAATAGTCTGGTATTTGTTACACATGCAGCTTCAAATAAGTATTTCAGGATAGCAAAAGGAAAGATCTGTTCCATCTTTACCTACCATAAGTAAGGGCCTACTTAACTCATGGTGAGTCAAAGTAACTTTTATGGCTTGATCACAACAGGAAGAGCTGATTTCATGGGCATTTCCCGGCAGCCCCAACCCTAGCCACTGATTGGCAGAGCAAATCCCACTGAAAGTAAATTATATCATATAATTTAACATATTATTATAAATCTAAATATTAAATTTAAATCTAAATTTAAATACATTATAAATATAAATTTACATACACTATAGATTGTAACATATCATCATCATTTATTATTACAGGTAGCATTCTACAAACAGTTTAGAAATACTAATGAATGCTAAGCTTAACAGGAACGTGTTCACTTCACTGACAGGTGCCTTCCCCAGTCTATGTCACTAGTAGATAGTAACTCTTAGTCGTGTGATCTGTGGCTGCAGTGGTTGGTGCATTGTCTTTGCATCACAGTAAGCATTGGGACATTGTAAAACAGTGCAGTTTATAGGGTTGCCAGCTCTGTTTCAATGTATTCCAGGAGGTTTCTGGAACACCAACATGCTCACAACACACAATGTGAACGTGCTCGCATGCTTGCATATATCAGTTACGGATTACAGTGCATAGATTTTATGTTAGGAAGGCAAATACACACTACTATTACATTTTTAAAACTCACTTGACTACTGTATAAATCAGATTCAATGTTTAATATTTGTTTTAATGAATACCCTATCATTTATCTCCCAGGTAACTCTCAGCAGTTTCCTGGAGATTTATGTCTAATTCCTGGAGACTCCAGGGCAATCCTGGAGGGTTGGCAACCCTAGTATTATATGATAAGAATAATATGCTGAGTGGTTTTTTTGAGTGATCTCATGGGAAACTGCAGCCAATACAATGTTTCCTGGCGATAGCAGACACCATTTTTCACAGTTTCCATGAAAACCATGAATTAAGAAGCCCCCCTAGCCATAAGGGAAGGTCACAGTAGGACTCTGAGTGGAAGCTCTCTCCGGCTCAGAAGAATTAGTAGGACAGAGGAGAGGAGATGCGTGCTTAGTTTTTACACAGAACATCAAAGGAACACAGAAGGTGGACCTGCTCCCCCAGAATGGAAAACCTCCATGCAAGTTAACTGTGGCAGACTTACCGATAACAGCCTGGTGTGCCGGGCTCGGGAAAATCTTCATTGTGATTGGTGGAGCATTCTCACCAATCAGACGGCGGCCAGGGAGGGGCTTGCACACCGGGCGAGGCAGAGAGCCTGGACTTGATTGAGGACTGCACTTTGCAGGACCGACAGCAGGGAGAGAGTAAAAGAGCAGTGTGCCCAGCACACAGGCAGACGCGTCGAGGGACGGAGACGAGAGCAGGGCTAAGAAGAGCTGGGGAAGAGCTGCCCAGCGGGTGGATGCTGCTGCCCTAAAGAGCCCCTGTGGACACCGCTCACCAGTCAGGAGCAGCAGACAGCTTCAACCCCAGTCTGTGCACGGTGCGGGGCACGGGGTGAGACCCTGGGAGCTGTGTGAGGTCTCCAGCCACTCAGTGCACACAGCACAGTGCACAGAGCCAGACTCTGGGAGCAAGAGGCTCGGGTCTGCAACCCCTGGCGTGCAGCCAGGGCTCTGGGTGCACAGAGCCCGCGAGACTCTGGGAGCCATCCACAGCAGCTTGAGTTTCCATCTCCCGGCACGTGGTGGGGAACCCAGTGCAGGAGGCACTGCACAGAGGAGGAAGCTGACCGGGCCCCAGAGCCACACAAAGTGGTCCGGGCCTCTAACCCTGACCAAAAGCCAAAGCCCCAAGAGCAGGTGATGGCGCTCGAGGATCTGAACAGGGAGCTTCCTAGGAGGAGCCAGAGGCTCCGGAGGCTTCTCCGAACAAGGACCCACTCACCTGCAGGGACGAGGAACCCCACCTGGGCATCGGATTCATGAGTTGCTGGGGAATAGGGAAGTCCTTCTTGGCTAGAAAGGGGTTCCCGGAGAGGAGGTCCAAGGACGGTCCCTTCTGAGTTTGTGGGCTGCCTAGGGGGCTTGGTGTGAGGCCCAAGAGGCAATAAGGTCTTCCCTCACAGGTCACTACAGTGTAATCCAGGCCCCAGGAACATGGTGGGTTTTAATGGTTTAAAGTAACTTCTATACTTATGTGCCTTATAATTTGTGATATTGCGCCTTATATTTTGTGATACTGTATTTTATGTTTTGTGATATTGTAGCCTGTGAATTGTGTGCTTCCATATCAGTCAGAAAACTAACATTAGAGCATAAAATCTATATTGAGGTTCTGCTGGGAGCCCTCCCCATTACTTACCTGTGTTTATTTGTAACTTACCTGAACCCTGGTTGTGGTCATCCATTGTAGAGAAACAAGGTTATTAGTCTTATATTATCTGTAAATAGCTGTATCAGTTGTATGT
Organism: Alligator mississippiensis; assembly: GCF_030867095.1. Taxonomy (NCBI): domain Eukaryota; kingdom Metazoa; phylum Chordata; order Crocodylia; family Alligatoridae; genus Alligator; species Alligator mississippiensis. Next base: position 66,512,732 of record NC_081832.1, read on the forward strand.
TAACAGTTATCTTTTAAGGTTTCCTGTAAATATTAATACTGTACATTTGTATATACTTAAGCTATCCCTTGTCCTGGCTGGACTGTATGGGGGAATAGAGGGAACTGGCTGGTATTTTGCAGATCCCTCTCACAGCACTCCTGCCTAGCTACCTATCCCTTCTATTTGGAGAGGGGAGCACATACTTGTGTGCGCCCAGGTTACATAACTGAATTGTGTTAGTCTTAATCTGCTCCCCATCTCTTTTTCTCAATAGCCTGAGACAGTCTTGAAGAGTTCCTCCTCTTGCCCATAGACATTATTCTTCTAAAGTAAAAATACCTAAAACTGTGGGGCTTCCTACAGAACCCATTAGCAACATGCTATAGCCCAGGGATCAGCAAGCCCTGGCACTCATACCAGTGTAGCATGCAAAGGCATTTTGCTTGGCAAGCTTGCCCCAGGGCAGATGGCAGGGAAGGGGCCAGGGCTACACTGCCACAACAAGGATCAGGCTCTCCCGCCATTTGCTTGGAGGCAACAAGCTGGGCCAGAGCTTCACAGATCTTGGTGCAGTGGCTTTCAGCCTCCCTGCTGCCTTCTGTGAACAGCCTGGGCTCTGTGGCAGGCGGCAGAAACCTGCCCAGAGCCTGGGCTAGCTGTGGCAAGTGGCCGGGAGGCTGCAAGTCATTACACCAGGCTCCACAAAGCTCCAGCCCAGCTTGTTGCTGGCATTGGGTGCACCTGTGCCTCGGAGCAGACAGCAGGGGAGCTACAAGGGGCTCGATCCTGGTTGTGGCAGCACAGCCCTGGCCCCTTTCCTGCTGTCTGCCCAGAGATGTGCGTGCACCTGTTGCCAGCAACAAGCCAGTCCAGGGCTCTGCAGACCTCAGTGAAGCAGCTTGCAGCCTCCTCGCTGCCAGCCACAGCTAGCCTGGGCTCTGGGCGAGCCCCTGCCACCTGCCACAGAGCCTGGGCTGTTCACAGCAGGTGGCAGGGAGATCTCAAGCTGCTGCACTGAGGCTTAGGAGCCCCAGCCTAGCTCAATGCTAGCAGCGGGTACATGTGTGCCTCCATGCAGACAGCATGGAAGGGGCCAGGGCTGTGCTGCCACAACAAGGATTGGGCCCCTTGTGGCTCCCCTGCTGCCTGCCCATGGCATGCCAATATCTTACAAGCAAGGTTGGGGTGTTTTTGGCAATCAGCCCAAAAACATTGCCAGCCCCTGCCATAGCTTCTCCAAACTAGAAGTACATTCACTATATGCAAAAAGCCCCATATATGATGAGGGGCATAGAAACCTGCCATTCTGGATCACAGCAATGTTCCCTTGAGTTCAGCATCCTGCCACTGCCAGTGAACAGGTGTCCTTCTTTAAAGACAAAAGTAAAATCCTTGGAGAGCTGCTGTGTAGTACTTTAGCACCAAATGCACAGGTCTTCCTGAAAACAGTGATCAACTTACGACCTGAACGGAAGGGCCAGGTCATGGGCAGCCAAGTCTGGGGCCAGTCAGGGATCAAGATGGCAATTAGAGTCAAAAGAAGTAAGCAGAATTCAGGGACAAGCCATCAGGAAACCAGGAGATCAAGCAGAGAGTAGAGTCAGGGCATAAGCCCAAGTACAGGGAAACTAGATCAAAAGTGGATTGTTAGTCAAGTGAAAATTGTGGACAGCACTAGTCATGATCCTAGAGGAAAAGGAAGCCTAGATGGAAAAGGAGTCATGAATGAAATCAGACTACAGAATCTGCAGAGATGTCCAGAGTAGGAATGTATAAATAAAAGAGGTAATTATAGATAAAGGCAAGTTTCACCCAAGCAAAGGCTGTCATTTGCCATAAGCCAAAGCCATAGTGTCTCTCTATTCCAGGGACTAAAAGAAAGCTCATCCAAAGACCAGCCCAGCAACTTGTGTTGATCTTTTCTACAAATAACAACTGTAAGCTTATGGTGGATGTTTACGTGGGGACTTCAACCTCAACAAGTTATGTGGATGAGGCTTTTAATATGCCAGGACACGAGACAAAGTGGTTGAGGTGAGGTAATGAAAAGCAAAGGATAGGAGACTGGAAGATTGAATAGAATCCAAAAGATCTAGTCAAAGAGCAACAGATGGAAATATCTTTATCACCTTCTTACAGGTTTTATTTTCTTTTTGACACCATCTTGTAGACGGCATAACCTCAGGGGGACACATGCAGGCAGAGAAGTCCAGACTGGCTTGTTTACACACAACATGACTATGGCTGTACCAAAGAGGGAATACAGAGGTTGGACACTGCAGCACAAACTCATGCCAGGAAATCAGAGTTCGACTCCAAAATCTTTCTTGGAAAAGACAAAGACAAATTCTGAAATCAGTCCCTAATGTGGCCAGGCATCTGATACAACTAAAAGCCCCATGTGGCCTCAAAAATCAGGGTTATGCCAAATGATCCACATGCTGTATGGGTTAAGGAAATGAATATTGTATGGAACATATAATGCAGTAATACTGCCAGCTTCTGCTCTTTGTGCAAAGGTTTCAAAAGCTTCAAGGTTTGGAGGAGACCCACAGCCCTGTGTTCCTTGGCAGTCCTTTCTTTCCAGAGGGCTATTTCAGCTTGCTGAGGCTGCACACACATGAATGGTGCCTGTGCCTCTGAAGGGCATCAGATTCTAATGTTACGTTGGGCAATCACTAACTGACTGACTTGTAGCATGTATTTTTGCAATATCCGGGTTGTGCTTTTAATAGGTCAATTGTATGAAGGCCACAGTAGCAGAAACATATTGTATGATCCAACACGGAAGGTGTTGCATAGTGATTACAGAAAAGGGGTTGAGAATAAGAACTAGTGGATTCTTGTGTTTGCTTCTGACTTACTGTGTAGCATTGGCTGAGTCATTTAGGCTGACATTTTCAGTTGTCCACTGATTTGGCATGTCTCAGCTTTTTTGGAGCATAGCTTAGGACAGCTGGGGGAATGCCTGCTCACAGTTCCAATTCAAAGTCCTAGAGGCTAACCCCACAAAAAGGTGTGGACGGTGAAATGTCAAAGCACCTAATTTTTCAACACTTTCCCAATTATTGGAATCCACAGCTCCAGCTTAGGCGCTGAAGCTCCCTCTGCAAAACACAGGGGCAGCTGATGAGCCAAGAATGGGATTCACAAAAGCCAGCATGTAGTGTGAGGAGCCAACTAAGAAAGCCAACAGAGAATGCTTGAGGACACAAGCCTGTCCTTATCAAGGATTGCCCCAATCTTAACCCTTTCTTGGAGCAAGACTCATATGCCAGCCCTTCCTCCAACAAATGGCCAGAAGAGGAGGGGGTAAATACATATTATAAAAAACTTAGACATTAAGGGAAGAAAGGACTGGAATTCATGGTTTCTCTTTTCAGGGGAGGGCCCGCATGCAACCCCCAACTCACAGGCCAGATATGGCCTGCTGTCCAGTGTCATCCAGTCCATGGAGCTCCCCACAGGTCCAAACATTTGGCAGCAAAAGAGCACTGTTTCCCCCCCCCCCCTCCCAATTCTTGGACTGTGGGGAGCCCTCAGCCCTGCACACTGGATCAGACACCTGATCCCAGCAGACAGGGCCAGGCAGGAGTGATGCCAGGTCTCAGGGCCCACTCTCAGTGTGGGGAGCTGGGGGGGTAGTGCCAGCCCCCTCTCCCCTCTCAAAGACCAGTCCCAGGGCACAGAGGTAGGAGGGAGCAATGCTGGGCTCCAAGGCCTGCTCCCAGCACTAGAGGCAGGGGTGGGGTGGTGCTGAGCCCCACGACCCAATCCTGGTGCACAGAGCTCAATCCAGCCCATAGACTAGTCTTGCCCCACTCATCTGGTCCGTAGGGCCAAAAGGTTAAGCACCACTGGGCTAGAATATCATATTCGCCCACTTGCCTTCCCTCTCTCCCTAGCCCCATGTACGGTTCTGGGCTTTTAATTGGTTGCTTTTCTCAAGATTTTTGTTACTTTTTTATAATGAAGATTAATAAAAGCTTTTTTAAAAAGGGTCTGTCTCTGCTGAAGATCAGATAGGCAAAAAATGGCTAATACATTGATCCTGACAGAGCATAAGGCACCCAATTGCTCAGCACTGTCAAGACTCAGCATTTCTGGGCATGCTTGGCTTTGGGAACTTTACTGCTCAGAAGTCTCCAGGGCAAGGTGGCAAATTTTGAACTTAGTCCCCCTTCAGGAACTGTATGATGGCATTTAAGTGCCTGAGCATTTTGTGGATCAAGCTTCAGGCATCTCAGCAAAAATTAGGCAATGAGGCCTGACAATCTCTGTGCTCACATGTGCCAATTTAACAGTGCACAGGAAATTGGAAATCCCCCAACTGTCCAAGGCAGGTTTATGCCACGTGGTTCCAGAAGGAAAACAAAACCCCAGTCTAATTCAATGAGGTGGGTTTTGTCTTTATATTATCTTAAAACAATGAAAATGAGAGCAATGTATTCCAATGTTCCCGTAATGATAGAGAACAATGACAGATTATTAGGAAATTGTTTTTAAAAATGTTCCCAGGAATTAGAACCTGAAGTTCTAATCCAAATTCTAGGCAGACAAGGTTCTTTGGGTGAATCTGGTTATCTTTTATTAAACCAGCTTAAATAGTTGGAAAAAAAAATTTAGCAAGCTTTCAGGCTTAAAAACCCTTCATCAGGCTGAGGAACCATCTGCAGTTGGTGTGTGCTTTTTCCGGATGGAAGGAATAGTAAAGAGGCCAGAGGCTGGGCTGCAGCGAGACAGGCAGTCAGTGAAGATGTAGAGGAGTGAGTGGGTGAGAGACAGGCTGGGGAGGAGGAGAAAAAAGGGGGATGAATAGTGGAGAGGTACCTGGGGAGTCAGATGTCAGGCAGGTTATAATGCGTCATAAATCCAACGTCTATATTTAGTCCATGATTTTTTGTATCCAGGAGGTTGATGAAGTGGAGTTCGTAGGCTCGTCTCTGAGAAGTGTTTTGTAAGTTCCCTTGGAGGATTAGAACTGAGATTGGAGACAGGGTGGTTTTCTTGTGAGAAATGTGCCCCCACCGGTAACTGGGTATTCTTGTCTTTGCTAGATTTCCAACGTGCGTTCATTCTGGTGCGCAGTTGTTGTTTGGTCTCTCCTTCGTATTTTCCATCAGGGCATTTGGTGCACTGGATGAGATATGTTACATTTCTGGAGGTGCAACTGTAAGATCCAGGGATGCTGATGGCTCTGTTGCGGGGTGTAGTGATTGTGGGGGTGGTGGGGACGTGTTGGCAGGTTTTGCATTTCTTGTCATGGCACGGTCTGGATCCATTCGGTGTGTTTTGGGCTGTAGGAAGTTTGCTTCTGGTGATGAGCTTAGAGAGGTTCGGTGCATGTTTGAAGGCTAGGATGGGTGGTTCTGGGAAGATCTCTTTAATAGGGTCTCTTTCTAGTATGGGTTGCAATTGTTTGAGGATTTTCTGATGGGTTCAAGGGAGGGGTGATATGTCATAACCAGCGGTGTGCAATTCATAGGGGGAGTTTCTTCTGTACTGCAGCAATTCTTCACATGGTATCCGGGTGGCTCTTTCAAACATGCAATTTATCTCTCTGGAAGAGTGTCCTTGTTGGGTGAAAGCCTTTTAAGATTGGTGAGGTGGCGATCCCAGGCGTTCTCTTCAGTGCAAATTCGGTGGTATCTGAGGGCTTGGCTGTATATCACAGCTTTCTTGGTGTGTTTCGGGTGATTGCTGGTTCTGTGCAGATATGTATGTTGGTCTGTGGGTTTCTTGTATAACGTGGTCTGTATTTTACCATTCTGGATACTGATAATCATGTCTAAAAAGGAGATGTTGGTGCTGGAGTATTTAACAGATACTCAGATGGAGGGATGGTGATTGTTCGATTTCTGATGGAACTCAATCAGAGATTGCAGGTTTTCAGTCTAAATGATGAAGATGTCATCGATATATCTTAAGAATAGCAAGGGTTTGATGGTGCAGTCCTCGAGGAATTCTTCTTCCAGGTGGCTCATAAAATGTTGGCATACTGTGGGGCCATTTTGGTGCCCATAGCTGTGCCTGTGATCTGGAGGAAGTGTTGGTTATTAAAAGTGAAATTGTTGTGTGTGAGGATGAAGTGTATAAGGTCAGTAATATCTTTGGGTCTGTACTCTGAGTTGTAATCTTGCACTTGTAGATATGTAAGGCAGGTTTGGATGCCATCCTGGTGTGACATGTTGGTATATAAGCTGGTAACATCCATCGTGGCTAGGAAGGTGTGGCTGGGAAGGTGGTCTATGTTTTTAAGTTTCCATAGAAAGTCTGTAGTGTCTTAGATAAAATTTGCTCTTTGGGTGACACGCGGTTTTAGGATTGATTCGACAAAACCTGATACTTCCTCAGTTAGGATCCCATGGTTGGATATGATAGGTCTGCTAGGGTTCCCTTGTTTGTGGATTTTAGGGAGCATATAAAAAGTCCCAAATTCTAGTTTCCCAGACACAGGATTTCTAGAGATCTTGGATTTCACTGGGAAATCTTGGAATTCCAGGGAAGTGCAGAAGCCCTGTGCAATATATAAGGTACCTGTCTGCACTGGCCTTTGACCACACATATGTTCATTTCCTCTCAGCTTTGTTCAGTTATCAGCTCAGAAGCATTGACTTTGCTGCTCTACCTTCCCCTGTTCCTGGCTGGCTAAAGCAGTCATTGTCTTTGACCCTCCCTTAGCTCATGCCTGATTCTGCTTTCACTTACATTGTTTTAATAGTGTAATTTCTATTGGTTTCAGTTGGATTACTCCTGACATTTGCCAGTTCAAAAGACCTAGTCTCTTTCCTGGAAAAAAACCCTTTATAGATGTTTATCAGTACTTGCAGATTCCTATGGAAATTCCCATCAAAGTGCGCTGACTCTAATCTGGGAGACCTGCAAATACAGGCTGAAAAATGGGAAAAGCATATTCCAGTTCCCAAGTACCCCAGAACTGTAGGGTGTGATTCTAAATTTGGATCCAAATACTCTGTCTCAAGCCCATCTATTTTATTTATCTTACCTCCGCTGTTCTGATTGCGATTTGGGTTTAGACTGTCAACCCCATGACTCAGCCCCATCTCCCAATTTGTAAATCCCACACTGTACAGTTTGGATCTTTGCCTCTTCTTTTTTTTTGCCACCGATATACCTTTTTTAGCTCTAAAAGCAAAGTCACTTCACTCTGACCCTTCACTGCAAACTTAGAGATCAAAACGACCTGGCCGGGGTCGTTTGACCCCAGCATTCTTTCCTGCCCATGGCAGGGGGTCGGACTTGATGATCTGCTCAGGTGTCTTCTGACCCGACCTACTATGTAACTATGAAATCTCAACAAGACATGGCAGTGGAAGATGGATATTTTCAGGCCTAGCCATTTTGAAGGACTGGTTGTGAAAGAGGTGAGTCAGAGAGTCCTGGTACATCTTGCAACCAAAAGACCAAAGGGGATTACTGAGGGAGAGAAATAGAGAAGCTGCAGCAAGTGTGACTTACAGGAAAAAAGAACAAGGAAATGGATTTTGGTGTTGTTTTTCTTAGCTGACGAATTTAAGAAGCGAGCCGATGAGCTGTTCAGCAGAAAAAGGTGCCAGTTCCATATTCCTCCAGCAAACACAATGCACAAGGAAAAAAAAAGGCATCAATGGTTAAAAATACAATATGTTTTGTCCTGCTCAAAGGAGGTGGCTTTTTCTGAGCTGGCTCCACACCCTGAAAGGATTAAAAGCATTTAGCTTTTCTTCTTTGTATCATGGAAATCATTTGACAACAGGCCTCCAGCTGGGCCTTGTGAGTTAATGGAGAAGGCGCTGAAAGCACCAAGGATTCAAGTGCCCGGGAGTGGGCAAGGTGAAGTCTGTCCCAGCTGGTGAAGGGGACACAGGAAAACAAGGCTGGTGGTATTCTCAGTGAGACTTTTTTTTAAATTCAAATGTATTTCTATATAGAGAGAGAGAGAGTTATATATATACACATCCTCGGTCATAAGCTTTCCATCACACATCTTAAAACTGCATTAAGAAACCCGCAATTCCCGTTACAATAAATGCATCCAATCCCCTGCGCCCCTGTGGACCCTCCCTCCCCCCTTACCTACCCAAATCGCAGCCCTTTAGTCCAAACCCCAATTTGGTGTTTACATTCTCGTTCATTCACTGTCCTTGTCGCTGGCACTGTCACTGTCATTTCCCCTGCTGCTGATCCTGTTGTAGTCCTTCGCACTGTCTCCAGGTCCAGTTGCATCTCTGTCCCCTTTGTTCTCTCTGTCCACTTCTCTGGACAACCTGCACCACGTGAAAGAGTGACAGGAGTCAGGCTGATGACAAGGGAGGCAGCGATGTGCAGACACCTGACTGAGCGGCAGGGGTCCCAGGCAACGCGTTTCAGCCAGTTTGTGTCCTGTGTCAGGAGCACCCTGTGGCAATGCAGAAACCTCCTGGTATACAGGCATGCTGAGCCCAAAGAAACAGACCATGTTAAAATGTTTCTGAGCAAACTTCAGAAATCGATGAGCAAAGTTGAAGACATAGCCAACTCCATCTGGATTCTCAGTGGGACACTGCACCTCCAGTGGTGAATGCTGGATAAGACAGATCAGTGCAAGAAGTCAAAGCACTCCCTTAGCAAAGGGCAGCAGCCTACAAACAGAGACCACAGGGCAACACTTACACTTACGGCAGCTGAACCCACAGAAAATAGAGGGCAAATTGAAACAAGTGATATATCAGCATGTGTTTTTGTTTGTTTGTTTTAAAGAAATGAAGCTGCTGTTCCCAGGGTCTCCTTTCATCTCACGCAAGGAATGCTCAGGTGTTCAGTGACCTCACCTGAGCAGGAAAAGGGAGGGGACAATACAGTAAAAGCCAGAGGACAAGCAAGAGTCTATTTGAATACCCCTCCAGAGAACAAAACCAGTCAGATATGCATGCATTACAGATAAGCACTCCAGTGTCAGAAGAAAACCAAAGAGGTCTTTCCTGATACCTCAGCGTGAATAATGACACTGTCTACAATTTGTAGGATAGCACAGAAGAAGAGTTTTTGATGGGGAGTAGGGGATAGAGATGATACTGTTACTAAATACTGGAACATATTAACCCAGCTGGGAAATAAATCTTAATGGAGAGGAGTTAATTTAAGAACATTTAACAATGCTTTGTTTCTGCATATCTCAAAGCACTTTATAAAGGTGGCAAAGCATTATCACCCCATTATACAGACAAAGAAACTGAGTTGCATCTGGATTTCAGTTTAGCCCAGGGTCGGACAACAAATCAGTGGAAGAGATTGGAAAAGAACCCATAAAATTTAGAGACTCCCTAGCTTGTCCCTGCAGACATATGGCTGAGGGCAAGGAAAACTTGGGGGCATCCAAACCCCAAGTCTCCAGGCTTGGACCTGCACATAGGATGCCCGCCAAAGCATTTGGAAATATCTGAATACCCAGGCGGGGGTGGAGGATGTTTGCTGGTAGCAGGACCACATATGGTTCTTGAATGACTCACGTGGATTTGGAACTGATTTGGCTGATTTGACTTGGACATGAAAAATTTTCCTTAAAAAGAAAACAACCCCCCCCCCCCCACACTAAAATTTAGAACGTCTGACTTCTAGTCCTGTGCCCCATCCAACAGACAGAGAGTAAAAGCCTAATTCCAATACCAAAGAAGTTGACAGCATGATGATAAGGTTTGCCTCTTAGTACTATGGAAATTGAACTTTAGTGTTAATATCCAGCAGGCACAGAAAATAATTCCCTTACGCTTACCTTGATTAGGAGTGCATTTGGCTTTATTTGTATTTTGCTTTCTTGAGAGCATTGTTTCTGCTGGAGGTAGGGAACTGGGCCTCATCAATCAATGATCTGAATCAGTATTGCAAACTTTGTCCTCTTATATAAGAATCGCAGATATGGTAACAACTATTGACATCAATGCTGACCATAGCATACTTTGATCAACGTGATGTAAGACGAAGGGTGCAAAACTGTGCTCAACAATTTAGCCCTTTTCTTTTATTAGGATGAATCTCCTAGAAACAAAGCAAAAGAACCAACTTTTCCAAAATCAAATCTGCAAGCTTTGCTGCACCTACAAACCTACAAAGTAGCTTCATTGTGCATCCTGAAACACAACTGGGAAATTAAGGCGGTGTGCAGCTGGAGAGATAATGAGAACAGATAGTTATCCTTGTCATCTACATTTTTCTACAGGGATATATTTTGTTCTTTCAAGGTTATCCTACAAAATGTCCTTGTGCCATAGTATACCTCAGCAAATTCAGCCATCAGGGAATAGGTACAGTAAGTAGATCAACTTTCTTATGTTAGCCTTTAATAGCAAATTCTCTCATTACGTCACAAGGGCATTCAGAGCAATATTTATAAAGGACACACGTCAAGCTCATGGTAAGATGCAGATAATTGGAAATTATTTCCTCCATCAGAAAAGTGAAATGGCTTATAGACTTTTCTGTTACAACCCAGAAAAAAATGCCCTGCAGCTGCCTCCGTCCAGACCAGAGCATGATGTTCAGGGATTCATAGTGGATCAGCCCCAACCTGATTTCATGGAAGTCAGTAAGGGGCAAATTTTTAAGATCTCAAGAGTCAATCGCTGAGCTCTACCTTGCTGATAGGTCCATTTTGCAGGAGGCACTGCTAACACCTATGGTCTTTCCCAGTCAGAAACTGAATCGGAACCTGGAGACATTTTCTGTTTCTCTAGATGTATGCCCAGTTGAGCGCGCACAGCTTTTCAAAGACTTCATGGGAAGTTACTATGTTCCCAACGGCTCCCAGATCATTTGTCTAACTCATTAAAATCCATATGCCCCCTTTTGACATATGTCAGTGGCTTCCAAGAAGACCCTTCCCCCATCAACAAGCTACACAGCAGCCTCTGTAGCTGGAAAAGAGCATCGACACTGCAGAGGATTCTACTGAGAGCAAGACAGAAATGCGAATCCCCCTTAAGAGAATATAATTTTTTTTAATTCAAATTATCTTCTAATTCCTCACACAGAATCTGGAGTTTAACATCAATTCTCTACTTTAAAAGTCTTGCTTTTCTGAAGAGAAAGTAAAAATCTCCACTCCTCTGTCAATAGATCTAATTCACAGGTTTTAAAAAAACCCTCTTTCACCTCATTTTTAACCACTACAGGTGACAAGACATATGACATCACTGGGTTTATGCAAACAGATTTGGAAGCCTCTTTATACTCACTTGGACTGTGGGGTATAATTTGAATTTTGCACTCTCCTTAAGTTAGAATATGTTATTTATTATGTCCCCAAATATTTATCACTGGTGGGGTGGACTCAAGTGAGCTGTGTTAGCACAATGATTCTCGTTAAGTTTGATTTACATTCTTTTCCATTGTTTTCATTTTTGTACACTTAATTTGGTTTTTGTTCATTTTGTCTATATTGGCTGTGCTGTGGTTTTTCTGTGGTTTCGTTTATATGATAAAAAAATGTAACGCAAAAATCATTTGAGAAAGCAAAAACAAAGACCGTTTGAGATTTAATTTATCCCTCAAGTAACTGGATTTTTAGCAAGCCAAGGGCAAAGGGCTGACAACAGAACATTTCTAAAAACATCTGTATTACCTCCCCATGCAAACAGAGTGACCCAGTTTGGGTGTGCAATTATTATAATTTATAATAATAGTATTAAAATACTACCAAATGGACTGTCACAGCTAATCCCTCCTTAACCCAGAGATTATCTGGATCAACAGGAGTGTTTTCCATCTCTGTCTACGATGGTTCTAGGATTTATTGTTGTTTACACAGAAAATGTCTGAGGGTTAAAGTCCCCAACTGTGAATTCATTGAGCTGCGCGTTATTAGTAATCTTTATGCCAACTTCCTGTTCAACGTTGGATATGTCATTAAAACTACTTGGGCTGGGGCTGCTCCCATCAAAGACATAGACAATTAATTTTCCCCTTTCCATAGCGATCACAGCAACACTTTACATGCTGAGGACTTATTTGTTAATGTTTGTAAAGAATTTACAATCCTGGGATGAGCAAAGCTTTATAGAAGAACAAAGTGTGTATGGCACTGTCCATACTTAAAAAAAGGCATAGCACTTGAGCCAAGATCAGCATATTTTAAGTCAGACCTAAACTATACAGTTTTGATGCCCGGAGTGCATTGGATGTTCAGACCCAAAAGATCAATTTGTTTGCTGTAGTTGAACGAGGCCACCAAGTCTGCTGAAAATGTGACTATGTATTAAGCAAAAGGCAAGGATTTCTTTGGGTGATATCTTTTATTAGACCAACTATGTAGCTGGGGTAAAGTTAGACAAGCTTTTGAATGTAAAACAGGTTGCAGGTCTTACATTCACAAGCTTGTCTAATGTTATCCCAACTACACAGTTGGCCCAAGAAAAGATATCACCCTAAGAAATCCTTGCCTCTCATGTAATTTCTGGACCATCATGGCTACAATGTCACTCTCACACAACTATGTATTATTTATTGAATACTCACCACTGTTGCTGCCTAGAGCTGGATGGCATTCGTCAAATAAACCTTTTTATGACAAAAAACACAGATTTGGCAACAGTACAACATTTAGGGAATTTCTGCACATAAGATCTCAAGTAAATTCAAATGTTTGGGTTTTATTTTGTTTTTTTATTAAAGACAGCTTCTCTTTTTGAACAGTGGGCACTGGAGTTGCTCAACACTTCCTAGACTCAGGCCCCTAAAGGCAGAGCTGGGTGAACTGCTTCAATACCAGCTAAATAGGTCCAGCCCTTGGGTTCCTGCCAAGCAGCCAATCTAGCCCCAGCCAGGCGCTCTCACCTTGTGACAATCATCGGGATGTCAGTAGCAAGAAACAATACACCCACCAATTACTTGAAGCCTGTAGCAAAGCAAAATGGATGCATTATAGAAAAGAAAGAATGAAATTCTGCTGAGCAGAGTTTTGAACAACCCTGAAGGGCTTACGAGGAGATCCAGAAGGCAAGGAGGGTGCTGTAAAAAAATGCCTGAGACAAAAGCAAGCTGCAGTTTTCTGGGTTAACTGCCGGGATGCCAGTGCAAGGGGAGAGACAGAGTTTTCTTTGTCTGAACTCCTTCGGCCTCTGTTTCAGGAGAATGGCTGGTAACCAGCCTCGCATTGTGCGAACAGGCCTGGCTGACACTATTTGCACAAATGGCTGAGTTGACGAAGACAAAATAAGGAATTCTTGGAGATTTTGGGCAGTGAGGTATCTACTGGAACAGCCCCCAGATGCAAAAGACCGCAGTTTTGTTTCTGTCTTGTGGATCAAAATGGAAAATCCAATTGTGTGACGTAGCTCTTTTGGACTGGGCCAGCTGCTGTGAATGAGCATCAGATGCCCTGGATACTGAAATTTCACTGGGCCAGAGACCTTCTCTTCATCTTGTGTTCCCAAAAAAGCATAACCTCCCATTCAATGCCTGAAAATGACTGAGGTCCAGAGAAACAAATAGACCACAGGAAGGGGTGAGAGAGCCCGTCTCTACCACATTAATTGAAAGGCAGAGACTAGATAAAAAGTTGATATAAAAACTGGTGTCATTCACAAAATCCGTCATTAATGAACTGGAGCGGTGAGTTTTCATTGCAGGGGAGTTTTCCAGGCAATGTTTCTATGATGTCTTTAATTCCAGCAAAAACAGGTTTTTAAGTTTTGTTTGGATTTAAACCTTTCCCTACAATGAATAACTGCATCTGCAACATGACAGCATTGTGTTGCTTCGTGAGAACCTGAGGGAGAGACTGGCTAAAAATAAAAGATGAGAGTCTGTTTTAAAATAAAAGATGAGATACAGGCAACAGGGAAAGAAAAGTCAAAACATGGAAGGGATGATTTTTGAATTTAAAGATGTTTTCAAATCGAGTAAAATAGGTTTAGTTAAAAGCTTATCTTAAATTCAGTTTATTTAAAATCTTATCTTAAAAAATGTTTTTTAACAATCAGTGTCTTATTGCTTGTTCATAACGTTAATGCCAGTGGCCCAGTTCCATGCTCTAACCTCATCAGATGACTTCATGATATAATTAGTTCAGAGGTGAAGTCAGGCTGGGAAGAAAAAAAAAAGTATAAACTAGTAAATATGGCAAGAAAGATGTTCAAAAGTGGAAAAGCATTCTACAAATCCAGTTCTATAGGCTGTAAATCTTGTCTTGATGTGAAAGTGACATGGTGCAAATTTACAACTAGCAGAGGCATCTCAAGATACACTGATATTCATTTAGCAGGAATGCTATAAGCTAATGCACTTCGACTGCAATTCCAGTTCTAGGCTTTTTCTGAAGAAAGATGAATCATCATGATAATCATCATGATAAACAGCCTGTAACAGGGTGGTCTGGGCCTTTAAGAGGGAACAGTCAGCCCTGTTGAAAAAGCCCAGCTGTGGGGCATTCAGATAATGAGGGAGTGTCCTAATGGAAGTTTAAATCCCATGGGAGAGAGTAGAGAAGTAGCAAACTGTGAGGGAATAGTTTGCAAGCAGGAGGCAAACTGTGAGCAGAACAACTTGATACAGGGATGGGTCAGGCTGCTGTGGGGCTAGCCAAAGGGCTAGCGCCCAAGACGGGGCACCAAGGTTTCGTTTTGTTTATTTATTCATTTAGTTGCTCCTTAAAGCCTGGTTGGTTTGGGAGGACTGGCTGAGAAACTCCTCAGGGAGCAAAACCCAGCTGTGGAAACCAGCAGGCTAGGCAACCCACTTACACAGCCCTAACATCTTATTTGTGATAGTAACAATTGTACGAAAGGGACATACTATAAAGACAAAGATATTTTCATGTCTCAACTAAGCCAAGAACTAAATTGCAATCTTTCTTTGAAACTAGTGAACAAAATTGCCAGGCGACAGGGCCCCATCTTACTTTATTAATTGTATCTCCTATCTCCTGTATTTGCAATGCAATTGTTTTACTTCTGTCATTGAAGGATGCTAAATTTGCATCCGTAAGCTGTCCACAGGGCAAGTATGATGTAAGCTTTTGCTACATATTACTGCCAATAGGTCTCAACTCTTTGTATGGATGGATGTATATATGCAGGGACCTACTCAAATCACAATTTCACAGTTTTTGCGGAAACCATGAAAAATGGCAATTTCTGTGATTTTTGTGCAGAATTGCAGGAAAAGACTTATTAAAAATTAAATGCTGGCTCTCCAGTGGGAGTCGGTGGCTGCTGCAGCCTGACCTCACAGCCTGCCGGGGGGTCAGGGGTAGCTGCCAGCACGAAGGGAAGCAGCCAAGATGGTGGTCGCCCTCTCCTCCCTCCACCGCCAATTGGCCAAGAGGACCGCCTTTTGTGTGATCCCGCCTCTCTCTGCCAATCAGTGGCAATGGCCAGGACTGGATGAAGGGCAGCCCTATCTGCCAATCAGTGGCAAGGTGTGGGGCCACAGGAAAGTCAGCCCTCTCAACTAATCAGCAGCAAGGGGTGGGGCTGCCAGGGCCCCTTGGCCAATCAGCGGCAGGAGGTGGGGAGGCTCACCACAATAAGCCCACAAAAATAGCAGCTGGCATTGCAATCAGTCCACAGAATAGCCCATCTGCTGCCTCAATTCTAGTAGGTCCCTATATATGTGTGTGTGTACACAAGGGCAGCAACAGGTTGCTTCTGTGAGGTGAGGGAAACCAGCATAACCCTCAAGGCAGAAACACCGGTCCCTTCAAAGGGCTAAAGGATGAGGGCTGAGATATGAAATCAGTGCTCTTTGTTTGGAACAAAAGAGCTGTCCCCATTTAAAGAGCATGTGACTCCACACTTTAAATTGACCGATGCTAAATATACTACTTTCTCCAAATTATTGCAAGAACAACCGAGTTAATAGGGACATAAATATTGATTTCAAAAATTTCCATTTAATCTGTTATAATTGTGACAAGGTGTCCTTCCAGGGGTAGCTGTGAAGCCCCCGGAGTCCCTTCAGCCCTCACTTTGTGGGCAATCGCCCCTTCAGTTGCCCACCATGCTTGGTGTCTTCTACTTTTGTAGGAGGGAGACTGCCCCTAAATTGCTCTCTCAAATGACCACCAGGCCTGTGGTCCCTGCCTTATGGGCTAATTGCATGGCTCCGCTCCATCCCTACACCGTGCCCCATGCCTTACAGATGGCATCCTCGTCGATGTTCTAGTCACTTAGCCCAGCAGTTCCCAACCTTTTTTTGGCCGTGACCCGCTGCTGGAAGTGGAGTGCGGTGGCCCAGAGGCAGGGGAGCTCCCGGCATGCAGCACGGCTCATCCTTTGTGTGCAGCACTGCTGTCACTACCCCTGCGACCCTCATTTGGGTCGCGACCCGAGGTTGGGAACCACTGACTTAGCCCCTTCTCTGAGGTTCCTAGACCCTCCTGGTCCCACACTCTCAGCCTCTCAGTCTGAAGTCTGGGTCTGAACCCCACCCTGGGTACCTAGGAACCTCTTCCTCCCCTTAGTTTCTCCCCAAATCTCCAGACTGCTTTAGGTGTTACCCTCCTCATTGACCTTCTGAAGCTGCAGCTATCCTGCTGTGGTGGTGTTCTCTTAGCAGGCTCCAAGCTGTTCCTGCTGGTTTATCTCAAGGATTATATCCTCCCTAAGCCCAGCCCTCCTCCTGGGTCAGTTGACTGCAATCAGCCCAGGCCACACGTGCAGACTGCTTCAGCTCTAACTGGCATACTATTAAAGCGGCAGGGGCCTCCTGCCACAGTAATTACAACGGTTACACAATTAATCTGTGTGGCAACACCCAGCAGAGTAGGGGGCAGGGAGGAAAGAGAGGGGACTAGTACTCAATAGCTAGGCTTCATGAACCCCAGCGCAGCCACTTGCAGCCTCCCCACTGCCTGCCGTGAGCAGCCTGAGCTCTGTGGATGGGTGGCAGGGGCCTGCCCAGAGTCTGGGCTGATCAAGGCGGGTGGCAGGGAGGCTGCAAGCAGTTGCACTGAGGTCTGCAGAGTGTAACTATTAGATAATACTACCCCCTCCCCATCCTCTCCTCCCTTCTTCTTCCCTCCCTTCTTCCTTCCTGCCTGCCCTGCTATCTGCCAATTCCTACTGGGGCACCACATGGCTTCCCTTCCCCCTCTTCCCTGCCAGACTGTGCCCAGTGCCATGCTAAATAATAAACAGTAAGCTATAACTGGTTATCACTGGGCTTACTGGTTAAACAATTAATTGTGTAACCATTCACATCCCTGGTTACTAACAAAGCTAACATTTTTTAATGTAAACAAATGAAGATGTACACACACACATATACACACTACTCTACCTTTTGGCAGTGATTGTCAATTATTGACAGCTTCAGTATAAACACCTGTCTACTGGGTCATTATAGGCCTGTCTACCTGACATCAGCCTCAGACAAAACAGTGGAACAGTCAATACATACCTTGATTAACTAAGAATTAAAGGAGGGAAATAAAAAGAATTACCCACCTATGATGGATTTTGAAGAAAAAAAAGCAGATGCTGTCAAACTGCCTTCCAAAATTTTGTGGTGAAATGACAAAATTTTTGCTGCTGTTGTTACAAGCTTCATTGATAGAAGTAAGAGTAGTGATTTAGCAAGTTTTTGTAAGGCTTTTGATTTGGAACCACACGACATTTAGCTAACAATGCAATAGGATCAACAGGCCACACAATAATTGAGTCAAAATCTGGCTGCCATGCAAAGGGGAAATAATGACTGAGTGGGTATGTTTCTAACAAAATCTAGCAGGAATCTTTATCAATACCCAGCACTCTTTCCTACCCAGTACTCTTTCCTGCCTATGCAGGAGGTCGGGCTCGATGATCTGTTGAGGTCCCTCCCGACCCTAACATCTATGAATAACCTGGATGAAGATATAAACTCATCACTGATGAAGTGCAGACAACACTAAGATTGAGTGTGCAGTACATAAAGGTGAACAAAACAGTATGCAATTTAACGTGACTAAATGTTACACCATCCACCTGGACACGCAGAATGCAGGGCACACTTAAGGGGAACGCTGTCCTGGGAAACACTGAGTGAAAAAGTCTTAGTCGTAATCAGGGTCAGTCTGCTGAACTCAAGATTCCTGTATAATGCTGTGGCCAGAAGGGCTAATATGATCCTTGAACATATAAAACAGGGGAATATTGCACAGGAGTAGGGGGATTACATTATCTCCCTATTTGAAATCAGTGCAACCACTCTGGACCAATACTGTCTAGTTCTGGGATCTACAATTCAGGAATGATGAAAATTTGGAGAAGGAATAGAGAAGAACCATGTGCGTGATAGGAAAACATGCCTTATAGGGAAACTCCAAGAGCAAACTCCATTTCGTTTATCAAAATGAAGGGTAAAGGGTCTGCATCTGAACAGCAAACTAAATTTAGATGTTGAGATCTCCGGTTCAGCAGACACAGATAAGAGAAGATCCCTGGCAGATTGAAGTTGAAGCTTCTCAAATTCAGACTAGAATTAAGGTGCAAAATCTTTAACAGTGAGGATCTCAACCTATGGGTGTGGTGGATTCTCCACCCCTAGCCATCTTTAAATCAAGATTGGTGTTGTTCTAAAATATATGATCTGGCCTAAACAAGGATTACCCTACTTTCTGCATACCACACATCCCCAAATAAGACATGTACCTTATTTTGGAAAGTGAGAAAGATTTTTTTGCAAGGCTGAATGCTGCAGGGGGTCCTGACTGCAACAACTGTGGCTGTGAGATACAGCTCGGAACCTGAAGGGTGAACTCAGCCCTCTCTTTCCCTGAAGCTGGCAGAGGGAGAAACATGGTAACCATTTGTAGCAGTGTCTTCTTGCTTCAATTTCTCTATGCTTCTATTCCAGGGAAGAAAAAACAAGTCCCCTAGTTTTGGAGGGCTGGTTTTGGGAGCGGGGGGAAGATGTGTGTAATATGAATAAATATGGCAATTCAGGGCAGCCCTATGATCTATGCTGCTCAACAGGTCAGATCGTAATGGTTCCTTGTGGCTTTATGAGCCATAAAAGGGACCAGAGTCACCTCCAAGAGTAGTTAGATGATAATTATGATTGGTGACTAGAGAATTCAAACTGCATTTGGTAAATGAACCATGGAGGCATAAGGATCCCTGACTCACAGACTGATGTGTGCCAAACATCGTGCTACAGCCCTAGATGCTTGGCTCCTGGATGATGCAGTAATCTTGTTGTGATGATGTGTGTGTGCTCTGACACCATTTTACAGTAACGTGTGCTTGCACAGCAAAGGAAAGGGAGAGTTGTTAATCATTAATACAAGTGACATTGTAGTTTATGTTCAGATGCATCACATATTAGAAAATACCTAATCTAATCTCAGGATAATGAAGAAAGACAAATAGCATTATTCTGCTACAGGCATGGTTTATAGAACGATGATCTAGGATTCACAATGAACTTGAGTGTCTTAATAAGAAACATCCCTGTTCCCTGCCACTCCCCACTCAGCCTCAGCACTCTTCCAAGTACCTACCTGCCTGCAAAACATTGGGGACAGCTCAACCCTGCCCTTATTTAACTACTGATGATAGGAATGTATGTACAAGAACCAAGGAACCGGGCGTTCAGCAACTGTAAAGTGGTAGAGCTCCATGAACTTCAAAGAGTTATACTCAACAATTAGATGGGTATACAAGAAAGCTGAATTTGGCCCATACGCTATACATTAAAAGTGGAAATATTCAACTTCCCCTGAAAAGTAAGTGAGGAGCTGTTGCCATGATTCACCTAGGAATGTCTTGAGTGTCTTGAGTGGAGAATTGGGAGGAAAGAGCCCCATACGAACCTAGCTTCTTGACTTTGGGGAGTTTCTCAGGCCAATGCCAGCTTTCAGGATTTGAAGCAATAGTCCAGTTCTGCTGCTGGACCATGGGAGAGGTTGCTCTAAACAAGGAAGTGATATTGAACCGAATAGCAGAAAGGGGAGGGAGGGAGAGAGGAGACCTGGCCATGCAAAGTGCAGCTCTGGAGTTCCTTGGTCTTGTTTTTTAAGATGTAAGGCTATGCTGTTCATTTATCAGTAATCATTTTAATCTCCTTGATGCCAGTTATTTCCCCAAAGTAACAGAAAGTAAGCAAGATGGGAGTGGGAAGGGAGGGGGGAATTCAGAGGGAATAAGGTAGGAGTCAGCCATTCACTTTGGGCTTGTCTACGTGTTGCTGTATGGCAATGTGCTACGGCGCTGTGCTTTAGTACTTCCTTTTGGAGGAAGTACTAAAGCATAGCACAATATGGGTGGTTACTGCACCATGCGTGCGGTGCATGGGTAGATTTTGCTGCTGTCACTGTAGCAGCATGCTGTACCAAGGGATTGGGCAACCTACAACAACACAACTGGCAGTCACGTATAGACCCACATGATTGCTACGTGGCTGTAACGTGCCACACAGCAACATAGCATGTAGCTACATCACTGGAGGGCAATGTGTAGATGCGCCCTTTCTCCTGCAGGTAGGTATGGGATTGGTCTCCCTGCTACTGAGTTGTTCTACAGCCAGGGTCATCACACATCACCAATCGCTTGTCTCATTTTTTCCATCAGTAAAACAGACACTTACCAGACATGTCAAAGGGGGATTCCATAATGGCACTAAACAAGGCTTCTTTTGGGTGTTGAGGCTTCATCAGCCCAGGTTTGCCTGGTGCTTCAATGTCCAGATTTAACAGGCACTAAGGACCTGCCAGCTATTCATATTTCAGGAAGCAAAGTCGGTGTGATCCTCCTGAATCCAGTGATGAAAACACACCCGAAAAGAAGATGGAGCTTTTTCGTTAGTGGGAGCTCAATAGAAAATGATCAGTATCAACTGTTATATTTAAGGAATCTCATTCAACCAGGGTGTTTTTGGAGCACTTCCCCAGCAAAAAATCAGCGGACGGGCAGAGGGATCCCTCTTGTGGTAAAGTAGCTGAATACACAGGCAGAGTCAATTCAACCAGAGTATGATATTCTGGTCCATTTCTAAAAAGAGAATAACTGGAAAACTTTTCCATTTGTGTTTTCAAATCATTATTTTATTGGCAATTTCTGGAATGCAAGAAACAACCCATATGCTAGCCCCGATTTACCTCAGAAACTGGGTATTAGCACTGTCCATTTAAATGATCTTGTATTAAACTGAGGTTTTAGGAAGCCATATTCACACTGGGGAAGGTGTTGAAGATATGCATGCATGGACTAATGGGGTAGTGATCTCAGTTTGAGCCCCTGAGAACTAATGAAATGCAAACAATAATAATATCAATAAACCTTTGAGAGCAGGGGCACACTATGGATACCAGCAGATTCAGATGTGAACATAGCTGCTGATATTTTAACCCCGTGGAGGCTGCTGCATGTGCACTTCAGCCATGAATGGGATGTATGCTGTACTGGACAGGTGCGTTCCCCTGCTGACCCGGTGGAGCCAGGGTCGAATTCTGTATTGGGGACAGATCCTCCCGCTCCCCTCCCTTGTTCCTGACAGACACCCCCAGCAACTCTGCTCCCGATATGAACTCCTCCCTTTGGCTTGGTGCTCTGCCACCTCCCTGGCCTCCAATCCAGCTCCTGTCTTCCCTTCACCAGCTGCGCACCAGGTAATGAGAGCCTCCATATCCCCAGCATTGTGCTTTCCTATTTCTCTCCCTTTTCCCTTCTTGCTTTCTTCCTTCCCTTATTTGCTGCCCCATAAGAGTATGTGTGCCTGGGAGAAAGATGAGTGGAGAAGGGGAGCAGCAGTATCTGTACTAGAAACAGGCAGGCAGACCAACAGGCAGCTGGGCAGGTGTCTCCCTTATGCCCTGCTCTTTCCCACTAAACAAAAATATCCATATAAAAGCTTCATCAGGTTCATTTGCTTGTACTCGGTATCCCTGTCCCAAGCCCTTCAGAGAACAGCCTCTCTTTTGTGTTTGTACAGTGTCCAGAGCAATGGGCACTTTCAACTTTCCCCTAATACAAACATTTACTACTAATAAATTAGCAATAAATATGGGTGTGAGTGAGAGAGGAGGGATGGGTGGGAAATACATATGTATGTGGGAGGGGTGGGAAGAGCATGCACCTTTCTGGGGAAGAAGAGGACTGGGAGCATAAGATGAGAAAAAGGGAAGGGGTGGGTGTGAGTCTGTGTGTGTGGATGGCTGGGCTCAGTCACAGAAAGAAATGGAGAGGGGGCAGCCTGAATTTCTTTATAACTTGCTAGGAAAGGCTGTTGCATGTGAGCCCTGTTTTGGTCTCCTCGCAGCTCCCTGCTCCTGTCTGACCATTTATGACACAGGTTCCCAACCACCAGGCCATGGTCCAGTACTGGGCCGCAAAGGGTTGGCTGCTGGGTCGTGGCATAAGCCCCCCATCTGTCCGCTTGGGAGAGCAGCTTCCACCGCCGACAGTCACATGCGGGGTTAAAGCTCCATGCAGCAGGCACTGGGGCTCACGCTGGGCTGGGCAGGACCCCCAGCTGGGCAGGAGTGGGGGATGCGGGTGGGGAAATGCCCAGGGCAGAGGGCAGGGAGGCAGCTCTGCTGCTTGCTCCTAGGGTAGGCAGCAGAGCCCCTTCTTCTGGGGCAGCCCCAGCTGGGTCCCCCCCCCCAGGCCACTGCCTCTGCAGCCCCCTCCCCTACAGGAACTCCCATGCCCTCGGCTGTGGTGCCCCAACCCACATCCAGGTATAAATGTAAAGATTTACAAATTTACATATTTAAATATTTACACATTTAAATATGTAAATTGGATGGTTTCAATACCTGGTTGACCAAAATTCTTTGAGTGAGCTTGCCAGTCCACAGGATAAAAAAGGTTGGGAACCGCTGACTTTGGGTTTGCACAAGAGAAAATTTCACCAGCACCACTTTTAAAGGTCTCCCTGTCTTTAAAAGCTCCTGATGCCTATCAGGAATCAGAACTCATGGTAGAGGTGATAGCTTTTATTAGACCACGTAGATTGTTGCAAAAAACATCTTTATCTATCAGCTTTCTCTCACCTCTGTGTACCCTGGTGCCTGCCTAGCTTTGGCTCCCAGCCCAGGCAAGTTAGGCAGCAACCAGGTATGATTATGGAGAGCAGCAATACTGCCTGTTAGACTGCAGGTGCCAGTGTTTGACAAGTTGATGGTCATTAGTCCTGTCTCTCAGCCTCCCCAGGGCCTACCTGTGAGATACTTGCCCTTGGCTGCTGCACAGGGCTCCACAGAAAATTCAGCCCATGCTCTCTGTATCCTCTACTCAGGTCAGCAGAAATTGTTGATGATGAGCACTTTGCAGGATCAAGCCTCTGACATTCATTCTTAAGGCTGCTGCAATGAGCTAGCACGATTGTACCCTCCCTCAGCCTATCCATTCTTCCAGACTGTATTTCTTTGGGTGAAACTAGTTTCAAAAACAGTCTAATAATGTTGATGAGAACTCAGTCAGTCTTGTAACTTTACCTGAACCTGATATCCCCGCACTAGAGGCTGTAGAAAGAGAATGCACAGGGAACTAGATTGGTAGCAGACAGGTATGCAGTGACCATTAGACCCACGAGTTCAGAGCAACTTGAGAATTTGCAGTTGTGTTCCTTGCAAGCACTCCCTGATCACAGTGAAGCTGTTTGGTAAGAGAAATGCATTTGCTGCAACAGAGTTATAGCAGACAATGGGGAGGAATCAGCAAGAACACCACACCTAAGAAAGCCTTTTAATCCTATTAGGAAGGTAGACCTTCAGAGCTCCCTACAGCCTTCCAAACACATGGGGGAGGCAGACTGGATGAGATCCCTGTCCTTTTACCTGGGTCTGAGTCTAGCCCCAAAATAGCTTTTGTGCCAAGTCCAAATGGAAGTCATGTGAGAGGAAAAAAACAGTAAAGCAAATGATTGTCCTTATTTCCTTAGTGTGTCCTATCTAAGTGCCAGTACGATGACCTGAGCTTTCCGGGGCCTCTCTGCCTCAGGTTCCCATCTCATCCTGCAAAGCCTTGGTAATGGATTACAGTTCTGAATGGGACCCACCAGAGATCCAAATGTAACAGTGGTCTAGGTGATACTCTTTTTCTATGGAGCTAATCTGAGAGCTAATCTATGTGTTTTCCCTTTTAGGAACCTCCTGGTCTTCAGCAAAGGACAAAGAGCACAATTCCAACACGCCTGACCTCCCCATCGGCAGGTCACCAGCTTGGCCTGCTTTAGGCAAACTCCCTTGGTCTGAAGAAACTCCCTTCCTCCTGCCGCTCCAGCACTGCTGTTCCTACTGACTTTTCGGCAGCGTGCACAGATCCGAGGAGAAGCCAGCCTGAAATAAGCTCAGAGCCAGCAAGGTGAGTGCTACAACGCGCTTGCTGGGAGGGATTCTCTACTGGAGTTTGCTATGAGATGTTGTGCCTTGGCACAGCAGGGAAGGTTCATGGTGGCTTTTACATTTGCTTCTCCACCTCCCAAATGAGCTGCAATGTGTGTTTGTGGCTAATAACCGCTCAGCAGAGCTTGCAGGCTCGCTTGGGTGTGTATTGCAGTGGGAACAATTAGGGCTTCTTCAATCCTTTTGCTTCAAGTTCTGAGACAGGCTTACTCCACTGCAGTAAGAGGATGGGATTTTAAGACAGAGAAGAAGAGGGATTTCTCCCTTTCAGCTCTGTTTCCAGGTTGTATCTGACTGAATTACACTTGCTGAGCCATGTGAACATTATAGCTCCAAGGAGTATATGGAACCAAATCCCATTAGGTGGGGGACCCCATATGTCTTATTGTAAAGAGCCCTACAGAAAATGTACTTTAGACTAAATAGTCTCTGCCATTGCTTGTTGCTTCTTGATCTATTTGTAGGAAACAGGAAAGCTGGGGGAGAGGATTATGTTGTGTGTGTGTGAGCGAGTAAGGGAGAAAGCAGTCCTATTAACTACTTCCTTCAGGGAGAGAAAGTGATTCTGTAGTTAAGTATTTACAGCATTTCCAAAAAGCCCAATAAAAAAACCATGGGCATTAAGTATTTCTGGAGCGCTGAGAAGTATTTGTGTATGAGCGTGTCAGTATGATACATGAAGCAGCCAGGAAGGAAAAGTTTATTACTAAAGCTGACAGCAGAAAGAAGCACCAAGGAGGGACAAAGCACTCATCCACCGGGCCCAGGGCAAAGCCTGAATGGGGAAGGCTAAAGGGAACAATGTGAAATGTCAAATTCTTAGGCACACACACATGCACCTTATAATGTGTCCAGATAGATAGCAGGAAGGCAATAGTGAAAGGGAGGGAATCATTTCTTGTGAAATGATTATCCCAAGCTTTGGAGAAGTTATTTCTGAACTTACTTTGTGCCCCAGTGGACTGTACACAGGCTGCTCAGGGCATCATGCTGGTGAATATCTTTCTCTCCTCTACTGTCCCATGATGGTAAATTCGTTTTTGTGCTCCTTCCCAGAGGCAATAGGATTTCAGGGACCAGGAAAACAATACTTGACTACCATGTACAGAATTCCTAATATATGCAGAATGCTTTGCGACAAAACAAATGTTAACCTACCAAAATCCCAAAGACAAAACTGTCTGCTAAAACTCCCAGTAGAGCCCAGAGGTATAATAAGAACTGAATACAAATTAAGAAGATTCCAGTATTTGTCTCTAGTTCAAAGTGAAGGACTCTGCATCCTTTGCATAAACTGAGTAAATTCCTGTGCTGGCCACTTATAACCCATGTAAGATGAAGTTAAGGGCTAGCTGGACAGATGAACAGGTGCCAGGGCAGGGAAAGCAGCTTTTAAATCCTGAGAAATCATGAACCAGGCCCTGGAAGTTAAGGGAGAGATTAACACTCCTTCAGATAATTAAATGGAGGGACTTTCCAATCCTGGAGCCAGTTTGAAAACCAAAATCAACTCCAATTTTTTGCTGGAGGTTTGAAAGTTTTCGCTAGCCTTTTTTTTTTTTCGTTTCCAATTTTTGGTTGAAATGAGAAGCAACGAAGCCCTGTGAAGCCCTGCCTAGAGTAAGAAAAATGTGAATTTCCATTTGCTAGCGAGGCCTAGGGTTTGAGCAATCCAGTTTTCTGTGCGCTAAGCACTGTTTACACTGGGCACTAACGTAATTTTTAACATTTTGAATTAGCTGCTGTTTAACTAAAACCGCCTAGAAACAAAGCCTCAATTTATTTCCACCTAGGATTGGCTTTCCAAATACACAGGCCATATTTATACTAGGAATAAAAGTTAATACTTGTTTAAAATGTCCTAACACTTTTTAACCAACACGTTAAAATCCTGGCATAAATGAGACAAAACTATAAATCCATCATTTGTTAGCTAGCTGAAACACCTATGTCAGCCAAAACCTGTTAAAACTACAGCTTGCCATGTCTATACTAGAGTGCGTTATGCGTGTTAGCACATCTTTTTGGCCTTAGCGAAGACAGCTTATTCCCAACTTCTGCTGGGGCCTGACATACTGCAGCTCTGAAGAGGAAGCCTGCCCTTTGGGATTTCCAACTAAATTTGTTGGGCAGCAAAATGCAGGGAAGCATCTGAATTCCTGGATACTTCTCCAAGTTCCAACTCTCTTGACCTGTCCCTAATTCATAGGTAGGATTATTAACTTTGGAGTGACCAGTCTCCATCACCTCCTTATTTTCTTGGCTAGAATCCCCTCTCATTTTCTGACACTTTAGCTACTTGAAGCAGGGAATACAACCCCACCTCAGGCAAACACACTTGGTAAATGCATACCTTTGCAGTCTAGCTTCTCATTCAGCCTCAGTGTAAGGGACTGGTTATCCAGGCTTATTCTACCCCAAAGGGGCTGTCCGGATGCAGGCACATAGATAAATGAATCTGGAATTTGACCCCGGTTAGAAACGTCACCCTGTTACACAGACATTAAAAAAATGTCCTAGAGCCATGAGTGGGGGAGGGAAAATAAAAGAAACACTCCTATTCCTCCAGCAGCTTCTCTGATCCCATCTCACCACAATCCACCGTTTCCTTGGCAATGGCAGTCTCAAAATAAACCCCAGCCTGCTAGGCTCGGTCCAGTGGTCCATCCATTTTCACCTTCTGCCCAAAACAAAACCATTTGAATATGATTTGCTCACATCCTGCTGCAGCACTGATTGACTGCTGGTGGCTTTGCCTGAAGATCAAACTAGCCGCCCGCTCCCGTTTCGTGGTCCCTGCTGTCTGGCAAGTGATCATCTTGTGTTTATTTTTAAGCTCTGTGTCGGCTTGTGGCATTAGGGGGCAGAGAACGGTTACCACTTTCTATTAATAAAACCAGGCCCTGAGGCTGAGAGGAGCTGGGGCTCTGCTACAACCCAACCTGCCTCCAACTCGTACAGAGCGTTGTGGCTTCCCAGCTAGCACTTGTCTGGAATGATTTCAGCAACCCGAGGTGCATGTCACAGCTCGTCACCTCCCCTCAGACAGACCTGCAGCAACAGAGAGGGAGTAGGAGAGCCCAGAGGGAGAGCGGCAGCCGCGGCTGAAACCACACAACACCCTTTCACTGCTCCCACTGCAGCGGATTTTCCTGCCTGATCCCCTGCACTGCCGGCCGCACCTCTTCTGCAGCCCCGATCTGTAGGTAAGCGCTTGTCCTCCGACATGAGAAGCAAGGCCAGAGGCTAGGGGTGTGAAAGGGGGAATGGGGAGGAGGTGGACGGGGAGGGACGTAACAGCAGGAGATGCTGTGATGCGGGATCTCAGACATAATGCAATTTGAAACCGCCCAGAGCCACCTTTTCCAGCTGGGCGTGAGGAGTGGCAGGGACTGAGGCCCACAGCATCCTCTTCCTCGTTCTACATTCTGCAGTACGTTTCTTCCCAAAGCCTGCGCAGAAGAGACAGACGTAGCCATCTGGCATGCACGGCGCAGGCAGTACTCTGCTTTACAGAGCGGGAGGGGAATTTTGGCCCAAAATGCTGCGGCAGCCTTTCAGAAAGTCCCTGGGGACTTTTAAAATCCACATAGAGCTAGCAGGTCCTTGGCTTCTTAGGTCTCATCTGCAAGCCACATGCACAGTAGGCTGTAGGGAAGGGAGTTTATGTAGCCCAGGAGGAGGAAAGCTGATCTTGTCAGGATGTCTACAAGTGGCTCCTGTGACTCACTGTATTTCATATATGATGCTTATACCAGTAAGTCACTCCCCACCACCCTGGTTCAATAATAAGGACCAGATTGAAGCTTCATAGTGGGATTTTTGAAAGCATTTAAGCCAGCTAGAAATGGAAATGGGAAGGAAATGGTTTTCCCAACACAAGAACATTTTTGAGGTTTGGAGAAATGTTCCCATTGTATTTGGGATAAGAAAGCAAAATCTGGAACATTTTTGTAATTGAAGATCTGAAAAATACAGTTAAAATGAAAATATTTCAGTCATATTTTTAGGTTCTTTAATTACAGTGTTTTTACTGCAAATCAACTTACGTTTTTAATAAAAAACCCTAAACCTCTACTTAAACAAAAAAATCAAAAGGAGACATGTCTTCCAGCTGCAAAGCAAGAGAAGTGTTTAAATTGAGTGTCTCTGCAATACATCTTAGTTTTGAAAAAAAAAATGCTTCATTGGAAAATTCCTACCCAGCTCTATTTAGAAGGCCAAGTTCTACTGAAAACCTCAGTTTTCAGCCTCTGCCCAAAAGCTTGCAAAGAACTTTTTTCCAACTATTCAATTGGTCTAATAAAAGATATCACATTTACCCAAATTACTTTGTCTGACTGAAAACCACTGATATTTGGACTTCTAAATCACGTAAGCACTTCTGCAATTCACACCTGAGCAGAGATGCTGTGCAGCTATATTCCCTTTTGGCCCTGATGCTTCAGCCACTAACCTTAAGCAAAAGGCTGTCCCTTTAGACATGCGCAGACTGTGCTGGCTGCTTCTTTCTGCCTGCTTCAGAGTAGCTTGTGCTGCAGAGCAGGCTGCCACGCAGCAGTCACTACACTCCAGAGAGTGCAGGGGTTACATTTATAGCCAGCAGGTGTATTGTGGGGACAGAGCTATAGAGGCTCACCTGTGCAGTAGGGCCATAGTAAGCCACAACTAAGGCCCAAGGAAATGAATAGCACAGGTGGATTTTCTACTGTACTGCCCTGCGTTCTAGAATGAAGGTGGAAGGAAGCAAGTCTGGGGTGGGCATAGACAACATGGAATAGTTGCTGAAGGCCACAGGTGGAGACATCGCAGCAGAAAACAGAGAAAGGACATGACATGGGTGGACAGAAGAGAAAAGGGCAGCTATGAAAGGGTCATGAGGAACAGAGAGAATAGGTAAGGCAGGAATGGGAAGACCAGAATAGCAATGAGACTGGGTAGAATGGGACAAGATGGAAAGATGGAAACCTGGAGAAGGGAGAAAAACTAGATTTACTTCTGCATTTCACCAGCCCAGGCCACAAGTCACTGCAGCAACAGCAGAAATGTATCCTTAGTAGTACAGAGCTCAGCACTGACTACTCAAGTATTCATCTAGCTTCTTGAGAGAGTTTTGCAGCCTCACAGTGTGTTCTGGGCTGCCTTGACTACAGTGCTATCAACACCCAAGCAATACTTTAAAGTTAGCGACACAGACCACCCTATGTAAGCACACACCACCAGAAGGCCACACCATTTGCTAAAAGGCCCCAGGCTTATCTTGACACCTGTCCCTTGAAACACTTATTTCCTCTGATAGCAATTTCACACAGCCCTCCAGCTCAAGCTCTGGGACCTCCTCTTCCTTCAGCAGGGAGGTACAAAGATTTCCCTGTGCACGTCTGTTTAGTTGCAAAATTTAGTAAAATTTGGAATGTGAAGTCCCCTACCCAACCATCTCATCGGCCATCCCTAGTATCCTAAGGCCAATGAAAGACCTTATAATGATGACTAGGCTCCATCAGAACGTCTTGGCAAGTGTGGGTGGAAGCCTCATAACATGAGAGTACATAGGTTTTATGGAAAGATTTGCGCAAACAGAGGTCTAAAGTTTAATTGGTTTCAAAGGGCAAGACTCCACTTGGTGATGATAAGGCAGCACAATGTTTAATTGTTTTCCCTGTAATATTTGGGCTAGTTCCATTTCCTCCAGGCGCACAAGTAACTGATCCAGCCATTCAGGATGCACACTGCGTTTGTGGGGCAGATTAAATCTAAATGAAATTTTGATCCACCAAAACCTCCAGCCAACACAGAACTAAGGCAGCCTGCTGGACAGACCTTCTTTCACAGCCCCACCCCAGCCCATGGGACAGACTCTCCTTCCCAGCCTCCCCAAATGGACTCTGGCCTTCCTCCCACTCCTGAGCCCTTGATCTTCCTCCCGAACGAAGCAGTTTGTTATGCAGCTGGCTTCAGCTCCTTCCATTTCATTCCCTATCAGCTGTGTACTCTCTTCCTGCTTCTGGGTCCTCTGATGAAGGAAGCTGAGGCACTGAGAGCTGAGCCTGCCCTTCCTCGGTTTCTTGAATTGGGCTTTTAACTGACTGAATAATACAGACAGGGAGGCTTGCAAAGTTCTTGTGAAGTGCAAGAGAGATGGTGGAACAAGTCCTCCTAGGTCTCTCACCCACTTTCCGGTGTCCTCATTATGCTTCCAACTCTATTCTTTTATTCACATTACTGTAACTGTAATTTTACCACCTAGGTTGCTAGCCAGTACCCATTGCTGGGATTCAAAGCCTTCAAAATTATAACTTGTTCTATATTCTCACTGCAGAGACTAGAAACCATGCTCCCCTCTGAGATATTTATGATTTCATTAAGCATATGAGTTCCCTCAGAAAAGGGAGGGAGCAAATTGGTCCACACTGAAACAAGAGTGAAGGGACCACTGCGAAGAAAGGGAAGGGATAAACAGAATTTGCCTTTGAATGCAATTTGAGCGAGGGTTAGGTCAACCATCACTAATACTACTTGTCTGTGTGAAGCAGTGTGCATTTAATCGGAGCCTCTGGTATTCAGAATCAGGCTGCCTCCACTTTGTTTGCTTGAGTTTGGTGCCAAATGCCCTGGGGTATAATTTCTGTTGTAGTGTAGTAATGCATGCACAGGCTGTGCTGTTCTCTCAAACAAAGCACAGCATCCAGCTTTGTGCTGAAATCAGAGAGTCAAGTTTGCCTGGCTGATGCCCCCTTGCTCCAAACTTGCTTGCTGTTTATCAGTGATGCAACAGGAGCTACAACTGAGAAGTTGCTTTTTTGCCATTTAAAGTGCTTTATTGCTATGACTTTACAGCACTTTAAAAATGGGTACAGCACTTTAAATTAACCCTTGTTACATGTGAGGTATTAAATCTGAAGCACTGTTTTACAGCACCTTAGCAACCTACAGCATTTTAAATAACTTCTATGTGACAGTCAAATTTCTGGCAATTCCACCAGTATCCCATGGGCTTTGCAAGCTTGGTTAGTGCTCCCTGTCACCACCATAGCTACCTGGAGCGCTAGCCAAGCCTGCAAAAGCCAACAACCCACCCTGCTCCTGCCAGCTGACTCAGATGGCAGCAATTGGGCCAGACAGGATTGGGGGCAAGGGGAAAGTTGTATCCCAGCTCCCAGAAGCCTGGCTCACTCTGCAGCCAGAGGGGCTGGCTCTGTGCTGGGGCCCCCCAGGCCCTGTGGAGCTCTGTCACCCCAGAAGCCACGTAGGTGACCGGCAGGGCTTGCAGTCAGGGCAGGCTCTGGGCTGGGCAGCACTGGGGGAAAAGAGGTTGGTTCAGCTCTGTGTAGCCCAGATTGGAGGGGAGCATTGGCACTGGCTCCATGCCATCCTGCATGGCTGGGGACCTGCTCCCTCTTGGTATGGCACAGTTGGGAAGGGTCTCTGCAGTCCTGGATGAGTCAGAGAAGTGTGGGGGCTCGGCAAGTATGTGGGAGGAAAATTCATCAAACCCCCACAGACCACGGAGCCCCAGAGCAGCCATGGCTGCGAGCCTTGCACAGCGTCCGGCACCTGGGCACTGCCTGGGGGATCCAGGGCTGGAATGGCACCTCTTCCCCACTACTGACCCCCCTTTCCCTCTCTGTGCCCCAGCTCTGTGTCCAGCTCCACCTTCTCCACCTATCTGCTGCTGTCTGTGGTCTCCTGCAGCCTCAGGAGGCTGCAAAGCACCCTCTGCCTCCTAGCTTGGAAAGTATAGGGAGGCTCAAACACTGCACTTCTGTCATGTTTAAGAGTGCTGTAACTTTATAGTGCCATAAAAAGTGCTCTAAATTATAGCACTGTAAAATGTACACAGAGCACTTCTGTACGTACCCTAAAATGTTAAAATTTGCTGTTCTATAGACTTTTTCCTGAGCAGAAGAGTTTACTGTCTAGATTAAGCTCCAAGTTATAACTTCAGTTAGGAAGCAATAAGTAGTAATAATTGTCAGCTGTAGATTGACACAAGTCCAGTCTAATTCCTCTCTTGGCTGGGGATCAGGGCTGTCTGTCTGATGGACTGGTTTCAGTTCATGCCATTTGCAACCATATGGAATCTGGTGCAAATGAATTGCTCACACTTCCATCTTTCCAAGACACTGTTAGTTTTAACTCATATAGTAATCCAAGCTGTAACCATCCTATCCCGTGATGTCTGTAGCCAGGCTGGTAGGAGTGCTGAAAGCGTAGCCATTATTCATTTGTGGGTGCTATATGACTTCTTAATGCTACTTCTAAGTCAGTTTTTATCTGCAAGCACGTATGTGCCTGAATTTGACCAAACTTGTGAAGTCCTATGTGCAGCAGAACACTACTGCTTGTTTGGGCTGCTTGTATTGCAGGATGCCAGTTACAAAGCGTTTAACTGAGGACAGGATTTTAGCTGCTTAATAATATTCATACTTTATGTGAATCAACTGGGAACCTTCACAAAATCTTCAAATTGAAGATTTTTGGAGGGTTGAAATAGTTTTAGTAGCATTTATTTAAAGTTATTTTTCACGTGCTTAGTGCTTCTGCAGCAGTGGGTATTGTACAGGTCTGGAACAGAAAGGCCAAGAGAGTGCTCCTTTGCTGGCATTTCCAGTGCAACTGGAAGTGTTGGAGTTCCTGCCCGTTCTACTTGCACTGACATTCTCCACTCAGCTGCTAATTAGAGCTTCATCAACTTACCACTTTATGGATCTGACCCTCCAGGCATTTGGATGATTTGGACATACATTTTAGTCCCTTATCTAGCCCATGCTAGATTTGAGCTATGCAGCTCCCTGGTTTAGATCCACGCACAGGTTAGGCTGGATAACTTTGCTGGAGAAAGGAGTCAGTGAAATTTTGTGCCAGTTGCTTTCTTGTAGGGCTATAGATGTGACAAGTTTCACCGGGACAAGTTTCACTCTGCACCAACATCTTGGCCACATGTATCACATCCCGTGCAATACTGGAAAGACACGAGGAGAAGCCACCATGATGCTTTATTTCCAGTGCTCTGCATACTCCTCTTATAAGACTGGCTTTGGTTACAAATTGGCAGACTGTTAAATCATGTTAGGAGTCCTTTCTGGGCTAAAATAAATCACCCCTCCTGAGTGCAGAACGTGGGGCCTTGTGAGAAGTCACATTACCCCAGTGTCCCTGAGTGACAGGCCTCCTAAACAAACATGTTTTTGATCCAACTGGACTGGACAGGAGTGGAAGGGGAATCTTTTGCAACATTTTAAAAACCTCCACATCCAAAGGTGAAGTGTAGGTATCTCTTTAAAGGCAAAGGGAATTACGTTTCCTTTTGATTAACAGAATAGACGTGGTCAGCTGTGACTCAGATACAGTCCCTTTAAAGCAGAACTGCTGAGATCCTCCCATGCACACCAGGCCTGCCAAGCCTCGAGTTCAGAGGGTCATGTTTTGCTATATAACAGCAGCTGAGGTCACTAACACCTCGTCCAGCTTCCCACTCAGGTTTAGGTGTCAGCTATGACATCAGCTGTTGCAGAAGAAACACAGAACTGTGAACTCTGGTGCTGGGAGGTGAAAGCCTCGGTGTCTACCCATGAGAAGCAGCTTAGCTCTCAACCCCACGAAAGAGCTCCACACAGCAGGGGATCCAGTTGCAGCACTGTCCCTGAATTTCAATATGGTTACTTTATGAAGCATGCATGAATCAAGGGGAGGAAGTCACTTATGTGGACAAAATGATGGGAACTCATGCATATTACAGAAACTGATACTGCAGTATTATTTCTACTGAGCAGGAAACGAAACTATCACAAGAGAGTTGTTTTCTTCCAACTCCGTTCACAGTATATGCATGTTATCCATCATGAGTGTGGGTGTTGGAAAGAGTTGTAGGCCAGCCTTCATATTACATACAATAGCCTCACAGCAACCTCACAGCAATGCTTATGAGACATAACCTTGAGGTCCTGACCATGGATAGTCATTAAAGATCCCAGAGCACTTTTCATAAAAGTGAGGGGTGTTAGCTGAAGCTGTATCTTGGTTAAAGTCCAAATATGGATAATTATACTCCAACTTGTGCAGATCCAGCTGGCTAGCACAGCCTTCATTTAGTCTTCTCAACAGCTATATGCTGTTTCAACAGCTGTATCATTCCACCCCAGCAATGGCTGCATTTCAGGGATACCAGTGGTTTTGATGGTTACATTATAGTCATCTTTGAGTCATCACTCACTACAGAATTCCACAGCAGAAGGAATTACAGGAGCTAATATAAAAAAACTTGTATCTTTTTGTAAGGTGGGGACTAGAAATCAAAGGGGTAGTGAGGAAGGATGGAGAAAGGTGGGGTCTAGAGATGGATGTAAACCAAAAACACTCCCAAGTTATTTCTTACTTGTATTACAATATCACCTTGAAGTGCCAAGCACAACTGGGACTGCATTTGATAGGCACTATGCGGGCACATAGTAAAAGACAATCCTGGCCACAAAGAATATACAATCAAAATAGACAAGAGGGAGAAAGGAAGAAGCTGGATGCACCTTTCACAAAAGAGGAGCTATCACATAGAGTTTAAATGGAACAGAAGTCTGGCAGAACTGAGAATTAAACCAAAGTTCCTATATTAAAGCCAGCCCCTTGAGTACATGATTATTTGTTCAAGTTCAGACCTGGATCAGAGCTTTGACAGTGTGGACCCACCAGATGTAAGCCAAAGACTGGCTGAATGTCAGTATATGTGCACCAACCTATGTTTGAAAGTCAAAGAGGGGCATCTACATGTGTGCTTTACCGCAGTTGACTAATTAGCTCCACAGTAAAGTGTCACTGTTTACATGTGGCAATATTAGGCCGGAGTAAATTAATTAACTCCGCCATAGGATAGTACTCCCAGACACAAATACTATGCTACAATGGAGTTATTTAGTGCACCACAGCACACATATAAGTGGTGACTGGGGCTGGTTGGGGCACAAGGGTGCTCAAGTGTAGGGGCTGCCTGTCACCTAGCCCTACCTTGTGCCCCAGCCATCCCCTCCATAGCATGTTGAGCTAGGGCAGAACAGCTGCCAGCTGCCAGGCTAACCCCCAGGGTCCCTAGCCAGCTGGGGCTGTAGCACCTCGGCTCAATGTGAGGCAGTCCCTGGTGCATGTGTAAGCGCTTCACTCAGGAGCAATAAACTCCGGCACAAACTGCACTGGAGTTTATTCAGTTGTGCTAATTTCATGTGTAGATGCACCCAGAGAGACTCAGAGCTGTCAGAGTCCAAAGTAGTACACTTACATGATAATTAAGTCTTCTTAATGCAGTGCAAGTCATACAGTAACCTTGACTAGGTGTGAGCTTGCTTGAATTTTGAAAGCCAGGAGAGTTTGTTACATATGCAAAAACATATTTAGTTGGCATGAACCAAAGGTTTTTTCTTTTCCCAGAGGATGAATATTGGTTACCAGGCTCATAGGCGACGCGTAGAGGGTGCACGTGCACCCCCTGAGAGCACTGGTGCCCCCCCTGAGAGTGAGTGCTCTTGGCTTAGGCAACGGGCAGCGGGAGCAGGCAGAGCGCTGGTGCCCCCCCCCCCCCGGGAGAAGTACCACTGGCATTTCCAGGCTCAGTGTCCGGCCGCAGGGGAACACCCCCCCCCCAACACCACCGTGGCTGCCTGTGGACAGTCGGTCCCCGCTCGGCCCAGCCTCGCCACCAATGCCTGCATCGCTGCCTGCATCACCGCCTGTGGGCAGTCGCCATGCCTCCCAGCTTCAGGAGGCACGAGTCGCATGTGCCCAGGCTAAAACCATCTCTGGGATCTCCATGCCACATATCCATCTTCAGAACAGAATGAGATGAGAGATTTTGACTAGCCGATTGTGTGTAGCCCAGAGAAGTCTGCCACTATCCAGTTAGGTTGCAAGGCTAATGGCAAAAGTACTTGCTGGCTGCAAGTTTGACCTCAGCGCAGCTGCTGTGCTCTCTGGACTTTTGCCACAAAAACACTCACGTCAGCCCACCCCTAAATGAGAATATTTTCTAGAGAACAGACACATTAGGCCAATTTTGCAGACCTTGCAAGCTGTTGTAGAGAGGGATGATTCTGGGGCCACTGTGTATTATAATACGCTGTACACATCCCCAGTGCCTTATTGCAGGGTAGGTTATAAATCTTGAAGTCAGTTTCTGAAAGTGTGCGTAACTGAGGGCCTCCCAGTACTGTTGTGAGGCATAGCTAATGCAATAAAGTCCTCTAAAAATGCAAATAGCTACATACGGTCAGCGCTAAGTATTATTTTATTACCATTTTAACACATCAGGAGTCTGGTGTGTGTACCTTTGTTTTAATATGGCTGTAAAATCCAATCTTTTGGCTTCTAATAAATAAAAAAAGATGAACATGGAAAACTCTTTCTTCCATTCTGTTGGCTCCTTCCATACAGATTAAATGCAACCCTACTCTCTTGTAAATATAGTGGCGCTAATCCCAACTTCCTCTTCAGTTTGAGCCCTGCCTTTTTCAGCTCCAGACAGAAGTGTCCTTGTAAGAAGTAGCTGGGATCTTTCTATGTCTGCCCTGCACTTTCTGGAAATCCCATGTAAGAAGAGAGCCAAGAGAAAAGCAGGAAGGCTGGAGAAGAGAAATGCAAACATTGGGTGGCCAAAGTAACACAGCAGTTCGGACCACTCACTGCAGGTGAGAAAAAATGTGGGAGAAGGTCACTTTAGAGTAGTAGCTGGTAAAGCTAGAACAAATAAGAGGAAATCCTTCTTTATATGGCTCCAGGAGAATCCTGGGGTGTGCTCCAATTAGCTACTGTGACTGAGTTTAAAATATGGGCAAATACTTTCAGGCCACTAGTAACTGCTCACATTTGTTTCTTTCAATTTAAAGAACATAAACAATTAAATACTTTCCAATCAATTTAACCAAAGCTGATTTTATTGCAACTATCAGATGAGATGCGCCCCCCGCCCCAGGTACCTTCTCATCCATTCTAACTGCAAGCCAGAGAATTAATGCCCAAAACTGAAAGCAGATTTACTCTTCCTATACCACAACAGGAAGCAGTCAGTCAGCAAGAAACATTGCAAATAAAATCCCCCTACCATGCAGATGCCCCACTAAAACCATTTACCTCAAGTGCCCACAAAAAGCTCATTTTGCCGTATGCCCTAAATATCAACACATTGGCGTAATTTCAGACCAAGGACATTCCAAAGTTGAACAAAGATCAACGTAATCTAACCTTATCATTCAGGGCATAAAGGAGTCAGGAAGGAAGCTGTGGACTGAAGAGGAAATAAATTGCTGGAAGAGTGACTGCTGCCATCTTGGGCAGCTTGAGTAAAAGACATGAGTTCCTACAGCTTCAGCTAAGAGTTAGGCTCTGTAGATGGGGATAATAATGAACTGTCATCCTCAGTGGATTGGATATGGAGGAACATACAACATGCCCTTGACCAGTGAATTATAAAGGCTAGGTTTTCTCACCAGAAGGCCATGAACAGCTTTCCCTAAGAAAGATGCACCTTTAAAATGTCGCACAAAAACAGAAACGACCAGAAAGAGGAGGAAGTTGGTTGTAGCAGGGACAGATCTGGGCTGACGAAACTGGTCTCTGAGCTCCCCCAAGGACTGGGAACATTAGGTTCCTTTAGTCCCACCTTAAGATTGTAGTCCATGGCTTATATATTTCCTAGTACAGCCAGCCTCAAGGCACAGGGTGTAGGATGTAGAACCAAAAACACTGTTCCGCTTCTGCGCTTCATCGGAGCAGTGCGCACCAGTAAGCAAGCGACCCCGGGCTACTAAACGATAGGGCTCAGCACTGCCTGTGCATCCTGGAACTCATTCAGGCCGGGATACGTTGTTTAGCTTCTCATACCTACTGTTTCCAACAAAGTAAACTCACAGTGGAATGGCTGACAAAGAGAAGCAGGGCGGACGTGTTATAAACCATTGCTCTAAACACAAGGCATTCAATGCCTAAGTCCCACAACGAAGATTAAAATAGAAGCAGAAATGAATGATTAGCACCAAGTCTGTCCTTGTAACAGAGGGTTTAATATCACGGGTATGCATCATGGTACTAACTGAACAGTCTCATATACAAGCCATGAGCCAGTCTTTGTCAGCTCTGGCGTCAAGTGATATATAAGATGCATCTGGCCCCTCATGAAAGCTCTTTCCTCCTTCCATCAAAAGATTTGCAATTTGCCTGTGACAGCCCAGAGGTCCAGTTCCTGAATGACTCATGATGTTCTTCTGCTTAAAGGTCTAGTTTGTGCTTTGCCTCTGACTCTTATTTTAGACTTACACTTTGTTGCTAAGTCTAGAAATCTGGGAGTCATCCTTGAACTTGGATTCTTTCCTTCCCACAGTGCCTGGCTCAGTAAATCTGACTGTCCCACCTCCAGATTGCCGTTGCCAACATTCGCTCATGTAGCAACTTTATTTTTGCTGAAATCCTCATTCACGCCTTCAACACTTCATAACTTGACTATTACGATTCCCTCTTCTATGCTGCTACTCTAAATTGCAGGTGCTCCTGGAGACTGTGGCCAGACTGCTTCCTTGCCAGGGAAGTGAGACCACAACACCCCTCTCCTCTGCTAGAAACTGCTGCTGGCTTTCTAGCCATCTCTGGCTCAATTCAAAACCAGCCTCCTGGTGCAAAACTCTCCAAGAGCTCCCCACATCCTTCCTCCCTGACCTCATCCCTCCACCTACTCTTTGGTGCACTTATTTGTCTCTTCCAGCATTTGTCTTCCCTGGCCTTCCCCCTTGAAGACTTGCTGGTTGAGAGAGTCACTCATCCATTTGCACTGATCTGTCTCTGGAGAAGTCTCACTCTCTCTCTGACTCATTTCACCTCTTAACATCTTGCCATAAGTCCTTCCCTCTTTAACACACCACTGGCCACCTCACTAGCATTTTGCACAGGAAAGATGCTAACTAAAACTACAAGGGTTGGACCCAGGCTTACATCTGGCCAGCTGTATTAGATGATTCATGCTACACTTGTTAGCATGTCAGACAGATTTTGGTCTGACCCCACACAGCTTCATATGGTTGAGGGCAAAAGGCATCATCCCTCCTGCCATCTTAATCCATGCACACATCCCTGGACCCAGGCAGTTAGCATGAAGCAGACAGTGGATCCCACTGCTATCTCAGGGAATGGGCTTTGTTCCATCCCCATGGACCATTGTTCCCTACCCAGCTCAATCAGATAGACAGAGCATGCCAACTTGCTGTTCATAGATTCATAGACATTAGGGCCGGAAGGGACCTCGGAAGATCATCGGGTCCAGCCCCCTGCCCCAGGCAGAAAGGCAACACTTGCTGTTGGGAAAGTCCTACCACATAGGGCAGGGGTTTTCAACCTTTTTAAGCAAGTGTACCTCTTCTAGTGGTGGCAGCCGGATTGGGGGAAGCGGGGGTGCTTGCACGCAGCCATCGCCGCCACTGCCACACCCCGCTTACCCACGGCTGGTCACACGTGTGGCTCTGTGGGCTGCTGACGGGCCTCACGCCTGGCCAATCGCATGCCACCCATCAGCAGCCCACAGAGCCGCATGTGCAACCAGCCGTGGGAAAGCGGGCTCCTGCAGTGGCGCAGGGTGGTGAGTGGTGGTGTGGGGTGATGGGCGGCAGCAGCAGCCACCACATGCAAGGTCCCTCCCACGTCCGGCTGGCTGGGTGGCGCCTGTGTGGCCTGCAGAGGGGTGCCACTGCCCTCATGCCCCCTCAGCCATTCCTGGAGGCAGCAGCACGAGGTGGTGGGTGGTGGCAGCGGCCGTCACATGCAAGCCCCCCTGCCCCCACATATGTCCACAGAGGGTCACCACTACCCTCACCCCCCGCCCTGGTCCTGGGAGTGGGCACAGAAACATACTCCCCCCTGCCATTCAGACCCTTTGCACCTCACTGCCTCCTGGCGGCCAATCAGATGAGTGAGCTGGGGTGGGAAAAGCACCGCACTGTGCCGCATGGAGCCAGCAGTGCCCAGCGCACCCCTGCCTTCCCCCAGGGTAAGAGGGGATGTATGGGAACATGCCAAGGGAGGCACTGCCGCCCCCCAGGGTTCGCTCCATCCCCACCCACCCGCGTGTACCCCCTATGACCTTTCCAAGTCCCCCTGGAGGTATGCACACCCCTATTTAAAAACCCTTGGCATAGGGCATATGATTCTAAGACTAATACAGCATGAACTTTTATGAAACTCTTGAGCCCAAGGATCTTATTGAATTTGTGATATCTTTTCCTTGTTATATAAAGCAGAACTGTTTGTTTGTTTTTTAAAAGGAGGCAAAACCCCTCCTTCTCCACATCACCAGTTCCCTCTCCTAAACTATAGGCAAGCAATCCATCTTGCCAATAATAGCCATGTATATTTATTATACTCTAACTTACATAATTTTGACAATGAGGATTTCCTTTATTTGCTCTTTTTCCATAATAAAGTTAGAGCTTGTGCCCACTTTCAGACTCACAAACACAAGTCAACATTGAGCATAAGCCACCCAGCCCAAATATAACAACCCAATTCTGTTGCTTTTGAAAATTTCTGTATATTCAAGGATATACCTGAGCTGCATAATTCTTTAATTCCTAGTCTGTCCATCCCTCAGGTGGGTAGCTACAATAAGAGGCCTATGGGTGTCCGTACATTATATGTGTGTGTGCCTGCACAAAAGGAAACATGGCAGAGGTGATATCTTTTATTAGACCAACTAGGTATTTGCAAAAAAAAAATTTTAGTTGCAAGTTTTCAGACACACTCACCCTTTCTCAGGCACAGGAAAAATTCAAAGATTGTCAAATTTCTCCTACGTGGAAATGAAAATTCATGTATACAGATATGGTATACACAAATTCACAGACAACAGAGATGTGATTCCTTACAAGGATGCAGACAATCAAGAAACATTTGTTTAGTACCTAAGGCTTTACTTGGCAACACCTTGCAATCAGCTTCACAAACCCTTGAGACTGTGTGTGGGCGTTTATTGTTCTTCCTTCTTATATCATGTTACTGTATCCAAGTACAAAAATGTCCTCCAGCAATGTAGTGCTTTTTCCTCCCATCCTTCCCATGGAGCTTAGACTTGGTGAGCTGCGTCAACATTGTCATTCCATTAATGTCTTACTCCTCAGGTATAGCTACTCCCAAATTTAGCCAGGAGTGCCCTCTGCTGGAGTTTCACTGATCTGCTACAGTCACAGTGACCACACACACACACACACACACACACACACACACACACACACTCTTTAAAAAATGCCTGAATACAGGAAAGATAAAAAATGCCTAAATACAGGAAAGATAAAAAATCACTCCTAACTTAATTTGTTCTTGCTTCAGACACAGTTTATTCTGTCAGCTAACCTGCTCTCCTGGCACATTTTAAATCCTGTGGTAGCTTTTTACTCTCTCCGGTGGCATGTGAATTTAACAATCTTTCTCCAAGGCTGATTATAATAGTTTGGAGCATTTAATTTGGGGGAGGAGAGAAACAGATTTTTAGTCAACTAAATATCAGGAAGGAAATATTAGTTTTTAAAATACTAGGTTTCTCCCCCTTTTCCCTCCTCCAGCTGCTCCTAATGTGCATCTTCTGATATTGGCCCCTTTCTGCTTCCAGTTTTACCACCGACCAGCAGGATCAACCATAAATTACCAGCCGCAGTCAAAGCAGTGTCAGAAAAATATTAGGTAGGTATGAATGTGGTTTGGATAAACCCTTTCTCTGCCCACACAGTTCTGTAAACAGATGACGTTTATTCTCTACAACTTGCCAGCATTTAAGAGGTTAAAGATATATTTACTAGGATGCGAAGGCTGCTGACAAAGGTCTAATTATTTGATCTCATTCCTCCAGTTTTGAAATCTCTCACCTGATTGCCAGCAAAATCTCAACAACATTGCTAACACCATTACTAATACTTTGAGCTCATTCAGAGGAAGAGCTGTCTGTGCTCCTTGCAAATGCTAATTTAGCTCCACACCAGAAGCGCAGGTAATAATAATTATACTTTGCATTTACATAACATTTTACAAGACTTGGGAAGAGTTTGCTTAAGAGACCCCCTCTTTCCCTGGGCTATCATACCAGGGAATGAGACAAGGAAAGACAGAAATGCAGGAGCCATTTCATTTTCATGGGTAGGTATGGGCAGTGGTCCTTCTAGAGTGATAAACCTGGTGGGTTTGAAATGACCTGACCAGCTTGCCCTCAAAGTTATGTTACAATACCAGTCTACTTGGTTGGGATCTTTAAGAGTGGGGTTGGGGACTGGGATTGTAGGGACCGGCTCTGGTTTATCCTAGCTATTTTCATCACAGCCTCCTTGTTGGCTGAGACCAATGGACTTAGTTTAGTAATGTGGTTTGCTGTCAGTATTTTTGTGTGAATGCGTGGTTTTAATATGATGACTAGATAAACAGAAGCCTAGGACAGGTGTGTTTCTAACTGGAGACAAACTGAAATTTATATAAGGTTCTTTTACCTGCAGATGTCAAGGTGCTCTATAAAATTTGAATTTAAGTCTCTCAGGAGCCTGAGAAACAGGCATCTTTATATCTGTTAGCCACAGTGTATATCCTAAGGCATCACATCACATGCCTGCTGTCACATGGTGATGAAGAAAGATTTTGAATTCTGGCACAAGCCCTTTGCTCGAGCTGCTTGTTTCCCTCGCTTGTAGGATCATAAGCGATAGTGCTATCTAACTACAGCATGGTTCCAACTTGCTTTTTCTTGTATGACCACAATGGTTTTATGCAGTCAGGTTTGGTCTCTACATTGACTACTCCTAAATATAACCTGGGGCAGAGGGGGATGGGGGTTGTGGGACTCGAGCTTTAAGTGCTTCTAGTTGTGGAACTTATTTTTGATTCATGTTAGGAAAGCCTAATCCTTCTCAGTCTTTAAATCAACATGGAAGGGGAGTGTATACTTGTGAGTTTGAACTACACAGTGTCAGGCAGTTTTTGGACCAGGCTCTGTATAGAAGAGTTTCAATATTAGGGCTCTAACTTAATTAAGCATTTAAATGAGACACTTCACATTTACCACTGGCTTTTTGTGGCAGTGGTTGTTTTATTCTGTGTTCAGGCGTTAGAACAGGTCATGCTATGTTCTGCAAAATATCATTCTCATCTGCTAGGGTACAAATGAAAATAGCGACAGTGTTTCAAGCGGAGCACTGTTTTCCTTGGAGCCCATGCTAGAGCAGCTGCATGATCCTGTTTGTTTGTTTGCGAGCAGCCTGTGGTTATGTTACCTTTTTCTTAAATGT
The DNA here is from genome assembly GCF_030867095.1 of Alligator mississippiensis. Taxonomy (NCBI): domain Eukaryota; kingdom Metazoa; phylum Chordata; order Crocodylia; family Alligatoridae; genus Alligator; species Alligator mississippiensis. The sequence continues at coordinate 66,556,295 of NC_081832.1, forward strand.
TGTCATATGAAGGACAGCTTCAGTGGACAGTCTCTTTAGAGATGCCAGTCATCTTGGCAAATTCACGACCGGGACAGAAAAGGACTAGAGTTAGAGGCAGATCTTTTTACCAAAGTTTGAGGTGTCACCAGGTGTCTGATGTTTGGTCTAAACTGAGAATGAGGAAAGTAAAGCAACAGTTGAGTGTGTGTATATAGCAGAGCTGGATTACAGATCATACTTCAGCTAGCTACAGCTCAAAGAAATGCAAACCAGACTTCATTTTGTCAGCACAGCAGAAAATATCTGCATTTCAATCATCATTTTGTAGCTAGAGACACTGGGCCACATTCACCTCCACACAAAAGACTTGCATGTACTACTGGACAAACCTGACAACTTCAGCTGTCTGAGTATCACAGAGCCCTCTGCAAATGAATACATTTCACCGAGAAGGTCAGACCTCATCTTTAGGTTCTCTGACCCCTAAGACTGACGGACTGTCTCCATGACTAGTAAAAGTCCAATGCAATCCAGTGCAAACACTGCTTGTTTGGTTTCTACAACCCAGACTTTAAAAATCTGTTTCACCACTGACTTGTGAATCTGAGCCTGAAACTCAAAAGTGAAAGTCACCAATTTATTTTAAGTGCCTTAACTCAGTAAAATGCAAAAATCATTCAGCATTTGCCATGACAGAGGCTTTTGATTTTAAAAAAATCTTAGCATTTTTATATAATAGAAAATGTTGAATGAGAATAGACCATTAGACACCTGGGCAACACAGGCCACGATGTTTCACCCAGTGACACTTGTACAAAACCAATAAGATGATTTGATCCAAGTGCCTCTTCTAGAAGGGCAACTTGTCTTCATATACAGCCAGAGACAGACGATCCACAACTGCCCTGACCCCTATTCTAGTTGTTATCATCCTCACGGTGAAAAAATTTTGCCTTATTTTTTGTTTGAAGTAGTCTTGGCTTCAGCTTCCAGTCACTGGTTCTTGCTGTGCCTTTCTCTGGTAGGTAAAAGAACCATTTAGGACTTGTATTTTGTAGACTGTAGTAGGCCCTGAGCTGTTTAATAGTGATATCTTATAGCAACTGCTTACATCTGCTTGACTAGAATTTGGGTAGGATACAAAGAGGCAAAGGAAACGAGTAGACGAGAAAATGTCATTGGCAAGAAGAGTTCAGAAGGCAAAAGAAAGGTTAAGAGGTGTCAGTTCAGGGTCACTTAAAGTCATTCAGTAGGTTTACACCAGATCACTCTGGTTTAAGGCAGACACCATTTATACAGGGGGTTAAAAATAGGTATGTCTGCTTGACAACAAGCCAGATACACTTAATAACCATATTAGACAGACTTCATATTGGTATTAATAATGAAATAAATTATTAGGCACATTTCTATATAATCTAGCCTTAATAGCAAGCTTTTGAAGTTGAGCCAGGTAATCAGGTATAAAAATCCAGATACTTCAAAATCTTTGCTCTTTAGCTTTGAACTATGGTCCTTGCTGAATGGCCCATATGCAGATGAACCAACGTAAGTGCTTCTTTGAAACTAAGGACTTTGTTACACCTCACTCTGCAAGCCGCACAAATGTTGACTAGTATCAGTGCTAGCTTGGAGTTTGGAGCAGTCACACCCCTAGTCAAGAAACCTTCTCTGACTGTCCCCCACTTGCACAGCTAGGACTTGCCACTAGAAACCTGGTGAGCAGGGACAGGACTAGGAGCTGTAGCTAGGAGTTGCCACTACAAGGCTGGTGAGCCAGGACAGGCTTCTATCCCTACTCGATGGGTGGGGGTGTGAGAGCTCCTGGGATATTAGAGGACTTCAATTTGGGCAGCACATCTGCAGCGACGGGCCACACCTTAATGGAACAGGAGCTGGATAGTGCAGATCAGAGATAATCCTGCTCTGGGTGGAGTAACTTTGAGCTGCACTTTAAACCCCTTTAAGGTGTTAAAATGTGTGGACAATTCAGAGATAAAGAGCTCCAGAAGCCTCCCAAAATTGCTGTGTAACAAGGCCCTAAGAAGGCCCTTAGTTTTAAGCCTGGGTAACAAGCCCTTTTCCCTATTAGAGCCACCTATTAGAGGCTTTTAAATTTAGGATTAATCTTTATATTCAAATATTAAAATATATATTATTGATGAGCATTTAAATATTTGGTTTGAAAAGATTAATCTGTATTGTCTTGTCATTCATATACAATTTGTATTTCAATATTAAAATTGCTGCTAAAATTTATTTGATCTTATTCTCAAGTACTGGGTTTGGGTGGGACAGGCTCCCCAAACCTTCCTTGGTCTCCTGAGCACTTCTGTAGGACTACAGTTTTCCCCTATGAAGATTTTTATACCTTAGTTTCATAATTTCATAGTTTCTAGGGTTGGAAGGGACCTGAACAGATCATCAAGTCCAACCTCCTCTTGATATCTATCCAACCTCCTCTTGAAGACCCCCAAGGTAGGAGAGAGCACCATCTCCCTTGAGAGCCCAGTCCAGAGCCTGGCAGCCCTAACTGTAAAGTAATGCCTCCTGATATCAAGCATGAACCTGCTCTCAATCAATTTGTGGCCGTTATTCCTTGTTATCCCAGGTGTTGCCCGGGGGAACAGAGCCTCACCTATTTTCCGCTGGTCCCCCCTGGTGAGTTTATAGATGGCCACCAGATCCCCTCTCAGTCTTCTCTTGTGGAGGCTGATAGATTCAGGCCCTTTAGTCTATCTTCGTAGGGCCTGGTCTGCTGCCCCCTGACCATGTGAGTGGCCCTCCTCTGGACCCTCTCAAGGTCAGCCACATCCCTCCTGAAGTGCGGTGCCCAGAACTGGATGCAGTACTCCAACTGCGGCCTGACCAGCACCGCATAGAGGGGGAGGATCACCTCCTTGGACCTGCTTGAGATGCATCTGTAGATTCATGACAAGGTGTGGTTAATCTTACTGACCGCTTCCTCGCATTGGTAGCTCATGTGCATCCTGGAGTCAACACGGACTCCAAGATCCCTTTCAGCCACCGTGTTGATGAGAAGGGTGTTCCCCAGCCTATAGGTACGCTGCTGGTTCCTTCTCCCTAGATGCGGCACCTTGCATTTGTCTGCATTGAATCCCATCCTATTCTCATCCTCCCACCTCTGTGATCTGTTTAGATCTAGTTGGATTCTGTCCCTCCCCTCCAGTGTGCCCACTTCTCCCCACGTCAGCGAATTTGGATGGTGTGCTTTCCACGCCCACCTCCAAGTTGCTAATAAAGATATTGAATAGCACAGGCCCTTACAGCTTCTCACTTTAAAGCACTTCATCCAACCTTCAAATAAGAGCAGATAAGGAAATTATTGTTTATAGTTTTCTGCCTGTGATAACATTCTGTTAACTTGCATCCTTGCTTAATATTTAAAATGAATAACCTATTATGAAATTGTGCATGGTTGAAAAATGAAGGCTAAGTGACTGGCTTATGCGGCTACAAAACACACCAGCAAATAGATTCTGTAGGCAACCGACTAAATAGTTATTAAATACTAAATGAAGAAATAAGATACAGGGCAAAGGAAGCAAGAGCAGAATTCTTCCAGCAAGCAGTGTCTAGAATTTAATATGATAAAGCATACAAGTTCATTATACAGAACCTTACAGAACTAGCCATGCGTTTTCAGGGACGTAAATCAACATTGAGGTTATAGCAAACCAAGAAATCATGCAATCCTCTCTGGAATGACTCAGTTTGACACTAAGTTTGGGCAAGTTTGATTCTTAAGTGATGATGTAGCTGGTGTTGGTAAACCATAAGGTTAGAATGCTTGGTTTAGCTTGGATTACAGATGAAACCTTGAGTTACAACATGCCTACACTCTGGGGGAAAGGCATTGTTTAAAATTGGGACCCAATTCTGATGCAGATTTTATAGCCCGAGCACATCCTTACTCTTTGGGACCCCTGCTGTGGGAAATACTCTTCCCCTGACACTACATCAAAATCCTTCATTTTTAATTTCCGCTTGCAACCAAGAATGTTGGTCAATGCAATCACTGAGGCTGTGGAACACGCTGAGGGAGGCTAGGGGTGGAACATGTGATTTTATGGAGCATGGAAAGGGAAAGCAGGTGAAGCTCATGGAGTTTTATTTGGAGATTTCATTGGAGGTTTGGGTGCACAAAGAATGCAAGATCAGGGCCTTTGTTTACACGTGATAACAAAATCCTTTGGACAAATGCTGTCATTTAGCTTCAACACTGGTTTTATTGGGCAAAACCTATTTATGACCAAACTCCCAATTGCAAACAACCAAGAATTTCTATCTTCATCCCCAAATATAGTGGGGATGAGACAGAAGAAGAAGGAGAGAAACTCCTTGGAGAAAGGTGTCTATAAATAGAACAGTAAAATAAAAACTTTAAAAGCCTCCTCCTGGCTGGGGACAAGTCGTAAGCTTGTGTTTGCCAGTTTCTGGGAATACACTGGAGGAAGTGGCTAAGTGGTGTGCGAATGCGTACGTGGGAGGCGGCTGGGGATGGATCTTGCTGCCGGAGCAGCCACACCTGCAGTGAGATGCAAAACAAACCTGTGCTGGATTGTTTTTGTGGTCTGACATTTAGTTCTATGTCGTGCAAAGAAAGTGGAGTGCGGGTGGGAGGGGGAAACAGTGACATTTCAGAACCTGGTGAACGCTTCACCCCATTTAACCTCACTGCTGGAGGACCTGCCGGGCACTAGGGAGGCACGAAGCAGCACCTTCTGCACCTCTGCTAAGCCACTACTTCCAGGATCCCAAGGTACTCAGCAAACAGTGAGGGACCAATAAAAATCAAACTCTATATAACAAGAATGTACCATCATTAAAAAAAAAACAATGTTAGGTAGAACAGCATTATTATCCATTTCATAGATGGTGAAACAGGTTCAAAAAGTCTCAAGATATATCTATACTATGGGGGCTACAGCCACCTTAATTATGGTGGCAACAGAAAGGTATAATTTCCCTAGGCGTTTCTCCCCCAGGAAGGAGATTTTCTGCTACCAGAGCAGTTTTCCTGAGCAATGGTGCTGCCAGCAAGACCTGTGTCCACCCCAGGGGTTTTGCCAGCAGAGCTCTGCAATGTAGACAAGACCTGGGTGTGACAATCCTACACCAAAAAGCAGCTATGGATTCCAGAGCTTAGTTATCTGCTTTGTAACAACAGACCTACCTTTGTGGCTCTGGACTCAGGAGCAAACTCTGCAAAAACAAACGATTCACCGTACAACCCTACAATAACAAAACACGGAAGATCAGGGCATAAACAGTATTCAGTTCTCAGCTGGCAAGGGTTTATAATAAACCATGTGAGTAAGAAAATGTATTTTAGCCATGACTGATGGTAGCTCAAGAGTCTTCTTCTTATGCCATGTGGGCTCACAGACACTGTGGGAAGGGGTGTGTATCAGAAGGGGCAGACTCATTTTGTTGTGGTAGGTCCCTGCCTAAAAGTTTGATGTCTTCTGCTGTCCATAATGAGTAACGGCGCTTTCCATTTTAAACCAAGAGGCTAGAGCAATGACAACGTCAACTGATGTGGGTTTCAGACGGAGGGCTGGACACGCGATTACTCAGAAAACAGGGTGAGCAAGCCAACATTCTTTTCCCCCTGCTCAGTAAACCATAATTTATTTTTCTTCTGGAGTCTAAAGATAATGTATAGTCCCCTGTACCAAAACAATTGGCCAGTCCCACTTATCATATCAGACTTTAGTAATTTCCAGGCATAACAGCTTACAAAGAGCAATTGAACTGCCTTAGCCACAGTTCTTCACAATTGCCCAGGAAGAAGTCTGGCTGGCCTTGGTGTGGTATTAACTGATCAGACATGCTGGCAAGGCCCTGAAGGTACGTATGTGATGTGTTTTCCTCTTGATTCCCTAATAGCCTCAGAGTCTAGAAAAGCCCTCCGATTGTTCCAAGGGGACAGCTGGTGCCAGAGAAAGGACCAAAGTACTTGCTTCATTAGGAAATACTATGCTTTAGCTATTAGCCGATTGCTCCTCAGTCAGGGCCTCCACTGGCTTTGCTCCGACTCACTTACCAGCATACAGAGAAACAGCTCTCCTTCTGCATGTGGGGTGCACTGGGAGGAATCAGGTAGCTCTGTTCCAAAGGAGAGCAGCAGATATTACTGTTTTATGTAGCTTTCAGCGTGGAACCTGATGTACATGGACTGTTTGAGGCGGATAATGGGTCTGTGACTGAAAAATATAGCATTCCTTTTCCTTTTCTTATACGGAGAGGGGGAAACCACATAGTGGTTTACAAAGGGAACGTATTCTCAACTTGCATTTGCTTCTGTCTGCTACGACAGCAGGAATGAGCGTTACCCCAGGGACAACTTCCCGAGGATTACAGCAGCTAATCTCCAAGGCTAGGGACAGAAGTTACACATAAACTGGTTTAAGTGATCAGAAACAGGTTTAAACCTGTAACAGAACATAAGTTTAGTGAACATAAGCCAGTTTCAAAATGGCTGAAAACAGTTTAAGATAAACCTGGTTGAATGTAGTATCAGACTTAATTGATTTGGGTCAAACCAGTTTATGGAATTTCTGTCCCAGACCCCTTCCTGGTTTAAGTTAAATCAGAGTCCCCCAGCATCCCAGCATGCTTTTCAGCCCTGGGTTAGGCTGTGCTGTCTACTCCAGAGAGAAGGACTGGCCCTTTCCTCCCTAGCCGGAGCTGCAGCTGGCTGAGAAGGGGCTGGGGGACTGCAGCATCTGCCAGGCTTCCCCCTTCCCGCCTCAGCCACTTGCTGCTCAAGCAGGGACCCCAGTGGCATGGACCACCGCCAGCATTTTGACATGCCCCCTCATGCTAGCTAATACTGAGAGGTGTGTGTGTGTGTGTGTGTTTCTCCCAATTTCACTGGAACAACAGCCGACAGAACAGTGTCCGCTTAGGGCTAGAAGCCAGTGGCTTGCAAATGCAAATGCACCCTGCAGATAAGAAGAGCTTGAAACTAATGAGAGAGATGCATTTGTTTTCTTTTGTAGGACTTGATGGGCTGATAAGCTTTGTGTTCTGATAGGCTCCCTGCTGGCTGCTGGCTTGCTTCAAAGCCTGCAATCTGTCAGTGTTCAACAGGAGCCAGAGAGAAGTGTGAGAAATTACCTGGTTTGCAGTGAATACAACATGTGGGTGCCATCAGTTTGCTGCAGACAGCATGAAGAAGCAGGAAGAGGGAGATTGAAAAGTTCAGTATCATCAAGGGATGCATGCAGTTCACACAAACAGTCCTCTCCCCCTGCTTTGCCTCAGAGTAGTAGCCTGGGGCTGGGGGCTGGCAACACTCCCTGCCCCTTGAGCAGCGAGTGGGGGGGGGGGGGGGGGCCGGGGGAAAGCCTGGTGAGGGCTGCTTCCCCCTCCCCCTCCAGGCACACCCCTGCTGGAGGCTATGCAGGCCCGGGTCGGGGTTTAAACACCTCCCTAATAATAGTGTCCTGCCAGGGCCTGGGCATAGCCTGGCCATAGCTCAGCACTCTAGAAGGGAAGGGAGGGCTCACTCTAGCACCTAGCCTGAGCTACTGCAAGCATGTGCCTGCATTTCTTGATTCAAAAGTGAATGTCTATCCACTTGCAAATCAGTTCAATCTCTGCAAGTCAAACTAACCTGCAAAGATTGAATCAATTCAGGCTCAGGCTTTTTGAACGTCTGTCCCTAGCCCAAGTGAAACTAAGGGCACAGCCTCCCCTGCTCCCTTCTCTCCCTCAAAGCTAGCATCCTGTAGTCTTCACCCACTCTGAAAGCCAAGTGGTAGTCATTTATTAGATCCAAAGACAGAACTTTGGATCTCAACAGCCCACTGAATCCTGGCAGCATGTGGATGGAGATTCATATTTAATTCCTTATGCCTGTCTTTTAGTTACTATAAAATAGCTGGAACCCAGAAGGTGCACAGCTCAACTTCAGGGACATTTTGCATCATACCAAATTGCTCAGAGTGGCTTTTGTTCAATTAACTCTATCAGTTGTTGTTCTACTGTTGTCTTAAGAAAGAGGCTGTTTTTCTGCTTTATTGGGAACAGTACCAAAAAAACAAAACAAAATCCCCACCCACCTTCAAGCTCTTTTAAAGAATCCCATAGTTTCATTCTCCCTAATGCCAAGGTGCAAAGGTGTTCCCCTTAAGAATTTGGGTGCAATATATCTTCTGTGTTTTTAATTGTCAAAACAGAGCTTATACAGGATTGTGTCCAAAGTGTTCTTTCCATACAATAGGTCCCAGACATCTGGTTTGCATTGGGAGTCAGGGATTAAAATCCTCACATGAGACAATGGGATTTGCTTATGTAGCCAGTTATTTGTGTGTGTGTCTATGTCTTTCTGGTTTGAAACCAAGCAAGCCACATGGAAAGAGAGCCTCAGCAATGCTCCTCCATTCAGTCTGGAGTTTTGGGCTGGAGCTGGAACCATAGTGAGGTTAATAATCAAATTGGGAAGGTGGGGGGAGGGTTGGACAGAGGAGAAAGATAATTTTAAAAAATAGATTTTAATTTTCTGGTTGCCAGAGCCCCATCCCTTGCTGCATGCTGTCAATCTGCCATGATGCCCCATTGAACATGCCAGATGGAAATCAAAGCACCGGAGGCACAGGTGGCTTTGGGACACAGATTCCAAGTGAATGGAACTCTCCCCACAACATTGCTCACATAGGCCTGTCTGCTGACCAGACATCAAGCTGTCCAGTCCAGCACCTGATGCATACTCAAGGCCTGTATCTCAGGTGCTTTCTTTACTGTGATGCCTCTATGGTAGCTCCTTACCATGCTGGGTGCAGGAAAGAGGGGACAAGAGAAAAGTAATGTTGGGGTGCCATAAAAAGGCCTGTAATGCTGGGTGGAGCCTGGTACAAGTGCTTTTCCTTTCCACAGAACACTGGTGGCATCTTGTAGAACTCAGGATTATGACTATAGTGCCCTGTGTTAAGGAGCTAATGGCAGCAATTATTGTCACTGGCTGTCTGGAAATCTTTTTCCACCAATGCAAAGGCGAGCTGAAAAAGCTGCCTTCACTCACAGCTGTTCAAGAATACACTCTGGGTCTCCTGCTCTGCTACTGTATCCTCTCTCTAAAGGCTGGTGGGGGGCCACTGATAATATATATGTCACCTTCCCTTCTCCTGAAGGAATCAGCCCTCATTGTTACAAGCATTTTTAACTGCTGTCTTCGTGGGCTTGCAAAGAAATGGGCCCTGAGATGCTTACCTCCTGCAAAATTCGGCCATCAGGGGTTCAACTGTACAGTGCACAATTTTCTATTTAGCTGCCTTTAAATTGGCACATCTGCCTTTAGGAGTTCTTTATAACAATAAATGTTAACTAATTCCATGAGTCTTGCTGCTAATTATGTCCAATCAGCCCATCAGTAGAGTTTCACAAAGACACTCCTGCCTGTTTCCCATAAAGGAACTAAAAAGGTCTAATTGGAATGACAGTGTTAGGTAAGAATTCAGATTTTGGAGAGAAAGTGGTGATAGCCTTTGACACGATTGGAACGAATCCATCTAAGTTTGGTCAGATTTTATATTGAGGTTCCATTTTTATGGGGTTAATTAATGACTGATAAGTGTTGTGTTCCATGTATATACCCGTGACTTACATGTATAGCTTATTCATAATCTCTATTAATCATTTATTAATTACAAATGGACTATAGAGCATGACTATAAATTCTTAGACTCTTAGTTCTATACAGCAAGGACAGTGTGACTGCTTATGTCCACAGTGCCCAGCAAAATAAGGCCCCAGTCTCAGATGCAGCCCCAAATGTCAGATAAATAGTATGTGATAATAAAGAGCTCCATCCTCAATTCTGCTGAGAGACGCAGCTGAAGTTTAAAGCTACTTCTCCGCCTCCCCACTAGGCCTGAGCTGGGCTGGCGAGGGAATCAGTATGGGCTCAAGTTAAAATGACTTGAGTTTTCACTGGCCCCAGGGACTGTTTGGCTGGGCCAGTGTGGCTGGAGCCCTGCCTGTTTGGCTTTACATGCTGATGTCCCTGAAACGTCCCTACATCCTATGGGAACTGCCTGATGTCAGCATCTCAACTCCTGTCAGCAGGGCAAAGGGGACTCACCCCGAGGTAACAGGAACAAGGAGCACCTAATTAATCCTTCTGACAAGGAAGGAAATACTTTAAAATTATAATAAGCATTACCACCAGATGTCACCATTTCAGCCAGCTTTGTAGAGAGCATTCAAAGGACAAGCCAAAACCCATAAAAGCAACAAATCTAATAAACCTGAATTAAAATACACACAGAGTTAGTTCAGGAAAGGCCCCATTCTCCTGGTACATTAGGTACTGAGCAGTTTGGTTAGCAATGTGTGTTACAGCTGACATCAAAGGGGAAGCAGAAAGAGGACCCGTTCATCACATATTCAGGTTTATAAGCAAAGGGGAAGACACACAATTATTATGTAAAGAAACTACAACCAACTGGGCAGGGATGGGAGAAAGGGGATTGTCTGAACCACTTTTGCAGACAGATTGAGGATCTGATTTTAAAAGAATGTTTCAAGAGGTTTTTGCCTTCTGTAGTTAGCTATAAGATGAAAAGTGCCTCAAAGGGATGGATATAGTCTAGATTCACTGATTAAAGAAAATCCCATACACAGGATGCACTTACGGGAAGATTATAACACTAACAGATGTTGACTGCCCTATCACACTGGAATCATTTATATAGCAACTAATGAACTTGGAAACCTCGTTCTAAAATCTAGTCCTTCTGGTATGCAGCAAAATCCTTTTATTTCTCCTATGTGAAAAGCAGACCCTAAAGCAGATCCCAAGAATTTTGATGAGCAAAATTCCTAGCTGCATGAGAGATTTTTTTCTACCATGCTCAAATAATCATTGGGTTTTCCTTCTCACCATGGCCAATTCCCCATTGCAGAGGTGACATTTCTTTCCACATTAGCATGCACACAGCATATCAGGAATGTGTCGGGGCAGACAATGGCTGGACTATATAGTCAGGGACCTAAATACTTGTAAAATATTTTACCTGCTGTAACTGCTTCCCATCCTCATAAGTGCTATATAAATATCCTAGGAACCTTCTGAATAATCCACATGCCTGGAGTAAAAAGTGCACACGAGGAAGGAGTGCAGAGATAGACAATATGGTTTGGCTGTAGTAGATAATGAAGTAATGCTAAAAAGATGTATGTGTATTGCGGTAAGCATTCCACATCCTATCTGATGTAACAAAGACTGAAACATACTTTCAGGTCCTACTTCAAAGTCTGCTGAAATCAGTGAGACGCTCTCTATTTACTTCCACAGGGGCCAGAACCAAAGCTCATTGACTTGATTATTAGCTGTCAGCAGAGTAGTCTGAAGTGTCCAAACAAAGCCTGCATCTCTTTTTGTTGGGACAATAGCTTTATAGTAACAGGCTGCTTCTATGAACAGAAGATTTATGAGGCTATTCTCCTTGCCTTCCGCATACAACTCTAGTTTCACTAAATAGGAGTTTCAAGTGTACATAAAGAGAATGGAATGGTCAGAAACAAGGAGGCTCTTTTGACTAAGATTACAGCACCTGAGTGGCTATGTATAAACTGCATTTTGCAACTGAGCCAGGTAAGAAATCGGGCAACACCCCCTCCTCCAGAGCAGGAGTCAGACCCCCTTCACACAGCAAGAAGTTGTTATTTCTCCATCAAATCTGTGACAGTGACGGTTTGAGGAAGGCACATGCATATTAGTAGCTATAGCTATAGCTATGCCTATGCCAATAGGGAGCTATTGGATGCTTCTTTTTTAATGTATATTAAATTATTTGTCTATATGGACCCCACAACAAAATTGAATTGATAGATTTTTATCCACTGAGTTTTGCTATTTAAAAATTAGGGAATATACAATAATTGAGAGAGAATATTTACCAACCATAGGATAGATTGGGGTGGGCAAGATACAGCCCAGGGGCCATATCTGGCTTGCCAGGTCATTCTGTCTGACCTGTGGGGCCCCTGCATTTAAAAAAAAATTGATTATTCTTTGTCCATGACTGCCTGTCTAAGTTGACAAAGTGCCAGCAGCAGCAAGACCCAGGAGAAGCCAGCAGCAGGACCCAGGGGCAGCAGCAGCAAGGCCCAACCAGCTCCACCCCACTTCCAGCCTTGCCCCCAGCATCTCCCCCCCAGCCTCCAACTGGAAGCCTCTGCCTAGCACAGGCTTCTGGCCTGGTGACCCTGGTGCTGTTCCCCACCTCCCTCCACCTGTGAGTGCAGTCAGATAAGAACAGGGGGAGGGGCGGACCACCGGAGATCACCCCAGTCCATGGGGGCTGGGCTGGCTCCTGCTGCATTCTGCGGTCCCAGCCATGCAGCCAGGAGCTGTGCGCTGCCAGAGCAGCAGGCAGGCAGGGAGGAGGGGAGAAGTAGTGGTAGCAACAGGAAGGTGGGGAAATGGGAGCAGCAGCAGCAGCAGGCAGGGGGGAAACAGGACTAGCAGCAAGCAGGTGGGCAGGAGTGCAGCAACAGCTGGGCTGGAGTGCAGGACAGGAGTACAGGGCAGGAGCATGGGGCCTGCACCAGTGGGGGCCCAGGGCGGGGCAGCAGGAGCATGGAGCCCGGGCTGACAGGGGCTCTATGGAAGGTCGCTTAATGAGTTTTGGCAAGCTGTCAAGGGCTGCATGGGTAGCCCTGCCCCCTGGTCACTCTGCCGATGCAGCAGGAGCTGTCCTGGTTCCTGCGATTCCTGGTTGGCTCTGTGAGGTGCCAGCCAGGATGAGCCATCTGCAGCACCATGTGGTTCCCGGCTGCATGGCCAGGACCACGCCGTGCAGCAGGAGCCAGTTGGGCACCGCGTGGTGCTGGAGCAGTGGGTGGGGACACAGTAGCGGGGGGGAGGGGGGAGAAGCAGTGGTGGATGGGTGGGAGAAGTGGCAGCAGTTTGGCGCATCTTCCAGAAGGCCAACACTGTGCTCCTGGTGCCGAACATGCTCAGCACTGCGCTATAACCGCAATCCTCCCACACTACACCCCACAAAATTGCCCTGCACCTCAGACACCCACAACCCCCATACACACCCCACACCCCCTCACACACCCCAGCCACACACCCCCACAAACCCCATATCCACTCACATCCCACATATCCACATATACACCCACATACACACACACACCTACCCCCCCAAACCCCACACCCACCCACACCCCCCCACAAACCTCATATACACCCACACTTTCCCCCCACACTCCACATACACACATACCCACAGCCCCCAACAGATCCTGTACCCACTCATCCATACCCCCCAATATACAAAACTAAGACTTCATTTTAAGCTATTATACAATCAGTTCTATGTACTATGTTCTATGTTCTATGCAAACACATGTAAATCAGGACAAAAACATTTTTTTTAAATCAAATTAATGCATGTTGTAGTAGATGTTTGATTTTTAGAATATAATTTGTTTTTTTTCTGGTTCCAAGATGGCAACCCCCTTGCCCAAAGGAGTACTTCTGGAGGCAAGGGGAATAACTTATGGAGGCAAAGGTCAAGGGTTAGGGAGTGGGACTTCCAGTCCCAAGATGGAAGCCAGGAGGCACGGCACCTGTCAAGGGGCAGAGCTACCCATGCAGCCCTTAACAGTTTGCCAAAACTCATTAAGCGGCCCTCCAACCGAAATAATTGTCCACCCCTGGGACAGACCTCAGTATTTTCTATTTTCCATAGGCAGAATATGACAGGCAGGCATGTACACACAACTCAACTTACAAGTGATTGCAATTTCTCCTTTTCATGTGTATGAATTTAGTATTTTATAGGTTCTCATTTATTCCCAGTTAACGCTGGCATGACACAGTGCAGCACATATCTTTTCTCCAAGGACAAGACATTCATTTCACAGCAGTCATCAAATACAGCTTACCCTTGATCTGATTGTCCAGTGTAGAGGGGTCCCATATAGGAATCATGTATAATTAGACATGGATCATAACAAATACTGTGCTGAGAAAGCACCACATAGTTGAACGATAAAGGGTTCCTTTATCACGTTAAGGGGGACATCCTCCATTTTAAGACATTCCATGTCTCTCCTTGAACTACCTCACCCAAGTCCATTCTTTACCAGAGGGGTCAGGCAGGTGAGGCTAACAGAGAGATGGGGAAACTTGAAAATAACCTTAAATGAGGTAGGAAAGTGTTGCAGGAAAGAAGCCCTAAACCTGCGCAATCATCCCCACCAAAACAGATATAGGAATTTGCTTCTTCAGCTGATCCTCTTTTTTCACTGGATTTGCATTGCCCGCTTCATTATCCCCAGCTGTGATTCTCTTGTTGCAACATTAGAATATTATTACTACTGGATTTGTACAACGACAGCTGTACGATTCTATGATTCTCCTGTATTAAATATTGATATCCTGGAGGAGTGGCTGAGGCAAGTCCGTGTTTGGCTTCCCAGAGCTTAAATATATGAACCAAGGAGAAAGTATAAATGTAATTATGTCAGCGTTTTTCTAATGATTGAGTAGTGCACTGGGAACAGACATGGGTGTTGTTCTATGAGATGACTATGAAAAATTATTACGGAGCTTTTTATGAGAAGAGCATAAGGAATACTCCTCAATACTTTTCTCCAAATTCCACCTAAAAAGCCTCTGCAAGAAGATGGAAAAATAGATTCAAAGGCTGAAAAAAAAGAGTGGAGGAAAAGGCTCTGAAAGCAAAAAGGTTGGTCATATCTCACTACTACTTTTTGTTGCATTCTAAGCGTTTCTGTAAAGTTAGATTGAAATCACAACACTTGGATCCAGATACCAACTCTTGCCAAATCTAAGGTCCCATTTAAAGCTCATTTAGAGAAAGGCCTAACCTGTCAGAACAAACTCGGATTCACAAGGGAGGTTCAGGTTCAGGGGTCCAGCTCATCTCTGGTGAAAAAGTCAAGTTAAAAACACTGGTGAACAAAGCTCCTTGTTTAACCACAGAACAGGTGTAGATTGTGCCGTGCAGTTGTGAGCTCCTGCACTGTTTTCCAGTAACATGCCCTGAGCTACAGAGACCACCTCAAGAAGCAAACGGGATGTGTAGTCCCTAGGGTTCAAACAAACATTGGCTGCCCTGCTTATATTGGAAACAAAAAGCCCATTAGTATCAGGAGTGGTGGTGCTTTCGTATTGAGGACATCTGTTTAGTCTGAACTGGACAGAGGCCACTAATTTATTTCATATAAGCCACCAAATAAAGCTGCCGGACTACAAAAAAAAAGCTACAACTAGTCTGGTCTGGATGTGAACCAGAAATCTGGTTTGTATCAAGAAGTAAAAGGGGCTTTTATCACATTAGCAATCTGCTGAACCAGCCAGTTGCTCTGGACCCTTTAACAGCATTATTTTTGTGAAGTGAGCAAAAAAAGCAATATATTTTTCAGTGAATTCCGTACTGATTTTGAAAAGGGAAATGGAAGGAGTATCACTCATTTGCCATATGTCCCATATTCTTTGCCTGTTATTTTAGAAGTAACAGGAAGGGTTGGTAAACCGCTTGTTACTAGAGACTGGTCAGAGCTGGAAGATTCAGATCCAACTTTTTCCATAACCTAGTGTGCGCGCATTGGCCCAGTGGGTGGCCAGTGGGAAAGTCTGGATCAAAGCCAGACTTCTCAAGTTTTTAGGTGCCCAGATCCAGGTGCTCGAGTTAGCACCATCTCTACTCATAATGTGAGGGACCTTGCATGCTCCTAAGCTTCAAGGACTATAGTTTAAAAAGTTTGCATTCACAGGCCAGATTCAACCTTCCTTTAAACATTTTTTTCAGCTAAACTCTGATCCCTAAAAAATCTCAGCATCTCCCTTCACAGCTCAATGGCTGCCACGGGGCCAAAAGCCTAATTCTGTACTAAGTGACACACCAGGCAATTTAGTGTACCGAATTTCTGGCTTTAAGCTGTGGTTTGTTCACGTCGTATCCCATCCATCCCTTCAAGCAGTGCCTGTTTGCACTGTTCTTGTTGGGCAAGAGTAGTGAAATGCAGCAGAAACCAGATGTTTCAAATATTGCGTTTCTCTCAGAGCTCAGTGAAGAAACATTTTGGGTTGAGATTCAGATTCATGTTAATTTATTGGCCTCTTTTCATGTCAATAGTTGAGCATCATATAGTTGAATGAGGAAAACCAACCAGCTAGAGCCTATGCAATTCACGGTCACCCAAGAAGCTTTCTACACACTCACTTCTAAACCACCCAGCCTAGCAAGCCAGCCCCTAATTCCTTTATAGGCATTTACAAATTGAGAGATTTCAAGGTTAGGGGGAACTATTATAATACTCTGTTCTGACCTCCTGCGCCATACAGCCTATAAACTTTCACCAAGTGATTTTTGCTTCAACACATAAAACAATATGCAGCTAAAACTATGCACAATAACTTTGCAGTTTGCTTTGAATATTAGTAATGTAATGTCTCAGTCTAGTCCCCCACACATCCTGCCACATATAGTACAGTTCTATCTCCTTTATAATGTACAACTTGCTGCTAAGAGGATGAGGGTTATAATATAGTTAAAACAGAAAAGAATTAAGTATTCCTATGTCTGAATTTACAATACATTTGTCTTCATTTTGTCTATAACTTGACTTCTGTATAAGCAGTAAATATAAGGAGCCCAGTATACGAATGATAGCTTGGTTTCATGAGACTTCAGAATTAGCTTTTATACCAGAAAGAATCAGATAAGTTTGCAAAAGCTTGGAGTAAATATAGAAACTCTTGGGTCATTATGCATATCAGTCCACAAAACTTTCTGAAGTTGGCCAGTTGCTAATGCTAATATATTTCTGTCTGCACATCAAGCTGCCATTGAGTGTGCAATATACACTAGAAAAAAATTAATACTGAGAAAATTAGAGGCAGATGGACCTGTCTCTCACTGCAAGTTTTCCTGGACAGCATGGTCAAGCAATAAAAACAGAACAGCAAGCCTACACACTATGTAGTCAATAAAGTCTCTTCAACTTCTGATTAAAATTTACAGGTGTGGCATGTGCTAATCTAATGCCCATTACTGCAAACTTAGGGCTCTTACCAGCATTTCTGCTTCAAAGGGTTGTGTAATGTCCAGCTCTTGCAGGCTTCAAAATGCTTTTTGTTTTCAACCTTACATTTGGTCTCAGTGCTCCCAAGGATCTTAGATGGTAAAAGATGCTGAAAGTTGCAGTTATCTGTAGTCACAGTGTTTAAAGTCAGGAGAACCATTCGATTCTTGAGTCTGATCTCCTGCTTACCACATCCCCTTACTGAGCCCAATAACTTCCTGCATCACCCACTGCCCCTTACTGAGCCCAATAACTTGGATTTGGCTAAAGCAGTTCTGCCAGAAGTGCATCTGGTTTGGACTGGGAGCCATCCAGAGCCATCAAGAATCCACTACTTCCTTTTTAGCTTGTTTCACTGGTGAAATCACACTCGCTGGTAAATTTGCCTCTGCTTTCCAATTTGAATTCATCTGGCTTCAGCATCCAGCCATTGGTTCTTGTTATGCCTTTCTCTGCTGGGTTAGCAAGCCTGTTAGCCCCCAGCATTTCCTCCCTTCAAATGCCTTTATACATTTTAATCGAGGCATGACTCAATCTTCTTTGTGATAAGATATAAATAGATGGAACTGTGTAAAGCTCTTACTGCAAGGTGCAGTCTCCAGTCCTTGTATCATTTGTATAGTTCTTTTTTGTGCCATCCCCATTTTTCAACCTCCTTTTTAATATAAGGCACCGGAACTGCAAGCTGTCTTCCAGCAGTGGTCTCACCACTGTACACAGATAAAATCAACCCTTTCACTCACTACAAAGCCTGGCTGCTAAGCCAGGTAGCTTAAATCCCATTTTTACAGGACTAAGTATGCCTAAATTTAGATACTACCTTTACATGAAAGCATCTACAGGCCTTTCTATGCATGTGTGCTATGAAGTATAATATTCCCAGAACATGTGCATTCAGAGCTGCCTACGAACAATGCCAGATTATCAGCTTTATTGACCAAAGGCTGTGCTGCAGAACAGGTATCACACGGGGAACAGCAGGGCCTGTGGGAAAACCACATCCCGCCTCACTCCTGTTTGAAATTAAAAGCGGTCAGAACCTCCGTTAGATAGCCATCTCTCAAAGTCCATGCAGGGCCAGAGTCTGAACTGGAGTAAAGCCACACATTTGTTCCACTTGAAGATTTGGCGCTGATGCTGACAATATGGGTGCCAACTGCTGTGTCTGTGTGATGGACACATTTTTCCAGCATTAATTAGACTCACCCCACCATCTCAGTGCATATACCACAGACCAAACAGGTGTACCTTGCAGCTGCTGCCAATCTGAACTATACCCCCAAAAATGCCAGGAAATGAAAACACTACTGATCTCCTGAGCAATCCCCTGATACACCTAGTTTTTGTTCTGTTTTGAACCACTCCCGTGGGTTATCACAGCAAAGGCATGATGCAGTACGTGCTATTGAGCATACAACGCGTTGCAGTATCTAGTCAGGGTCAGGCCTGGGCGGAGTACAAGTTACTGAGCTTCCTGCCTCTTGTGGGTTGCGATCAGACATTGTGTGTTTTTGCAGTGTTTTTTTGGAGGGTGTAATTTTAGCATGTGTGTCAATAGAAAAAGGAACAAAAACATTTAATATGATAAATATAAAAAAAAAAGAAATGTCTCGATGAGCCTGGCTACAGCCAATGGGAAAGTGAGGAACTGACCAAAGCCCCCTCCCTCTTCGGGAATATCAACACTTAAAGCCCTACCTTCAGGAACGTGTCGCTGCCTTAAACATCAGTCGCTGTATGAATCACCTTGGGAACGCGTGGCAAAACAATTACCTGTGATATAGGCCACGTCAGTGGATCCTCCAGGCAGGTCTAGGTTCCTTCCGTTCCCCTTTCAAAAAGTGTGACTACAATAAGTGTGCTGCACACTTTGTTGCTATTACTGCTATAAGCCTGTTGAATTTCTTACAGCCCTGAAGTCCTGCCACCGGGAAAGGCTGAGAGATGGCCGAAGGGAAAATAACAACTTTCACCGCCCTGACGGAAAAATTCAACCTTCCCTTGGGGAATTACAAGAAACCCAAGCTCCTGTACTGCAGCAATGGAGGCCACTTCTTGAGGATACTTCCAGATGGCAAGGTAGATGGGACAAGGGACCGAAGCGACCAACACAGTAAGCAAATCAGAAATGTGCTCTTGACTCGGCTCTTACTTCCCTTGTGGACCAAGGGCTACCTGTATCTTACTGCCCCTTTCTCTCGGGGAGGCTGATCTTACGCATCAGCTGCTTTTCCAGGCAGGGAAGGACAGGCAGTCTGTGCCAGGTTCACTCCCCTCCCCATGGCTGCGCACCAGCCAATGGCTCAGCATGTGAAACAAAGAAGGTGGCCCTGTATATACACAGACAGGCAGTACATGCAGTACCTTGCATGTATGAAAGAATAAGATAGGAACAAAGTCATAAAGGGGGGAGACGACAGCCAGAGAGACAGCATTTCAGTCTGTCCTCACAGCCAAACTACACACAGCCAGGTTGCAAAAGGTGTTGGCAACCAGGAGAAAGACGTATAGGAAGATCCTCACAGCTTATATCCAGGCTCTGCAGTCAGGCATAAATCTATTATATCTTTGCATTTACTGCAGTCTAGAAATTTCGGCACAGAATTGAGATTGTGAGGAACCAGTTTTCCCAGGCGGTGTGTCGCAGCTGTGCTTCTTTGCAAGTTAAGTCATCTTTTGGAGCGAGAGCCGAGGCCCAGATTCCTCAGTGTGGAATGTATTTTATCTGTATGTTTTGCCCAGAATGTGCTCGTGTCTTTGGGTAATCTTCCCTTTCCCTTATGTAGCAAAAGCACAGTGCATTCCTGTGGGACGTGCAAGCTCCCCAGTGGAAAGATTCGGCCAAAAAAAAGAGTTCTTCGGTGATGGATTGTTTAACAAAATTACAGTTAATTTCTTTCTGAAAGCAGTTGCTACATCTATACTGAACATGTGTGTTTTATGTGCTTATGCAGCCTCCCCTGTCATAAAGAGCAGGCATGGTACCATTGTTAACCACATGTCTAAGCGAAACATTAGACAGACTTACAGTTAGCAGAGTCCCCACCTGTGACTAGATTCTTTTCCGTTTCTTTCCTCCCCTATCTCTTACTAGGGTCGACACAAGAACCAGACCTAGTGTAGTCCCTAGAAAGCCTCTCCAGCAGACAGCAAAGAGATGAATCCCTTGCCAAGCCAGTAAAGCACAGAGGGCATTTTCACCGTGCTGCAGGGGTGGGGGGGGCACATTAAAACACCTGGAGCGTCTCATGTAAATGGTAGCGGAGGTGCTTTATCTAAAGCTTGTCTAACGAGCATCTAACGAGCTTTAGCTAAAGTGCCTTTGCCATTTTGAAGCTTGGGGGTGCTGTACAAGAGACACGGAGGCTGGCTGGAGTGCACTAATTAGCACGCTCTGATGTGCAGCAGTAACAGTGTGTCGGAGCAGTCTCCCAGAATGCGTACAGGCACGCAGAGAGACTCTTCAGGTAGAGGTCCCCATTTGTCTTAAAGTTTTCAGTTTCCTGTATTCACTTCCATCTTCAGAGATGAGGGCATTTCAGACTTTTGAGGCTATGTTAGAATGCTGCTCCAGCAAACGGCTAAGGCTCTTCCAGTTTGATCAGAGAGGGTCTGTCCTAGGGCAGCTTCAAGAAGAGCCCTTCTGTGCTCCAAGTCAGTACTAGAAGTGGGCTCAACTTGCACTATTTGGATTTGAACTTCACCAAAGCTAGAAGCTATTCAGGTACAAGTTATCTCATCAGGCCATCTCAGGTCATTAAAGAAACATTACTTTGCTTGTGAATTCAGTGGATGAAGGACCCAGATGGCCCCTTCCAGTGCTATGTTCCTAAAACCACAATAGGAGAGAGATTCTTGTGCCACTAGAAGTGGTCTTCACAGAAAGCTTGAAAAGGGCCTCGAAACGTTCTGCAACAAATTAATTCCAGGACCCAAACCGAGGTCACTGTGTTCTGCTTACCTGATATCTCCCTGCAGTCTCCATTGGGTGCAGAACTATTCATTACTTCCAGTCCTGCCTTGCTATCTCTGATTGCTGTGCACTGTCATGAAGTGATGAATATCATCCTGGTGGCAGCTGCATTTCAGTTGTGGATGAAGGGCTCTCTGCCTGTAGACTGAACAGGAGTTAAATTGTTAAACTGATCCTTTCACGGGGAGGTACAATATATTGTTGGTGCTATAGGTAACCTTTTTTTTATTGAGACAAGAAAGAAATACTGTTTTCTTTGGTTCCATTATTCATTCACTGGGGAGCAAGTCAAAATACTATTTCAGCAATACCAGTCCATGCAAAGCCCTTGGACAAATTCAGTCACTGCTTGCAAGGGTTTAAAGGTCAATAATGCATTCCTGCCACTGACTTCATTTTCCTCACATTGGCATATAGGTTTGGTCTCTCATATGCTTGCACTGTGGAGTATTTGCATAGTTCCAGGCCTGTGTAAAATTACTATTTTCTTTATGAATCACATACACGGCGTGTGCGTTTCTGGTGACTCCTGTAGTTTCCACCCATCTTGCCATAAACGTTTCTCTTCCCAGCCTTTTGGGAGCATTCAGCTCCATTGTCTCCACATTGCCATCCTCATGAGATGTATGAGAGACCTTTAAGGAAGCCAAAGTGCTGTCTTTTTAGATGTTCAGAGTGCTCTCTTTCAGAGCTTTAAGAAATAAGGGTAAGAACTTCTCCATATTTTATAGGAATAGTCTCAGGCCAGCAGTATTCTGGCTACCTTCCACCCCAGAGGTGGTTACATTTCACTGGCACTATGGATGTAAATGTGTTTAAAATTAAGAAGATTCTTCAGGATGAAAACTCATATAACTATAAAGTGCTGTTGCCAAGGCTTTCAAACCACCTTTCTCTTTTTCTGTGTCCAAACAATGTGTTTCTTTTAGTTTTGCTTTGTAAAGTTCTATGGGATATGTGATGTATGAAGAGCATTACACACGCATGTGTGTGTGCACATGCACACATACACTAACCCAATTCTATTCATTTCATTTAAGCTAGGAGAGACTCAATCAGTGGAGTACACTCACATCTCTCACATTTCTCTCATCTCTTACATCTGTTAAGGAGCCCAATCCAGTTCCTGGGTAAGATAGACCAGATTTGTGGGCCTGGCCAAATTGTGCTTGGTGCAGTATGCAAGAAGAGATACTAGGTGACCCTAAGCTAATGTTTTGCTCCCCCATCTGGGGACACAAGTTCTTCCCTAAGCTCACTGGCAAGAGTGGTCAGTCCTTTGGGGACCATATACCAGCAGGCAGTTGCTGGGGTGCAAAGTGATCTGCTCAAATATCTTCTCACTTCTGACGCACCATGGCATGGCTCCTGACCCTGTGACACAGCTCTTATGCGAGGAAGAGTTGGAGCGGGGGACACAGAGCTTGCTACACAGTCATTATACCATGTGGAGATTCTGCTAGTGCAGAAAAATCTCCAGCTGCTATTACATTAAGGCCATTTTCTGCCTCATCTGTGATGCCTGATCAACTAGTCAGGTCCAGCCCTCAAACTCTAGAGCAGTGGGGGCCAATCTTCTTAGCAGAGATGCCACTGATTAAGCCTCATGCCCTCTCTGAGTGCTACTCTGAACCTCTTCCCTAGCCCCATCTTTTGTTTTACTTTCTGCTCCCTGCCCTGTGCTTCCTGCTAAATCTACTGCTCTGCTTTCTGCTTCTTGCCCCATGGAATCCTGTGCTGCCCGCTCCCTACCCAACCTGCCACATAACACATCACAGAGCCTGCCCGTGCCACTTGTGCCACAGGTTGGCCACCCCTTCTCTAGGGCTAGGGACAGGCATTCAAAAAGCCCGAGCCTGAACTGATTCACTCTTTACAGGTTAGTCTAAGCGGCGCAGCTTAAAGTGATTAATAACTGGACAGACATTCTCTGTTAAAATTGGAAAGGCAGCCACATTCCTGCAGTGGCTCAAGCCAGAAGCTGGGGGGCGCTAGAGCATGCCAGCCACTGTCAAAGAAAAGGGAAGAGAGATGCCCTCCAAGGCTCTCACCCCTCCCTGCTGGAGTGGAGGGGGCATGACGAGGCACCAGCCCTGGCTAGCACAACACAGGGGCAGCTGCTGCCAGACTGAGGAGTGAGGATGGGGAAAAAGTCCTTTCTCTGAAGCAAGCAGGTATTGAACACAGCAATTTGCAAAGCATACAACAAAAACTAGCAAATTCTTGGTAGAAACTACCAAAAGGAACTATCAAAAATCTTTGCCTAAACTAAGATACAGCCCAGTAAAACACAGCGTACACAACTTAAGTCTAACTTAAAATGTAAACCAGTAAGACAAGAATTAGTTTTACTAATCCTGAGGGCAGAATGTCTGCTTACAGCCAGGTATTCAGAAATACTTTGTTTAGGTATTCCCACCTTTTACATGTTCTGCTTTATAGTGTAAATGTAGCTATCTGCATTCTTTGGCGAAGCTGTTTGCAACTTCCCTTAACTACATCTCCAGCACGTGTGATGATTGTCAGGTCTTTCCCAACACTTCCCATCTCTCAGCCTGGTCCTGCAGGTCTTAGTTCTGGGCTCACAGGTGCAGGGCTTAGATCTGCACACAGGGAACTAGGTTGCCTCTCTCCTCCACCCTCCCCACCCTGCTCTGGGACACACTGTGGAATTAATCCCCTCCCTGCCTGGCTGCAGGCAAGCCACAGAGACTGCAGCCGAACCCCTGGGGAGAGAGGGAACAGAGGAAGAAATTAACTCTGTCCCTGCCTGGCTGCAGTCAAGCCATGGAGGTGAGGCTGGGGCTGGCAGACCCTAGGTGCAGTCCGCAGGGTTTGTCAGCAAAAGGGGTGGGAGAGAGGAGAAGGAAGGAAGAATTTGCCTCAGGGACCATGGCAGGCCAGCATCTGGCCACACCCTGCCCCTGCTGTGGCTAGAGAGCAGAGGGGAGGGGCCAGCCCTGCTGTGGAGCAGTTGAGCAGAGCTCCGCCCAGCCCAGCCCAGAGAGCATGCTGGGATGCTGGCGGGTCTGGTTTAACTTAAACCAGCAAGGGGTCTGGGACAGACCCCTCATAAACCGGTTTGAGCCAAATCAGTTAAGTCTGATACTACATTCAACCAGGTTTATCTCAAACCAGTTTTGGATATGTTCAAACTGGTTTATGTGCACTGAATGTCTGTTCTGTTACAGGTTTAAACAAGTTTCTGATCACTTAGACTGGTTTATGTGTAATGTCTGTCCCTAGCCTAGAAGACTCCTTAGTCCATAACTCCTAACAGCTCAGTGCTGAACTTGTTTGTTTAAACTATTCAGCAACTGTGAGCTCTGCAGAACCACTGGTTCAGTTGAAAACTGTTTAGACATAAAACAGAAAATAGCCATGTAAGGGGGGGAAAAAAGAGATGAACAGAAATTCAAAGGGTTCAGTTTGGAAGACCTGGGCTCTTAGAGCTATTACATTTTCAATGCTTGGGAGCCTTTCACTTTTTTAAATCAGTGCCAGAGGAGGACTGGGCAGGCAGAGATGGGGAAAGTAGGAGTACAGCAAACCTCCCTCTTAAGATGGTCTGGGATTGAGGAAGTGGAGTGCTGTGCCTATCACTAGAACATGCAATAGACTGAATTTGCAGCAGGGATCTTTTCTGTTACACATGCACACTGTACTCCTGGACATTTACTGGAATATAACTGGACTCCATGCTGCAGCCATCTCTGGCTAAAAGACGGCCTGGGAGGAGCCAGATGTGCTTCACAAACTCTAAGAAAAGCACTTATATTTTAACCAGACGCATGTGTGGTTTTTCCCTCCTCCCCCAACACAGCTTTTTTTTTTTTTTGGTGGAAGGAAGTATGTGAGAGAGTTTTAATCATAAAACTCACACACACACACCCCTTGGAGGACTGAATGAAAAAGACCTCTCTCTTGAGTAAACACAGTAAGGGACTGGATGTGGCTAACCTAGAATAAACCGGGCACACAAGCTTTCTCAAAGCTCGTCCAGGGACAGTAGGCAAGACAGCAAACCTGAGCTGTTCTATGGCAGGCAGGAGTACAGGGACAACTGCAAGTTCAGGTGCTCATGGGCTCATCTGCACTGAAACAGGCTTCTCTACGCTGTTTTGGCGCTGAGGTTTGTGTCTCAGAAGTACATGCTGCAGCCCCCTCTGATGCACAGCAAGACTAGGTTTCCAAGAGAAGCAGCAAACCATGGCATAAGTCAACAGGTTTCCTGGGAATATATATCTTTAGTCTAAAAAAGGCAACATATTGATTTAAAGGTAAGCGTCTGCCCTAAACCAATAAAGACAAGAGAGATGCTGAGGCCCAGTGATTACTACAATTGTTTGCAGATCTGCTGAGGCACAAATACAGGAGCACATAAGCTTACGGCCACCTAGCTGGCCACCCAGTGCTACGCCCTCTAAGTACTGGGTTATTTTTGTGTACCTGCCTATGTCTCAATCAACACTGTCTGAAAACTGCTGTCTTCAGGTTAAGGCTGCATCATTTGACCCCAGTACTCTTTCCTGCCATGGCAGGGGGTTGGACTGGATGATCTGCTCAGGTCCCTTCCGACTATACCAACTATGAAACTATGAATCTGCAGCCTGTAGTTTGACAAGCAGGGCTGGAGATGGGTGGGAACTGAACAAAT
This sequence comes from Alligator mississippiensis, assembly GCF_030867095.1. Lineage (NCBI taxonomy): Eukaryota > Metazoa > Chordata > Crocodylia > Alligatoridae > Alligator > Alligator mississippiensis. Next base: position 66,582,007 of record NC_081832.1, read on the forward strand.
ATATTTCAACCATAGGTGTGTTTATTTCCACTTGAGAACTCTGCACCATATATTGCTAGAAAGCCCATGGTCACCACAGAGCACTGGTCCAGACACCACGCCACAGGGGTGTCCTAATGGCCAACTGACCTCTCTACCCCGTGTGAAATACTTTTGTGGTGCCTGATTTAGCACTAAGGGCATAAGGCAGCTGTGAAAACGGCAGAACACATGTAGGTAGAGCAGTGTAATTTCCCCTCCTCCTTTCTGCCCAGCATGCATCAGTTTTAAGCTGGGAGAGGACCACTTTTTCTGGCAAAAGGCAGTTCACCCTGTAGAGCCTTTCAGAGCTTGGCCATGCTGCTGAAATTGCCAGTAAAATGGCTGATGCACTGTAACAGGAGTGCTACTGAATATTCACCTGCAAGAAGCTAGTCTGAAGCTGTCAGACTAGTTGCCCCCCTTATATGTGGGACTTGGGAGTGCCAGGATTCATTTCTCCAAGCCCAGAGAAGCTCTGGAGAAGCCATCACGCTCTCAGGCTTTTCAGAGCCAAGCCTGCATTCCCCTTCCTTTGAGCACCTCCTCGAGTAGCAGGAACTGGAGCGGGCTGTGCTACCAGGAATGAACCAGCAAATGCAAAGAACTCTCCACCACATGTCACTCATTACTGTCCGCTTACGGCCCTTTGGAAACATGCTGCCTCTTGCTAATGCTGCTTTCTGAAGGATGTATGTTTGCAAACCTTTGCCAAGAAGGAACCTAGTGCAAATGAGCTATTAAACTTGGATATCCTGATGAAAAAATATTTACAGAGGAAACTCCTTAAAGGGATATGTGCCAGTGGAATAACCCTGGTAGCAGGCTATTTTTCTGTGTGCTGGAAGGCATGTGCTTAGCAGGTTCCATGCCCCTATGTTTTATACATGCTTAAGGAGGGTGAAAAAATTGCTCAATAAAACTCTCCATTAAACCATAAACAGGCTAGGCTGGTGACCTCTCTTTGTTATTTGTGTAACCAGTTGAAAGCCCCGACTAGCACGGAGTGGCCAAGAACCCACGAAGGAGAGCAGACTCCTTCTTCTAAGTGATGTAGGCTCAGCAAAACAACTCGCTCTGCTGAGAAGCAATAAGAAGGTCACACACAAAGCCAGGCTAGAAACAGGAGCAACTGGACACACAAGAAAAAGCAAAAAGGACATGAATATTGGAAGTGCACGAAGCTTCTCCTGCTGGGGGAGCTAGCGCACTTGTGTTTGCACAGAACATGTGCTTGTGTTCCCAGGGATTAGTCATGCACAACCCACAAAAGGGTTGGAATATGTATCTTGTTCTAATAAGTGTCCAGGACTTTGGATGCTTAGCTGAAGCATGCACAAACATGCACAAGGCAAAGTTGGGAAAGATGTGTGCTGAGAAAGTATCTCATCCTGGCACCTCGGCATCCTACAGGGAAGGTCCTGTGATACTTGGGTGTGTTTCATCCTAGAAATGTGAGGAAAGAAAACTTAGCAGATTCTTTTGGATGCTTCAAGGTGAATTCCATGCTCAGTTCCGGTGTGGGACCAGTTCTAATTTTTCTCTCTCTCACCATGACTCTGTTGGAAATGGGATGTCTAAAGGGATTGTAGAGAGTCTGCAAGGCTAGACATGGGCTTTTACCCATTCTTGCCCCCTCCCCAAACTCCTCTCTTCTTCCTCCTCCTCGCACTCTCTCACCCCCAGTTAAATAGCCTTGCTGCCTGCTAGCATGCCACAAATCTTGCAGCTAGCCAAAGAAGATTTTGCTTCTTCACTGTGGGTAAAAGTTTTTTCTCACTCTTTGATGACTGTTTTCAGGACACAGCAGCCCCTATTCCCATTTCTTGGTTCAAATGCATTTACCAAGTTCTGGGAATGTGGCATTCAGCAAAATGTAAAACAGACTGGTGGTGTTCCAGCTGAAGGGCTTGCTGAATGCCAGATCCCAATTCAAACAGAGCAGACAAAAGAGTCACAAATTACTGCAAATCTGCTCCCATCCAATTTACTAATTAAACATCATTTACTGAACAGTAAGTGCCTAATTGAAGGAGCTGAGCCACAGCAGCAAAGGTTTTGTAGGGACAAGGACTTCTGCCATTTCAAGAGACAACATTGTCTTTTGTCTTGTCAAGAGATGAGACTAAAATAAGGAAGACTGCTGAACCCATCTGCCAACAGCACAATGATAAACCACCTTCCAAGAGAGAAAAGGAGCTGGCTGGAGAGCAAAAGCTATTGCTTTGCTTAGCCCTAATTTTGCAAGTCTCTTCACTTTGTGAAGGCTGGATCTGGTTTTCACCTGTATTAAAGTAGCATTTCAATTATTCACACTACAGCTGGCAAGAACATCCCTGCCTCTCTAGGTACTTGTTATCCCATCACCATAGTTTCCAAGTCGTTTTTCTGAATGGAAAGAATGTCAAAGGCTGATGCTTGGTTCACTACCCCAGTGCGTTCCCTCTCCACACATGGGGAAGAAACACTGAGCTTTTTGTCATTTTTGACCAGACAATCGCAGTCAGTAAACTGAAAGGAAAGGTAACTGGCAGAAAAAAGTGACCACAGAGCAGTTCTGTGTAAGAGGATATACCAAGAAGCATGACTGGTATGGTACAGACACCCTGACCTAAAAGCTGACCCAGCTCACACCAGACAGTACAAAAGGGACACAGAGCCTTTTCACTTCAAAGCACCCTGTTCAAATCCTGCCTTGGTCTGTAGTGACTGAAAGTCAAAGTCTTTTGGCCTGTGTGAAATAACTCATGGTTTCAGTCCAGTGCCTAATGGACAACTGTCCACATCACAAAACCCACCACCACCATCACCTGGCAGTCAAGTTTAATACCCTGATCTCTCCAACTCCTCCTTTCCTTGCCAATGGATCTCCACCCCTGTTTACATCATGGCAAAACAACTGCAAAGCTTATGCTAGTAGAAGAGCAAGTGATCCCTTCATATATCTCTGGGGGTGTTATTTTCTAGGATGCAGACTGGCCCTTCTTTGGGGTCTTGTTATGGCTGGAAGGATAACATTAACAATGCATGCTCCAGACTTTATTTTATGGAGAAACTATGCTTTTAAATAAAACAAGATTTAGAAATGACCTCTGCTTTCACTTAGATACACATATTAAACTAGAGCAACACCATTTTCATTGATTATTACTATTGTCTGTGTTACATCAGCATCAGCAGGCCTCAACTGACATCAGGGCTCCCAATGCACTAGGAGCTAAGCCAGGTTTATACCACCTCTCCACCAGTTCTGGAATCACTGCCAACAAATAAGTCTGACCTGCATTCACTCCTGCTCCACCTGCACCCAAGCCAGGTAAGGGGGTCAAGTAGGTAACTTCGTGGGCCCTGAAGGTGCACTTCAGCACTTCTCAGGCTTTCCTGAAAACAGTGCTGGGGCGTGCTCAGGACCTCTCCAAACTTTCTGCCTCACATAATTGGTAGGTCTGGGCTCAGGTCCAGTGGGAGTGAGTGGGCTGGGCTTGCTTCATAACAGCAGTCCTGGGTATAGCAGGGAGGCAGTACAGATCTGGCTATAGAGGCAGGGTCTTCCCTGGGTAGCGAGCATTCCTAGTACACGAGAAACAAAGGACAGGAAGAAGGAAACTGTTTTCTACCTGCTATACAGGTGGGGAACCAAGAGACAGCAAGCGCCAAATCCTCAAAAGTATTTATTACTGATTCACTGGGAGTAAAGCATCTGAATAGGAGTTAGGGGCCTAAATACTGCTGAGGATCTGGGCCTAAACGACTTGCCAAAGCCAAGCAGGAAATCTGTGTTAGAACCAGAAATGGAAATTGGAACAGGAGTCCAATATAAATAAAAAGAATAAAAGAAATCCTTTCATTTGAATCCCAAATAACAGAAACATTTCCTCTTCGTCTCCAAAATATGCCTATAGTATTTTTTTTTTGAGGCAAAGAAGGAGTACCCCTCTACTGCTCTATGTTTCCCTTACAATCTGACCCATACAATTGGGATCTCTGAATAATTCAATTCCTTGCCGCGGCTGACTGCCATATCTGTGAATTCTCTTTTTTCTCCCCCTTTTATTTTTTGTTGTTGTTGCTTTATTTTTACTTTCAGTCCAACTGCAGCTAAGCGCGGAAAGCGTGGGTGTAGTGTATATAAAGAGCACCAAGTCTGGACAGTACTTGGCTATGGACACCAATGGCCTTTTATATGGATCAGTAAGTATGAGGTTTGCGTGGTCCCAGACATGGAGAGGGTTTGAGGTTAGCAGAAATCTTGCAGCCCTGAGTAATGGAACCCACACAAGCAACAATTAGTCTGTTTGTTATTTTTGCAGCTGGATTGCCATGCTTTGCCCAAGTTTATTTTGGGGAAAATAAATAAATAAATAAACCCCATTGCAGCATTGCTTCAAAATACTCAATACTTCCCAATTCCTATTTTAGCAGCAGCAATAGCAGCAGCATTAACCTGTCTCTTTTGCTGAGTGTTCTCAGAGACAGGCCCTGGGAAGGGCACTGTATAGGCAAGAAAACCTATAGATGACAATGGCGGTGCACCAGGGTTTGCCACAACCCTGTTTTATAAAACCCACTGGCTAGCATGCATGGCATGGGACTAGACTGGTGACCATACGACTTGATTTGGCTGGAATCTGGAAGTGCCGCTCCACCTCCCCACCACACTCTGGCCTGGGACTTTTAACCGGCCTGCAAAACCCAGGAGTGTCACAGCCAAATCAGAACATGTGGTCACCCTACAGAGGACCCTTCATTCTGCACTGTGAGTGGGTCACTGTATCCTGCAACTGCTAAGTGAATCTGATGCCTAGGATCAGTGCCAAATTGAGGCAAAGCTTCTGGTTCTGACCAGCTTTGCTGAATTCCTTATTCAGTGCATGGCGTTCAAGGGCTGAAAGCGCTCATGAATTCACCTTAGAGATCTCCTCCACAGTTGCACCTAGCAACTCAGCAGCTGTAGGAAAGGTGACCAACTGCACTGACTTGGATGGAATTAAACCAGGAATGAATGTGGCCCGTTATATTTAAAAACACAGGGCATCTGACTGGAGGGGACCTCCTGAGTCATCAAGCTACTGTCTCACAATCTCATTCATAAACTTCCCAACCTACACCTGAAACTTAGTGAAAGTCCACTCTAGGTGCTGTTGAGCAGGTGGGGTGCACTGCCAGGGGAACTGTTTTCAGAAAGGACAGTATCCCAGGCCTGTTGTAGCTAACTAAAAGGCAGGTGCCGTGAACAAGTTACTGTGATGTCAAGAGAAATTTGGGAATCCAAAGAAAACTACTTAGCAGAAAAAAACTTGCTCTGCTTTTGAGCCATGTCAATCAAAAGGTCAGGTGTCATGGTCTTAAAGGTTGGGTTTTGATAGGACATTATTGGCAAATTAGCCCCACTGACATTACCTAGATCAGAGGCAACTGGTAGGGGGGGCATGTGTCCCCCCTGAGATTGGCCCTCAACTTGGCACCGCTCAGGACAGGGCAATTTCCTTGCCGCACGGGCTGGTGGTGTGCTGGGGGCAGGAGGGGCACTGAGTCATAGAACAGAAGTATGAGAGTAGATATGGGGCTTTTGGCCCACCCCTGGGTCTGCCCACAAATTGTGCCCTGCCAGACTCAGGAGGCACCAGTCACCCCTGGCTCAGATAACTGCAGTTGTATACAACAGCCAGGGCAGTGCTTATTCCATTTCTTCCTCATTTTCAGCAGTTAATGAGTGAGGAATGTTTGTTCCTGGAAAGGATGGAAGAAAATCATTACAACACATATACATCTAAGAAGAATGCAGATAAGAACTGGTTCGTTGGCTTAAAGAAGAATGGAAGCACCAAACTGGGACCACGGACTCACTATGGCCAGAAGGCAATCCTTTTCCTTCCGCTGCCAGTGTCAGCTGATTAGAAGATCCTACCCCAACTGCCATAAGACAACCCTGAATCTTACGCACCAACTACCACCTCTTCTCTCTTTCTCTCTCTTTACTGGCTAGAGTGACAAAGAGATTAACTGTATGACCAGACGCGTTCAGTATTTAAATGCTTTAAAAATTAAAATCAGAGCTGTTTAGTTTTGTACTAACCAAGTTTTGCAGAAATGAGGGAAACCTCTCCCTGAACAATGGACAAGTTGTGCCTTCACTTCCTTCTTGTTTTCCGTTGTCCATTGTCAGAGCTGTACAATAGGAGCTTTGGCACTAGAGGTAAAATGTGTGCAATGAAAAATGCAAAATGACTCCAAAGGATATGCATATACTCTGCTACAGAGCGAGCACACAGGTACGTTATTGCCCTTAATGCATGGCTTAAAATAACACTAAATCATGTGGTTCTTGCCAGGGGAATACACACTTAGAGCCAGTGTGTCTGTTTTCTAGTCATAGAAAAGTGAAGTTCTCCTGGAATAGATTTATTAAAATATCTATCTAGACGGTATATAACACACATAAACAAAAATGAAGATGTATCAATATCCATTGTATCATGTGCAAGCAGTCAAGAATGGTGAAAAAAGTTTGTATAAAACTAACCACAACCTATGCTTTTAAAACCTAGCCACTACTCCTTTCCTACTCCACTCATATTGTTAAATTCCTTATTAGTCCCCTTCATATGTAATTTGTATTTATTTATTAAGTGACTGTGTGCATTTTAAACAGGTCAATAATAGTAAGTATAGGCATTCAAAGTCACTTTATGTTCTCTGAGCAAGGATGTAGATGACTGAATGACGCAGATCTCATTTTGCCAGGGTGGTTTCAGGGGAGGGCATGGTGGAAAGGGAAGTGGTTACTTAACAATATTGTTTTAAAACAATTCCCTGTTTTTATTTCACTCAAAGTCTATTTTTGACTTGAAGGTGTAATTCTATTTTGAACAGACATAAAAATGGCATCCTGCAGCTTCACAGTTAGCACCCTTCCAAATCACGAGCTGAACTTATCAATAAATAGATATTTTCTAACTACCAGCTCAGCCGTCTCGGTCAACCAGGGTTCCTCCCACCTCGTGCTTTAAACCAATAGCAAGTGCTAAGTCGATTGCATTCTCTCAACCATACCCATGGAAGCCTCTTGACATATGTGTATTTGCATGAGTGGAACATGCCTGAAGCAACTCCAGTGATAAAGCACAAGGAAAGAGTGAATCCAGGTTATTTTCCCACAGCTGTACACAGCCAACAATGCTTCTGTGAGTAAAATGCAGTAAAAGCTTATTCATAGATTCATAGAAGTTAGGGTCGGAAGGGACCTCAATAGATCATTGAGTCTGACCCCCTGCATAGGCAGGAAAGTGTGCTGGGTTCAGATGACCCCAGCTAGATGCCTATCTAACCTCCTCTTGAAGACCCCCAGGGTAGGGGAGAGCACCGCCTCCCTTGGGAGCCCATTCCAGATTTTGGCCTCTCTAACTGTGAAGAATTTCTTCCTAATGTCTAGTCTAAATCTGCTCTCTGCTAGCTTGTGGCCATTATTTCTTGTAACCCCCAGGGGTGCCTTGGTGAAGAGAGCCTCACCAATTCCCTTCTGCGCCCCCATGATGAATTTACAGGCAGCCACAAGGTTGCCTCTCAACCTTCTCTTGCATAGGCTGAAGAGGTCCAGGTGCCCTGGTCTCGCCTCATAGGGCTTGGCCTGCAAACCCTTAACCATACGAGTGGCCCTTCTCTGGACCCTCTCCAGGTCATCCACATCTCTCTTGAAGTGTGGCACCCAAAACTGGACGCAGTATTCCAGCTGCAGTCTGACCAGCGCCCGATAGAGGGGAAGTATCACCTCCTTGGTTCTGTTTGTCATGCATCTGCTGATGCATGATACAGTGCAGTTAGCTTTACTGATGCCTTCGTTACACTGACGACTCATGTTCATCTTGGAGTCCATTGGGACTCCGAGGTCCCTTTCTGCTTCCATGCTACCAAGCAGGTCATTTCCTAGGCAGTAGGTACTTTCCTAGGCAGGCACTTTCCTGTGTAGACAAGCTGAACAGAGATGGCATTTTTACCTAACTTCCTTTCAGAACAGAACCAATATCCAGTGTAAATTTACAATAGGACTGTTCATCCGATCTGCACCTATACTCCTGGAGTGTACATGCCTACAGTCTAGGAACCTACAAGCCCTACTAATAGTCTGTATTCAGATGTAGCTTGCATGGTCCTTTGAATGATAACGTAATCCCAGGGTGGGTTTAAACAGAGATAGACAGCAAAATGAGCAAAAACACAATGAGAGATCTCGATGCTTAATGACAGAAAGAAAATGGCTTGCAACTATCTTACTATTGGCATAGTGACTGTAAGTAAAGTTGTTTAAAAATCAGTCATCCATCTAACTATTTTGAATGTGGAAGTGCAAAATGTAAAGGTAATATGGTACAATAGCACTATAATAAAGTTTATCAAATGGTATAACACAAAATATACCTTGAGTTACAAGTGATATACTGCAGGATACTACATGACTTCAATGGATCTCAACTGGTGGGACACATGGAGGTGTTACGGGTAGGAGTCTGCCGAACTTGAGGCAGCTGCCGGCCAATTTCACGTGGAAATCATGAGCCATTTTCATGGGTGGAGCACAGCAGGGCCTGCCACACCTCTGTTTGGCCAAGGGGGCATCAGTGGCCCCGCCCCTTGCCACTGAATGGCTATGAGAGCTGTCCATCATGTGGTCCCACTCCTTGCAAATGACTGTTGGTGAGGGGCAGCATTGATGGACAGCCCTCGCAGACAGCCAGCACCGAGGAGAGGGGCAAGGATGACAGTCATCTTGCCGTGCTGGGAGCCCTCCTCCCTCCTTTCCCTCCCAGTCGGCTGTGCAGCAAAGCCGCAGCAGACACGAGGACTGCCGGCTCCCCAGAGGGAGCCAGAATCCTGTTTTTGGAAAGTTTCTTTTTTTTCAGGGAGCCTGCGCTTTTTTGCAGAGCCTGCCTAAAATCGCAGTTTGCACGAAATCGTGATTTCGTCATTTTCGTGGCGACTGCGATTTAGTGATTAGAGACTGTTAACGTGTGATTGGCTGATTGGTGACCTATGTAAAATGAGTTTCAAGGTTCTAGAGAACGCATGCAACAAACTCAAAGAGCAAAGGGGCCTCAGAGACTTCAAAAACACTTCCATTCCAAAGGACAACCCTATCTGAACAGGGGGGAACATGGTGGTGGGGTAGTGATAAGGCTTACACACACACTGCCTGTTCTGTAGAAAGAGGATTTCAATCTTTCAATCATAGGCGTAAAACAGAACTTTTCCAAAGCAGAAAGTTGCCAAATTCCCACCTGTCAGCTTGGAAGAAAATACATTTCAGAGAACCAACAGGTAAAAACTAGAGGTGCACCAGTATATCGGTGCCATATCGGATTGGCACCAATAAAAGGGAAATTAATATTATCGGCTATTGGCTTTTTTTGGCTGGTGCAGCTGATAATGTCACCAATAAATATAATACGCCTGCTGGCTGGGGCCCCTGGACGCCACATGCATGCATGCAGCTGCATCATGCACGTGGCCAGGAATGGAGCTGGTCAGTGTGGAGAGCAGCGCCCCTGCAGGTAAGTTTGTGAAGGTGAAGGAGCAGGGGGGGCGGGAAAGGGCATGGAGGGGGACAGATCGAGGTCCCCCACAGAAAGGGAGCAAATGGGACAGGGGCACTGTCCAGCCAGGGTGGTACATGGGAGTCATGGCTGGGGCAGGGAGCAGGATGGAGCCACTGGCAGCTCATCCAGGGGGTGCAGGTGGGGGAGACAGCTCCCCACTGCTGTGTACACCCCCTGGGGAAGGTATGGAGGGGCATGTGCCAACCCATATGTGTGCATGGGGTGGATGTGGGCTGCCCACTGTGGGCTCGGGGCTCTCTGCCCTGCTGCCTTACTTCCGGTCCACTTCCGGGTTTGCTGGCAAGCGCGTGGAGGGCCCCCCCACACTCCTGTGGGATGCACCATGCACCCCAGCATCACAGCGTTCACAAGCCACGCTGGTAACTCAAGGTATGGAGAAAAATCATTTAAAGCTGTGTCTATGTCCGAATCGCTGAATATCCAAATCAGCATCAAATCTTCAGATTCGGATTTGGTGGAATCAAATCAGGGACAGTGATCCGAATCAATGAATCGAATCACTGTCTCTGATTCAGGCCGGATACAAATCCAAATCGAATAGGGCCCGCTTTGTACACCCCTAATAATCGGCTATCGGTATCGACCAAGAATATCTTTATTGGTGCACCCCTAGTAAAGACAAGAAAGACTGTGCCATGTCCCAGTCACACAGCATGGCTAGTCAAAACCATTACTATGGCTGGTATCAGTAGCCTATTTCTGTGATCCACTCCTGCCTCTACTAAAGCAGTAAGAGTAGGCTCAGGCCTCCTGTGCCTCGGTGAGTTTAACTGCTAGGAATTTAGCTAGAGTACTAACCACGCAAATCAACCCTTGTTTTTGTGAGGGGAAAAAAATAAGACCATGAGCTCTGTGCTTTGCTCTGGTAACTGACTCCGATTTGTTTCTTCATGAAGAAATGCCACATTCGTTCAGTGCACGGGACAGTTACAGAATTGTTCCTAGGCTGGACAACACATTAAATTCAGACAGCTTCCTTTCTAATTTTGCAAAATGACCCAAGTGCTCCGGAAAGCTGAAATTCTCTGAAGTCTGGGGGAACCAGAGCACAGGGGTGACTTTCACCCTGTGTGCCCTCTTCTCCTTTTCCCTGCATGACACCCTGGAAAACGCACTGTTTTTGTCATATGGAAAAAAGAACCCAACCCTGGGAAATAAGGATATTAATTCGTGCCATGATGCTATGGATTCTTATATATTTTTCATCATATTTCCTACCCTACTGCTCAGAACTTAAAATTGCAGCTTTGTTTAATCAGAATTAAAGGATGACACTAGGTGGCTAAATAAAAATTCAGTGATCAAAAAAAGATTTTTTAATGACTTTAGGTCACTAGTGACAAGGGCTCCTGGCAAGGAAAAAGGCTGACTTTCATTTTTTCATGTTACAAATCAGTGCAGATTATGGCCCTGTACAGTCAGCAGGTGCTAAGAGGCGGCTCCATTTGCACTCTTCAACACCCATGATGTGTGAGCTATTAATCATAACACGTAGTGGGCTGCACAAGCTGAAACACAGATTTTCTGTTTTGCCCCCCAACGCTGTCTGAAGTGCCGTAACGGACAAACTTCCTCTTTATACATCCTCGGATCTGCTTTTTGGCTCTTTGGGGGTGCCTGCTACTGCCAGGCAGGCTACAGAAGAACCAGAGTACACAAAGTCATCTTTAACTGTAGGCTGCCTCCTGAAAACATCAAGACAAGGCATACAGTGTCCACTAATTAGATATTACAATCTATTTTTCCCTCTTCACATTTGACATTGCCAAGAGACACAGCTATCCTTCTCAGAAAGGGGAGTTACCTTGTCAGACCAACCAGGTTCCTGTCATTACCTGAGCGTTTTCAAAGATACACTTTGTTCCTGAACAAACACGACTATGGGACATTCTGTTACCCAGGCACCATCTGTTCTAAAACCAGCAGTGCAGGTTTATGAATTCTTTTACCCTAATTTGCTACTAATAAAGCTAAATTAATGTAATAATAAAATTTCCACAGGCACCCTCCATGGACTGCAGTACTGAATTCTGCAAACAAGTTTCAAAACCAAGCTTATTATGCATTTTTATAGTATTTACAACAAACGTTAATAGCTTGCTCATTTGTGTAGCTCTCTTACTCACTACAATGCCCACAGTTCTGAACTAACCCCCCACCACACATCTACTGTCCTTTGCCTCTTTCATAACATCCCTCATTGAATACACATTTGGGGGTAGGATGCAGTTTCCACACTGCACGCATACCTGCCATCTGCAATTAAGAACCTCTGAACATGTAATATTTAGTAGTCCTGAAGGAGTCACCTACAGAGAAGAGCCCCGTGTTACTTAACACATTACGTTTTAATGATGTGTTCAAATCCTTGCACGTGCCTGTAAACACATCCCCATGCTCACATGTCTTTCAGTCATCGCAAGTGCATAGGCAACTGCAACCACTGGGTGTCCAAACAACCTGTTTGAACTGCAATTTCCATTTACTGGTCATTTGCTGCATATGTCCACAAGTAAAAACGTATGTAGTTTTCTGTGGAAAAGGCCAAATGGAGAAAGAATCTGGGTGTAATTGCCTCAGAAGAGAAGAGGGAGCTACTCAACTGAACCAGCTGATGCCTGTAGTATGCCTTAATCAAGAACTTCACAACCTGACGCTTACTGTCCTGGCCTGTGAATCAAGGCTTCTCTTTGGTATGTATGTTAATGGGAAAGCTAATTATGACACTGTTGGTCTTATCACTGGACAGTGAAGTGGAAGACAGTCTACAGTGGTGTTACCTGTCAAATGCATGTGATATTTGCACACAAATACATTGTCACTTGTACAGTGCATTAGTACGCATTGCTCACATACTGTTTACTGACCACATAAGGTATAAATATGTCCTAGGATTTTGTGTTGAAGGTGGGTATGAAGTAAGGAAGAGAAATAAGCTTGTTGGTGGGGAAGGAGTGTGGGAAAGAGACAAATGTACCAGATTCTTATTATAAACCTACCTACTTTTTCCTCCCGAAACCCCAGAAAAATCTCACTAAACTCTGATGTCGGGTGCACGTAGAAATTGAACTACATGCAGCTGACTTTTGCACTTGCAGTATTTTTGTACATGCAGTAAAAAATACCAAGTCAGGGATTTTTTTCAGTGCAGTTATTCTTTTAGTATTTTTAGTGCATTTAACCCATTGGGCCCTTTCCTTGATTATTTGATTCTCCTATGGGATACTGTACAAGCAATAACAGTTCCAGGTCTTTATCTGTAGTAATCAACTTATATTTGGGGAAAAAAGCTGTTTTTCCTAAAAACTGAAACTGAAAGTGTGTGGTTGACTTATAATTGGAGCAATACAATATTACTTCTAGGCTCCACAGCCTTTTTTTAATTGAAATTTTCCTGTCTCTTCAACATTTTAATTCTAAATTTCTTATAAAGGTGTCTTCCCTTCACGTAAAGGTATGTAACTAAAATTAACTCCAGCTTAATGAAACGTTTTCAGTGGACCACCCCCTCTCCCCTGGACCACATGGCCAAAGCAAAGCTAAGCGGAGTTTGTAGGGGCCAGGGAAGATGTGGGCAGGCTGCCTGCTACAGGCTCGGGGCTCCCCACTCTACTGTCCTGCTCCCAGGAGCCTTGTACTGGCTGCACCACCATGGCAAGGCATCCCCTGCCCACTGGCAGCATCAGGGGTACAATTTTACACAGCTGCCGCCAGGCAGACAGGGGATACCTCACCATGGCAAGTGTGAGACTCCTGGGGGCAAGACAGCAGGTTGCAAAACCCCAAGCCTGCATCCCCACCTCCCCATGCACAAGTCAAGGGGGCATGTGCCCCCCATGCTCCCCTCCCCAGGAGTGGGGAGCTGCCCCTCTCCAACCCCCCCCCCAATGAGTCACCCATGGCTCCATCCCACTCCCCAGCCAGGCTCTGGAGCCTCACATTCCTGACCCAGGCCCCATGCACCCTGGCTGGGCAGCACCCTGGGCCCAGCTGCCAACCCTGCCCCACTCCCTCCCTCATTGTGGAAGCTTCAATCTGTGCCCCCCACCATAGACTTACCTGCAGGCAGCTGGGGGGAGCTGCTCTCCATCACTGCCTGCAGCTGTATTCCTGGCCACGTGTGTGCATGAGCATGTACACATGCGCATGGCATCCCCTGAGCCCTGCTCCACGCAGCCCCTTGCAAGCTGGAGCTCTGCCAGCCTGCAAGGGGAAACCCACCATTTCCTGCATTTTTCTTCAGTGAATGGAAAACTCAGATCTCTGTATGACACTGAATCTGGGACAAACGTTGTCCCAAAGTCATGCAGCCCGGGATCAGGACTAGATGTTCCCATTTCAGGACTGTCCCGCCCAGTTAGGAATGGGTGGTCACCCTACCAATATCCATATTTTAAAGCACTGTTTAAAAGGGGGCTTCTTGTTCAGAGGAACCAAAAAATGTTTGGCAAACAGGAACTTCTCCTGTGCCATGGACAGCACAAAGCAGAAAGCTCAGTTTATTGTCATGTTAATGTTCATTGTAGGAAAAAATGGAATAATTTTCCTCCTGTCCCAAGAAATCTCAGCATTGATGCTCCTTTCATTTTAAAGGAGACTGGAATATCTTCATGATGTTTTCATGGACACTTTTAAGCCTGAACTGACTGAGATAAAGTGACATCAAAGGATTTCTCCATAGTTCCATGGTATAATATCAAATCTGTTTTGCAACAAAGGGTGTGCAGCAGTGTGCCATGCACATTTTAGCTCTATAAAGTTACAGTGCTCTTAAACGTAACAGAAGTGCTGTGTTTGGTGGGGGTGGCCTTGAACCTCCCCTCCACTTTACAGGTTAGGAGGCAGGGGTCACTCTGCAGCCTCCTGGGGTTTCTCCTCTGGTCAGAAACTTGACCAGCGTACAGTTCTTTAAAGCACCGTAGGTTGGTAAAGTGCTGTAAAATACAGCACTTCAAATGTAATACCTCATTGAACAAGGGTTAATTTAAAGCACTGTACCCATTTTTAAAGCACTGTAAAACCATGCACTTGTTTTAAGTCACAGCAATAAAGCACTTTAAATGGCAAAAAGCAATTTCTGTACATACCTATAAACAGACACACATTTCAGTACCATCACAGTCGGGGTAAGTAAGTGGAATTTGTGCCTGAGCTGGTAAATGTGTACTACCACTTGGAAAGACCCTCTTAAAGAGGTATTTAAACACCTATAACATTGTGATGATACTAGCACCACATGCTGCTTTACATAGCATGGAAGCAACTCACTGAACAGGTTAAACTACTCAGTCTTTAACTTCAAAATCTATCTGCTTGGGGGCATATTCCAGTGCTGGGGTCCTGGGCCTGCTTAATTCTGATGGATAATCACTGAAGACATTGGAAGTACCTGATGGCACTCAATTATGAAAAGGCCAAAATCAGTACTTTGTCCAATGAACACAGAAAAAAATGGGGAAAATCCTGAAACAGAAACCAACAAGCTACAGAGAAAGAAAAGGAGAGTAGAAAGAAAGGTGGCAGTCACGTCACGTTTCCTTGATAACGCAGGCTCCTCTGGCTATGCAAGTCCTCAAGAGACATTAGGATGTCATTTATAGCAGCAGGCACATGAATCTGAGATAGGAGAAAATGGGATGATTTGACTTTTGAATGGCACAAGCATTTTACCTGGCATATACCTCCTTAATATTTCCCCTCACCGGATTAGATTGTCACTCAGCCAGAATGTAAATGTACTGCAGCCCAGGTGACCAGGATTTCTAATTAAACAGGAAAGCTGGGAAGAGTAATATTGGATTTAGTTCTGCTGTCTTCCAGCACCTCATTAATCTCTGGGTGTTCCTTTCATTAGATATATGATGCCCAGAAATTACCACCTCACATATATTCTTAATGCTCAACTGGCGGGGACGGATGTCAACACTTCCCCTGAAAAATATTCCCCATGACAGCTACATTAATTGCTGCAGATGGATGAACAAGCGGAGATGGCATTGCTAACTGAAGTTACACGCAACTTAGAGAGTTTTCTCCTTAGTGTGACAGGGGAATTGACAAAAGTATGGCTTCCATGATTGAATAACCTTATTACACTCCAAAGATCTTGATATAGAGAAAACAGAGGGTGAGCAGGACAATGTCGTAAAGGAGAAAGGGATCTGAAGTCTACTCAGGAGGAAGATAAACTTAAATCTCTGTCAGTCAGGGACAAGGGGCTAGATCACAAAGGGGATGTGGGAACTCAGCTGAATTCACAACATCTAAAGTAAGTGCCCAGGCTGACAATGCAATGCTGGGAAAGATACAGATACCCAAGAACAGGATTTATAAAAGCCAGTATGCTGAACAGAGAGCTTCCAACAGTGCCATGCTCCCCACAGGAAACATTGAGGACACGAGTATGTCTTATGCTCCATCTCTGCCTGGAATACAGGCACATTACTCGAGAAGGTGCTTCCCTCCACTCAGGATTCACAACTCAGTGCCATCTCATGACGCTGAGTGCCTAAACCCTCTCTTCCACAAACTCAGGAAAGGTCTGTCTTTTCTTTCCAAGGATGGCCAAAAAAGAACAGATTGACTTTTATTAGAAGATATTTAGGATTGTAAATCCAAGAAAAAAGATGACAAAGCCAATAGGGAAATACAGAGCGCCCGGGCGAGGGACTAACAATAGAAGGATGGGGGTGAGGTGGGGAAATACTACATCCCACTCCTCCTCTCACCCCCGGCCCTTTTATTGGCTAGATCAGCAGTAAGAGCCTCTACCCAGGATGGGAGAGGCCTGGCTTCAGTTCCCCCTGGTGCCTGATGGAAATTAAATAGTTGTTGGGATAGAGAGGCAGCAAGAGTGAGTGAGTAGAACAGTGGCCAAAGGTCCTATCTAGGTATGAACCCCTGCTCTAGTGCATACTTAATATAAAATAGGGAAGTCTCCATCCTTGGAGGTTTTTAAGGCCTGGCTTGACAAAGCCCTGGTTGGAATGATCTAGTTGGGAATTGTCCTGCTTTGCGCAGGGGTTGGATTAGATGTGACCTCCTGAGGTCTCCCCCAACCCTCATTTTCTATGATTCACTGGCATAGGGACTGAAACCCATCTCTCTGAGCAACTGCTTTGACCAGTAGCTATAGAGACCAGCACGCTCTCTCTGGTCCAAATAAAGCTATGAATTCTATGCAAAATGGAATGGCTCCAATAGGAGAGAGAGACACTCTCCAGCAAAGAATAGTCTATATTACCCATAGGAAAGGGGGAGTAGGGGGAGATACTGGTTCAAATCACCCCAAGCAATGAGGTCTCTCATCTCCCATGGGACTGCTCTAAGCTCTGAGTTCCAGATGAAAGGATGTCAGGCACCACCTTGTCTAGTCATCCTCTGGGTGAAGCCCATTAGACCTAATGAGAAAATAGACGGGGTCAAACAAGTGAGCTTGGTAGGGAATTCTGCACTGATGGTTCCTGTCAGGGCCAGGCTCTACTAAGGTCAGAGAAGTGCTGAGCTGATCAGTGCTTCTGGGCATGTCTAGAAGTCAAACTGGATAAACCCAAGGAACTTGAATGACAGAAACGTAGGTGCCTCTGAACTTCAGGTGTTTCCAGGACTAAGTAGCCCCAGAGAGGGTTTCTGAGGGTATGACATGCCTCGATCAGCTGTTAGGCATGTCTTTGGCATCTAAGAGCATGTCTACACTGCAGCAACAGTGTGTCCTGGCTAGGATGGCTGAGTATACCCCACCACCACTCCAGGGTCATCCCCAGTAATAACTCTCAGGCATGCCAGAGACCAAGGACTCAAAAAGCTCTGCAGAAGAAAGCCCCAGTGCAGCCTCACTGGTGTGCTGCTGGGTTTGGCTCATGCCTGCACCAGTCCATAATGGAACGGAGATGCTCCAGGTTCACAGACAGATAGCCGTGAGACGTGTGTGCTAAGCAGCGGCAACACAGGATGAAGGAGGATTCTTGAAGCCTCTCATTGCTCTGTGGAATAGGCTCCCAGAACGTGGGAGCTTCTCTCTGTGCAATAAGAAACTGAGAAAGAAATATAAACAGAGACCCAAACCCCCCTGAATACTGGGAGCTGAGGCTGGTGGGGAAAACATAAAGCAGAGAGGGAATAGAAGACATTTACTGTGGCCTGTAGCTGAGTATTCCCTGAGTGGCCTAGGGGATGTACACTAGGGCTGTGCGAAATTTCACCACCAGTTTTGTTTCGATGCTGTTTCAACCTGTTCCAAGGTCGAAACAGCAAAATCGAAATGAAACGAGGCAAGTTGAAACATTTTGCCGTTTCGGCACTGTTTCGCCGTTTCGCCCATGGGCTATAATGGGGAAGGACAAAACAGCCTATAACTTTGTCATTTCTAGCCAGATTTAAATTAAACTTGCAGAAATGGTAGCTCCTTCTAAGGGCATGATGTGTGCCAAGTTTCAAGAAGATAGGTGCAGGGGGGTTGGAGAAACTGCACCCCAAAATCTTGAGAGCAAAATTCATGTCACGTGTATGTGTTAAGCCACAGCAGGGTCAAAACTACAGGGATGCTAAGCCCTGCTGAGGAAACAAAGCCTGCCATGGATTCAAAGAGATAGGTGCAGGGAGTTCAGAGAAACTGTGCCCCAAAATCCTGAAAGCAAAACTTGTGTCCCATGTATGTGTTAAGACACAGTGGGGTCAAAACTGCAGGCTTGCTAGCCCCTGTTGAGGCCACAAAGTCTGCCAAGTTTCAAGGAGATAGGTGCAGGGAGTTTGGGGAAACTGCCCCAAGACAGACACAGTTGCACAAGCACCCATGGCACGAGTTTTGCCTGTCAGTGGCTAGGGGTGCAGGGCCCCAGAACCCCCCCCGCACCGATCTCCTCGACAGCCGGCAGGCTTCGTGGCCACAGCAGGGGCCACCATCCCTGCAGCTTTCACCCTGCTGCGCCTTAACACACACAGTGTCACCCATGTCATGAGTTTGGCCTGTCCGCAGCTTGAGGTGCAGTTTCCCCCAAGCCCCTGCACTTATCTCCTTGAAACTTGGCAGCTTTGTGGCCTCACCAGGGGCCACCACCCCTGCAGTTTAGACCCTGCTGTGGCTTAACACATACATGAGTGACATGAGTTTTGCTTTCAGTATTTTGGGGTGCAGTTTCTCCAAACCCCCTGCACCTACTCCTTGAAACGTGGCAGGCTCTGTGACCTCAGCAGGGGCTAGCATTCCTGTAGTTTTGACCCCACTGTGGCTCAACACATACACATGACACAAGTTTGGCTCTCAAGATTTTGTGGTGCAGTTTCTCCGACCCCCCTGTACCTATCTTCTTGAAACTTGGCATGCATCATGCCCTCAGAAGGGGCTACCATTTCTGCCCATTTCATCCAAATCTGGCCAGAAATGATAACGTTATAGGCTGTTTTGACCTTCCTCATTATAGCCTATGGGTGAAACACCAATCGCATGAGTGAATTTACCTTGCACTTAACAAATTATTGGTATAAGAAGGATCATCACCATAAGAGCAAATTCGCACATACAGAACCCACATAAAGCGAGGGAAACCTGTATAGGATAGTAACCCTGGTGCCTCCCCAGCAGCCTGTCTTGACAAAGCAGACTCTAATATTCGAGTCAGTTCTCAAGCTACAATTACCTGTGCATCTAATTTGGTAGGACCCGCACTGCTGTGTAAAATGCTACCCGACCTCTGGGGTCTGAACAGAACTAGCAAGAGCCAGATTCCAGCCCAAACCACCGCTGACAGATGGTACACAAGCTCCCGTCAACCTGCATGATTTAAATTGTCCAGATTATAAGTTCCCAACTCCTTTGAAACACATTATGAAAACGAAGAAACCCAGGGCTACAATACTGCCTGGTCATATGGGGGAAAACCAGCAAGTGCTTCCTATGGAGACCTTGAGAGCCTTACCAGCCCCATAACTACCTGTGAAAGATATCTGTGTAGTATATGGACATCTAATGGGTTTTGCAGGTACAATATTAGCCTTTGGGGCTATTTTATTTCTCTGAATCCAGTTTTCACGATGATGAAGGATGACGCCAATCGCACCCCATTGATCACAGTGTCAGCTAGTCACCATAATGACAATTCCATTTTAAGGTTTCTCCTACAGTATCACAGACATCCTCCCCCAACACAAAGCCTTAGATTTGTTCCCTGGCATTCACACACAATAGCTTCCAGAGCAAAGCCTACAGAGGCATCCACAGTTGCATTTTTCCTCTCCTCCTGCCTCCCATCTTGACCCAGGGCTCCCAAACCTCTTGGTGGCTCTATTTCTTGCCTTCTGCAGCAGAATGCAAGGGTCCTTGAAGGCTTTGCTGCAATTGTTGCAAACAGGGGAGACGCACATCCTTTCTAGGATGTATCAGGGCCGCATCAGGCAGGTAAGAGGAATGAACCAGGGTACAAATGCAAGCATTGGACATGAAGAAGCTGCAGAATCTGGACAAAGTAAGTTTGGAAGTGAGGAGTGGCAGGAACAAAAGTATCCAAAGGCAGCACCAGGTCCTTGTGGTGAGGTAGTGGCGGATGGGGAATTTGCAGTCGCAGTCACTGTAGTACAAGCAAGGTGCTGTGCATGCTTGAAAGGGCCCTTAGGGAAAAGGACTTCTGGGAGCTCTAGCTCATTCACTCACATGTGCTGTTTCCATCCTTGCTGTCTCCAGTCCAAACTAACTGCCTGAGCTGCCCAGTACTCCCCCCGGAAGGGAACTTTAACATTTTTAGTCTGCTGTGTTAAAGTGATTTAGCTCAACTGAGAGCCTCAGCTCAGGAAAAGCTCTGGTCTACAGCTGCCAGGGGGATACAGGTCAGGCCACTGATAGGAGGAGAAACGAGTACAGCACTTGCTCACACCCATCACTAGCTGAAGCTGAGCTAATCACATCCCTGCTTTCAGGACTGTCATAATCACTGCACAACTGGAGAAGGAAAGGGGGAGGGAAAAGAAGAACCCAAAGGCAGAAGCACTGCCAGCAGGATCTGATCATCTCTCACAGCAAGATCTCGCCACATAACAAATCTCAAATGACAAACCATCAACCCAAGCAAACCAGGCGCTGGCAAAGGGCTTTAAAACTGATTAGCTCCTGAGTCTGTTTGGCCCTTGGTGGCTTTCTGGAGGTTTGAAATCCTGCTGCCAGTTCATGTTCAATGTTTATCCTGCACCAGGAAGAAGGGCATGAAAAGTCACACAAGCCAGTGTGCTGAAGGGGCTGGAAGTATTTTTTTTAAAGTATTGCACTTTACATTAAATAAACAACTTTCTGAAGTGCTGCCATTTGTTAGGAAAGAATGTAAATCTGGGGCTAACGGCTCCCATATGTTCCCATGTGTACAACATGAGCATGTCCATGAATGGTAAAAGAAGGGCGAGATGTCAGGATTTGTGGCTGGGTTCTCACCAGCAGGTACCAGCGGGCTGATAACGAAGGTCTGTTTAGCTAGACAGACCGCTCAGAGATAAAATTCCCTTAAAAATAATACACCTTCGTGTACACAGTTTATTTCCATCTAACTCTCCCTGCTTGATCCCATGGCAAACTCAGCCTCCCCTTGCTGCTCTCAACACATCAGCCCCATAGACAGGACTTAAGGGATGGATGGAGATTTTCCTTTCTGGAGGTGTCAGCCCCTCTAGATAAGGAACTGAAGAGCTGTCTTCCTTAAAGTCACTTCATTAAATTCTGCTCCTCCTGCCACAGGAGGAAGCTTTGAAAACAGAAGCAATGAGAACGACCTCAACCAGATGCTCAGCACCCAGAGCAGCAGAGAGGGGTCCATCCTGGAGCTAGAAGACTGGAACAGTGGCTGGGGTCTCTTCCCAGCTCTGCCACTTAGCTCAGCATAAAGACCTTGGGCAATGCCCCACTCTGCACCTCAGCTTCCCTGCCTGGAAAATGGGGAGAAGCTTGCTTGTCTATTTTTGCGGCTGGAAAACACCAAAAGCAAAGTAGCAATATATTGCCATGGGAGCTGAAAAGTGCAAAAAGCTGAACTGAACAGCTCAACCCCCCAGAGAAAGGCTGGGATTAGGAAGAAGGGAAGGTACTATGATTTTTCCTGAACTATCCCTCAGCTTTAGGAGGGAAATAAGTGAGGAAGATGAAAGGCCTGAGGCGGGAAGACGGTAAGAAAGCACATCTGTTTGGCAAGCAGGTCACACGGGAGAGAGGCTCTGAACTGCCTAGATGCGACCTCCAAGCTTTCACAAGCAGCTTGCAGCATTGTGCTTTAAACCGTTACTGCTCTGCAGGGCACAGGGCTGAAAAGCCATCCCTCTCCAAAGGGTCCTAGCACTTGAAACCCATTCAAAGTGATTTAGGAAGTGGCTCCTGCCCTAGGGTGCCGTCAGGGGCAGGAAGGGAGCTATTAACTGTAACGACCAGAGGTGGGGGAGGGAGAGGGGAGCAGCTTTCTCTGGACTGAGAGCATTTGGAGGCAAGGCAGGAATGCGAGCAGGATGCTGCTGTCATAAAACAGGCTGACAAGTGTGTGTCAGTCTTAGGGGGATGGAAGTGACCCGCCATGTGCTGTGCTTCCCCTCTGATTGATTAACTCACGGCTTCAGCCAGCCAGAGGAGGAAACAGCTTTCTTTCAAATTATTCTTCAGTTACTTTTACCTTGGGACTGGAGAGCTCCATATGGCAAATGGGAATGAATCTCTTCTAGGGCTTTTGTGAGCTTCCTGACTGCAAGCAGGGGAGGATTAAGACGAGATGGGGACTAGCTCTATCACAAAAGCATTTCCGCACCCCACCCCCCCAGCCAGCTGAGGGCTCGGAGCTGTCACCCGATTCCCACTTCCCATCTGGCCACATCATGCCATAGCCTGTGGGGCTGCAGAAGGCACGTCTCCTCCCTAGTCTTGCACTTACTAAACGGCCCAGCTAGCAGCGCATGCCAGGCCCCTCACCAGCCCAATCCCAGCCTTGAGGTGGCATCTTGTGTCCATGGGGCCAGGGTCCCAGGGGTTTTGCCCTACCTTTGTCTGAACCAGTCAGAGCTGGATAGGAATATTAGAGTTTAGGGGCCATATTCCTTAATCCAGACTCCTGCCTGGTGCCTGCAAGCTAAGGAGCAGCAGCCCAATCCTTCCAGAGCACAGGGCATCCCTGTCCGTGCACATGGGATGCCATACTTAATGCACATGCCACATCCCACAAGCTGCTTTGCAAAATGACACTGAGCAGACAAGGTTTGACAACACAGCCCCTTGCTGGGCACAGTTCAGAGTACGGCCCAAAACACGGGTGCAAATCAAATGTCACACCAGCTGCTCTCTAACGTGTGTGTTCTACTATGCTATGATGCCCCTGCACGTCCATAGGCTGCAAGGACCACAGAGAAATGTGTTCAGGCCCCAAGCTGTGGTCCTGTACTGAGGGTAGTGTAAAGGGCAGTGTTTCTAAAGGCAAGTATCAAGCGGGGCTTCCTATCGTGTGTGTGGTCATTATAACATCAGGGTTGTTTTAATGCATGGTCATTATGAACATTGCTTCAGAGGCTGCAGCATTTACTCTCTTCTCTCAAGGGCTGGGCCAATCCACCCAGAGGAGTAAGGGCACAAACAGACACGGCATGCAATGTAGACAGCCTCCTTGTTATGCTCTCACCTTCTCCACCTGATTTTCCACTTGCCCATATGAAGGGCACAAGCTGAATGCCGCCTCATGCTCAGCATCCTCCCTGTCATGACAGAATGGCATTCAAATGTTACGTGCTCCCAAATCACAAAGTAAAACAACATTCACTCATGACATGCAGCATAATGCTAATGCCATTTATTAATGCCACCATGTAAACCCAGGGAACAAAAGGGAACCCTTGTAATGCTGAGCAACTCCCCTTCATAAACACCACCTAGAAATACCTGTCACTTTTTCCATGGAGAGGCCAGATTTACCCTTTGTACAATTTCAGTGATCTCAGCAGCATCCCAGTAGGGCTCCATTTTGACCCAGTGCATTGCTTATTGGGGGGAACATCATCACCAGACTGCTTGACAAATGGAAAAAAGACCGATTCAAGTCACCCAGTTCTTGGGCCTGGCCTGACAAAGGTGAAGAGGACAGCAGGTTGTGCAGACCTGGCTCATGTCCCCATTTCTGTGTCATATTCTGTTTCACGATGCGAGCGGTCAAACCAGTACGGAAATGACCTTGACAAGGCTAAAAATGCATCAGCTCAAGAAAGTAACTATGTAAAGCGTGTTCAGGGCTGTGTGTGGCTTGCCAGATACCAGGTTCCTGTTTCTCTGATTGAATTGGTGCATCTCTAACCGGCCTTCTGTCTAGTTCCTGTTTGTTGCATGCAAACCCCCCTCCCGCCCACCCTCAAAAAAGGTCAGTTCTTAGACACAAGTGAAAATGTTGTCCTCTTTGGCAACAACCTAATTTAACTTTAAATTAGAGTTCAGAAAATCAGAGTCAGAATCTGAAAAGGAGTCAGAGAGTCCAGGAGGGGGCAGTGCTGAGGCACACTTGCAATGTGGGAGATGCAGCTTTTAGTTGGTACTGTTGTGTGTACTGTCCCTCGTCCACCAGAGGCCTTTGGATTTAGCCCAGAAGAGGGTGCTCCTTACCTCTAAGACACAGCAGCTGGAGGAAGTTTAGGCTGCAAGGTTTCCCACCTGCACTAAGCCTCGAGGTGCACAAACAGAGGGCTTCCTTCTCAACAGCCTTTTTATCTCACACATTCTCCAAAGGAAATGCCCCCGCTCCTGGGCAAACCGCACGTCCAGGAGGCACCTCTGATCAGAGAGGAAATCCCAGAGCTCAGAAACAATCGGGAGACTGAGAAGTGGGCAAACGGGACTGGAAAAGGAAACTGCATGCATGCTCCTTCAGGAGCGCCATCGGTACCTTTGATGCCCACAAGCAGAAACCAAAATAAAAGGCCTTGAAGCTGCATCTGGACTGCAAATGGAAGAGAGGGAGTTTGAAGGGAAATTGGAAACAGGACAGTCTAAAGGGATGTTTTAACCCTTCAAGGGGAAGGATCCATGGGGAACATGGAAAAAAAGAGCAGCCGGTGCAACTATTGCTCTGAATAGGAAGGGATGTAATAAGAAATATTTTGGTGGAAGGGAAATGAGATAAGAAGTCATAAGAGGAGCTCAGAGTCCTGCTGCTCAGAGTCCCTTCCAGCCCTAACGTCTATGAAATCTATGAACTGCACCTTCATCCAGCCTTTCCCCATGACCCGCTGGCTGACATCCCTGCAGCTTGAAATTCATTCATTAAGACGATGCTTGTCTTGTCAGCTGCTCACGGCTCTTTAATGGCATATGCACATTTCCCAGGTGCCCTTCAAGGCACAGCAGAAATCCTTTGGTTCAGCTGGGGCTTGGGGACAGTGGCTTTTTCAAAAATGATTTTCTGTCACTCAGCACCACGGATTCCTGATTGCTGCTTTCCCTGCTCACAGACTTCATGCCGCCAACACCAGCATAGAAGTCCCCACTGGTCTCTCCAAAACCAGCCCCTAAGCAGAAAGATCTATCAAGAGTGATCAGCACACATCTACTAGGGAGAAAGAACAGGAAGACACGAGGAAAGGAGCAAAGATGCCCAGAAAGGACAGGGCAAGACTTAGGGAAGAATGAACACAAGGGAAACATTCTTCCCACGGATGCTAAAGGCTTTTTCTCCCATTTGCTTTTATCCCTAGAAGGCTGCCTTCGGCCAGGCGACAGAACACAGAGGGCCAAAAAAAGCCTGAAAACAACAGAGGTGAGGGAGCCCAAAATAAGTCTGTTATTTAGCTCTGGGAACTGATAGAAACCAAGGCAAAAGGAAAGTTTGGGTTTCCGTTGTTTTCCTGTGGTCAGCATTTTGGAAACCCTGGAGAACACACACACACACAGGGAGAGACGATAGGGGTCATGGTTGGTGGAACTGAGGTGGGGAACAGTAGGTCAATTCTAGCAGCATAGTAGTTTGTGGTCAGTAAACCAGGTCACCAAGGGATCTGTCTGCTGGGCATTTCCTGCAATGATTACAAGATATCCCATTGCTGGAAATGAATGCAAATTGCTTTGATAGAAGCTATAATCTTAGTGGTTATCACAAGGGACAAGGAAGGAGAGTGGACCCTGGTTTTGCTACTGACCTGCTGGGTGGCCAATGGGGAAACCGTGAGAGTTTAATTCTTAATGGCATTTGAACTGCAGCTCTTTCCAACTTCAAGGGGAGCTCTAAGTGCTCAGGAACCACGAAGGTCAAGGAAACTGGAAGTGTAATTCTCAGTTTTCCCTGTCTGCAAAATGGACACAATCTTACCAGGGTACCGCAAGCAAATTGCTTCTTCAAAGCACTGGGTTTGACCGTGCACAACACTGTCATTCTGTCATTATATGTGATATGTAGCTTGGGTGTTCCAGGTAAAACCCCGCACTGTGCACAACTTAAAAAATAGACCATTAGCCTCGGGGCAAATCCACACTGTTGTGTGAAGTGTGACTGTGGTTTGTGTAGGCCCGCTCCAGCTAGCCTGGGTAACCATAGCAATGCAGCTATTGTGGCACAGGGTTCAGTGAGGACTAGCCAGGGCCCTTGCTGTGACTGGTCCCTGAGCTAACCTGAGTATGCCCATGTGAGCGGCTGTCACACCTCTAATTGCAATGCCCTCAGTGTCATGAATCATCTTATCTGTGCCATTTTCATGCGCATGCAGATTCGTTCTGGCTAGTTAGGTTGGCCTATGGCAATTTCTGCCACCACTTCACACTCAGATGCTCATCACAGGTTTCAGATCCGAGTCCCCAAGGAGGAAGGAAGGAGGATTCACTGCTAATAGCCATTACACATCTCTGAAGACACTCAGCACTGAGGATCAGGAAGCTAAGGCTTAAATGTCAGTGTAATCCCAGCGGAAAGAGACAGTCCCCTGTAATGGGTTTACCTGCTTAATGCTCCATGGCTGCTCCTGGCTCTCGCGGCTTCCCATTCTTTGCTAACCTTGTTTGTTTCAGGAAATTCTGCTTCCCACATTAGGCGGATTGTGAGCAAAAATATGCATAAATATATTTATCACATCAAATTCCCAAGGCATTTCATGGTGGAATTTCCAGGATATGAATCCTCTGCCATTCATATCCTTCTTCTCACAATTTCCCAATTCAAGCCTGCATGCATTTGTCACCCAAGAGCAGAATGTTTTCCTTCCCCCCCTTCACCTTCCCACCCCCTCCAGAGTCCCCTGCTGTCACCATCAAACAAGGTCATGATTCTGAATCCTGCTTCCGTTGATTGAGGGTCTGATGCAAAACCCATTGATGTCAATGGACTCCAATTGACTTCAATGGGCTTTCCGTCAATCCCCAAGCAAGCAGGCTAATCAGGACTCTGGACAAATACTGAATAAGTTTAGAATAAGCCTGGAATTGTCCCTTCCAGATAAGTGATTTATTTGCAGAAATCTACAATCCAGCAAAAAAAAAAGAGAGAGACACACTTCCACTTCCTTTCTCTCAGGGGAGAGAGGGGAAAGTCAAACATCCACAGATACACAGAGCCAACCTGCTAAACTTGACTCATAAATAAAACTGGATGCTAGATTCAAAGGGAATTCATAAACATGGGTCTCATTTAGGAAGAAGGAGCTCTGTTAAATCACTCCTCAGCAGAAAGCTGCTCTCAGCCAGGCCCTTGGCTCCCAGTGGAAGCTGTCAGGACTCCGCACCACCTTTCCTCCAGGTTTTGCTTAGGAAGCAGTCCTCCCACCACCACGTTTTATATTTCAGACGGATCCTTGGCCTCTCGGGACTCCCAGCTACAGGTTTCTCCTCCAAGCTGCCCTTCCTAAACCGCTTGAATCTCATTTATCCTGCAGCTGAATATTTTTTTTCTCCCCGAGATGCTAACAATTTCTGTGGATCCATCTGGATGTTATTAAAAAAATGTCTTGGGTCCACTGAGGCTGCTGGCAGCAGGCTCCTTCCTCGCTTCCTCTGTCCTGGACGTCTGAGGCTTAGGAGTTGACTTTCACAAGGAGTTTGGAATATTAGCTTATAAAAAGAAACAGTCAATATTTTTCAGGTGTTGAGGCTTCATGGGTATGTTCCAATCCCCAGAACTTCCCCTTTTGAGTTTCCATCTGCTGTGCTGGGCCAGTGGGCCCAGATTCATCCCAGCATAAAGGTGCCCCGGAAAGGCTCCGCTAGGTGAAATTACAGCCTACCCTGCACTCACGGGAACCCGAGAGCTGATCCAGAGAAGAAATATTTACAGTCCTCACTGGGTGGCCAAAGTACAATGCACCTCCCCCTACACACTTGTCACTTATAATAGGAATACTTTGCTCTCCTCAAGTAATTGCCCTCTAAGGAGCTCAAAGTGCTTTACAAATGATACCCTATTTACTCACCAGGCCCTGGTGAAGGAGTGAATGCATTATTCACCCACACGTGCCTTGATGTCACCCAGTTTTATAAAGGGGGCAAATACACAGCCCAGTGTCAGGAGCTGAGACACTGGCCAAGACGTCACACAAAGCCCAGCAAGCCTGACTGCCCGCTCTGGGTAGCACCTTTCCTCTCGCAGGACGCATCCAAACGAGCACGGACGTAGGGTATGTGGCACCACGCACCACACATGCAGGTGTTCCCCGCACGACAAAAAAAAGGCAGGGCAGCACACACGGTAGCAGCATGCACCACCCTAAACCAGAGCCTGGCTGGCTAGGGCCACACTCCAGCTGCCAGCCAGGCTTCCTGCTACGGCTGCAGCCCCACGAGATCACCAGGACCCCAGGTAAGGGACAGTTGCTGGCCCCAGCCTCCTCTACCCCACCCAGGGTAACCTGCCTCATGCTAGAGCGCACGTGGCACAGGTGTTCCCCGAAGACAAGTAGCAGTGGTACACCTTGTGCCACTGCTACTCATCCCCGGGGAAACAAACATCCGCACTCGCCTGGACACGCACACAATGGTGCCGGTGCTCTCTTCTATGGCACTGGACCAGAGTTATTCCACACACAGTGAAGGAAGACATTTTGCAATGACTGTTGACAAGCTAAGGGCACAGCTCCCAACTGTAGCACCCAGCCCACAAGCCTGGATAAACTAGACATGGAAGGAGTTGCCACCCAGCCTAAGACAGTGTAAGTGGTCACCAGCCCTGCACCAGAACATATCCAAAAATCTCAGCCTTTCAGACAGCAATGGCTGCCACTGCCGACCAATCAATGACATGTGCCTACTGCTTGCTCTAGGCATCTCTCCCTCTCCCAAGTCCAGATTCAATAAAAACCCTAAACTTTAAGCTTGTGAGGAGTCTTGTGTCAGGTTGCATTTTATAAGTTGACCATGTAGGTTTCCTAATAGGTGACACAATTAATTGGTATAGGATAGTTTGGATAGGGATGATCCTGGCTCAAGAGGTTGGGTAGATGACCTCTCAAGGTCCTTTTTAGCCTGACATCTCACCAAGTTTCTATTAGGGTTACCATATGTCCAGGTTTTCCCAGACATGTCCTATTTTTTGGCCCCCTGTCCTCATGTCTGGGTGGGTTTTTAAAATGCAAGCAAATGTCCGGGTTTTTCCCCTCCTCTGCTTTCCCAGGGACTAGCAGCTTGGGACTGCTTGGGGCTGGGAGCAGAAGGCAATGTGACTGGCTCTCAGGGATCACGTGCACTGCATGTGGGCCCCGGCAAACTCCCAGGTAAGAGACACAGAGTGCGTGTGCGTGCGTGGGAGCTGCATGGGCAGCAGGGCCGGGAGGGGCAGAGGGTACAGGTGCAGAGCAGGGGGGCAGCAGCTGCAGGTGAAATTCTCTGACAATCAGCTCCTTCCTTGGGAAATAAATGACAATGTCACCACTGATCTGAATTGGCACCACTCCACTAAACTCAGTGGTGCCAACCAGGGCTGCTGTAGAGCAGGTTTTGGCCCAGGAGCTCTATGTTTCTGTACCTCTCTCTGTTCTTCAGGCAGGCTGGGTGGTTAAAGGGGCTGGTTCTGTTGTTTGTCAGCTTAATCACATTTGCGGGTCACGGAAGAGACACTTAGAGGGGCACAAGAATTTCAGTCTCTGAATGTCTCATAGGAAAAGAATGGTAAAAAACAAAAGAAAATACCATAGCAAGAGACAATAACCAGATCACATCATATAACCACTCGTTCAGGAGAAAAACTGTGGCACTCACCTACAATCAAGATGATTAGAGTGAGACGGGATTGGCACAGCATGTATATTTAATCCTTTGTATTTTGTCCCTCAACCTTATAATTTCATATAGGACAAAACGCATTTACAGTCTTCAAAGGGTTAAGGTCTCCAGCCTAACTGATGAATCACAGACAGTCCAGGCTTTAGTTCTGTACTGCTACTGCACATGCCCCTAGGAGAATGTATGTGAAAAGATGCCAAGTTTTGACCCCTGAAAAATGAATGGATGTCCCACATCTTCTCATCCTCTAACATACATTCCTTGCAATGCCATGAAGGACAGAGAAGAAATTACACTTTTTATGATAAATGTGGGGACTCTTTACATTAGATTTAAACCACTAATAAACTTTTCCCACCAGCAACTTCACCTCCCATTTCCTTCCTTTGGCATGCATTTAACTCAGGCTTTTCTCCTTTGTCTTAACAGTGATTTGCAATAGTCATGGTTTGCCTGCATGAAAATACAATTCTCCTGGGCCTTAACTGACTGCTTCCATGAATCTGGGTATGTTTTTATTTATCCATTATATCTACATCCTGAATGTGGCTATAAAGCACATTTATCCTTTACGACTTAACTCAGTGCCAAATTAGTCTGAGTTTATGGCTTGCATTTATGGCAGTGTATGGTATTTACTGTGGGTTTTTAAACGTCTTTGCCTGTGTTAACTGTTGATTTTAATCAGGAAAATAAAAAAGGAAATGAATAAGAAAAAGATGATAACAGAGTTCCACACCAAGAAGGCTGTGGTAACTTCTGGGGGCCCAATTCACATTCAGTCTGCATTACTCCTGCATGATTTTGTCACTTGTGAAAAACTCTTCCTTGTGAAACTCACCCCATGTGCACACACGTATTTTGTACACACACACATGCACACACACGTATAGTTTGTGTGCACAATTGGTAAATGTTATACAAATGTATTTTGTGTGCCCTATTCATTTGGGAAACCACCAAGAAGTGAGAAGGCTCTAAGCACACATAGCTTTAACTCTTCATATCAAGTATTTCATTGCGGATGCAAAAATATGCCATACTTCAAAATCATTCCAGGGACCAGTAATCACTAAATTGCCAAACCAGGTATTCCTGCAATCTGAACAAAGTCCAAGAGGTTAACAACGGGCAGTTCGGTTTTTTCTGTGCTCTAGGGAGGTAGAGCCAGCATTGTCAACACCATGTAAACAACCAGTGAAGCATTTCTCAAGAGAGATTAGGAGAGATAAACCAGGAAAACATGCACCTGTTAGACAGATTACAACACGCAAATCCATGTTCAGAGACTCAGTACTTGAATGTAATCCTTTCCAAAAACTATTTGATTTTTATTTTTGCAATACGCACTAGAAAATGCTTAGAGACCTATAGAGAGAGGATGGATTTTTCCAGCACCACCTTACTGAATTATATAAAACACTGAATGACTAGATTTCTTTGGTGTGACCAGAAACGGCCAACTTTTGATCCAAATGTATTGCCTCAGACTTTAGAGAAGCATAGTCCCATACTTCCCAGGTCAAGTTCAACTTTGATTCAAAGCCATTTGAATCCAAGCCTGTAAAGAAGGCTTTCCTAAATAAGGCTAAATGGATATTTATGACGTTCAAACCAATTTAAGGTAGTCCACACAAGAATGTTAGACAGATTTAATTAAATCCCTTTAGAAACAGATTTGGTTAATCTGGTGCAATTTCTGTGTGTAGACTACCCCTGGCTCTAAATGAAATGTATTTAATTGTTTTAACAAAACTTTGATCCGGGGGTCACCCATAGTATTAAAATTGTTAATAAACAGGTCTCAAAAGAAAACAGAATTAAAAAAGAGGAAACCAAAGAGAAAAATTGAGATGGGAAAAAGTTCTATGTGGCCTTGTCATCGATCAGCGTTTACCACATCATTGCTAAATGCTAAAATGAGCCATCGTTTCTGGCTACCAGTGAAGCTGCTGGCCTGGAATTGAAAAGGATTAGGCCAGCTAGAATGGCAAAGGCTGCAGTCGGTGTACAGATGAACGGAGGCCACACAACTAGCTGCAAAAGGATTTCTTCAATAAAGGGAAAAAAAAAGTAGGTCACCACTTCCCTAATGGGTACAGGGCTGGGTAAAGTCCAAAAGAAACTACTCCACTTGGAGGTCCTTATTGAGCAACTCTAATGATGTCAGAGCCAACCGTCTCCAAGAGGGGGAGAGGAAGGGTTTTGCGCCTGACCTCACCTGTGGTTTTTTTTTTGGTAAACCATCGCTTCCTGCTCTGTGCTTTATTTATCCCACATGTTTATTTTCTATATGGCTTTTCCTGAAACATGTCAGTGTGTAACTTTCTAGGACATCCCATCCCACTGGGGTAAACCCAACATATGTGGGATGACACAAGATTAAATGAACCATCCTTGCTATTATTGTGCGAAAGCTGCTGGCAGCTCTGCAGCGGTTTGTGCTTCACGGGTTCCTTTACGGCTCCTTATCTTTGATCTATGCAGGAACGCAGATGAACAAAATGTTCTTATCACGTTTAGGTGGGTCTTTTTTTGTTGTTGTTTTTCGTTTTTATCAACAAGAGCATGAAATTCCCATTAGGAGCCCTGAGCAAACCTTGCAGAGGAACTTGTATCCAGTTTTAATCAAACCAGGACATAAATCTTCATGCTGCTTTGATGCATTTTAACTCTATTCTTTGATGCATTGAATTCTATATTCCGGTAGATACACATACATACCCAGCTTAATCTAGAGCGATTCTCTTCAACAGAGTTACTTTGGACTTATACGGGTGAAGATAATCAGAATCTGCCTTTAGATTTCCTAGTCATCAGGAAAGAGGACAGCACAAATTTGGTTCCATCCAAATACATAATTCAACAGAACTGCAATCACAGAAATAATGTCATTTTGCAGGATTTCTTTGTGAAGCCAGCAGCCATTGTGAAATACAGCCATCACTTCCTTTTTTCAGTTGCAATATGCAAAATAAGCATACTACGTTTTGCAATATACTGTGGAATCATATCGAGGCAGACAAGGGTCTTTGGGAAGATGCAATATCTTTTATTAGACCAACTAAATAGTTGGAAAAATTGTTCTTTGCAAGCTTTCAGACACAAGCACCTTTTTTCAGGCATAGGTAGAATTTGCTGGTGTTTGTGTGCTCTCCTGAGTGGAGAGGAGAGCACGCAGAGGAGAGGCCTGTAAGTCAGCTTCTGCAGTGCCATCTACTGGACTGAGTAGAATTGTTCAGGTTTGTCTCCTAGGTTAGGGACAGACATTACACATAAACCGGTTTAAGTTATCAGAACCTGGTTTGAACCTGTAGCAGAGCTGATGTTCAGCGCACATAAACCAGTCTGAGAATGGCTGAACCTGGTTTGAGATAAACCTAGTTGAATGTAGTATCAGACTTAACTGGTTTGGCTCAAACCAGTTTATGCAAGGTCTGTCCCAGACCCCTTGCTGGTTTAAATTAAATCAGACTCCCCCAGCATCCCGGCATGCTCTCTGCGCTGGACAGGGCTCTCTGCTCCACAGCAGGGCTGGCCCCTCCTCTCTGCTCCCTGGCTGCAGCTCCGCCATCTCTGCAGGTGTCTACCTGGCCTCTGCTCCCCCCTCTCCCCACTAAGCAGGGCATTCCCCCATCTCTCACAGACACCTCTCAGCATTAGCTAGCAGACCACATGCTGGCTACCTCCATGCTGTGGCACACGGGACAAAGGCAGAATCAACAGGTAGCTGGTAATGTCCCTCTGTTGTTTTCTTAATGGGATGATAAACACCGAGTTAGGGGTGATAAACATTCCCTGCTGGGCCACTTGAGAAGGGGGGGGGAAACCCTCCCTAATCAGCGTCCTGCCGGGGCCTGGCCACGCTCCCCTCAGCTCAGCCCGTGGAAGGGAAGGGAGGGCTGCTGTAGCACCCCCCCAGCTTCTAACCTGAGCTATTGCAGGCATGTGCCTGAATTTCTGGGATGTCTGTCTGGTTACAAAACTGATTTAGCCTAGCCAGGTCAGACTAACCTGCAAAGATGGAATTAATTCAGGCTCAGGCTTTCTGAATGTCTATCCCTAGCCCTAGACCCTATTCTACTAACAGCTACTGGAGAGTCTCCTGTTGTTTCCTGCTGATCTAGTGTTTGAGTAACCCTGATGTGCAGGACAGCCAGATAATCCTAGCTGGTCCCAGGTTTCATACAATATTAGGCACAGTGACATTATCTAAAATGCTACTGGATTTTGGCAGAGTAAACAGAAAGATCAGGCTGTGTGGTGATGAGCACAGAGCTGGTACCACAAGCTGATGAGCCTTTCTGTCCCTTTAACTCCATCTGATATTTTCATAGTCAAGTCTAGATAGGTAATAGGACTATTTGGACTGAATTTCAAATCTCTGTCTCAAAGTAAAATTCAATGGATGAGAGAGACCAACATAGATCAAAACCAGGTAAGAATGCTCATTCAGTCCTGCATACAGCTGCCAAACTCCATCCAGCCCAGGGAATGAGTCCTTTTTTCTGTGCATGACACCAAGCACAGCACTGCGTGGACTCTCTGGGGACTGTACTCTCAAAATCCACATACTGTGTGCTGGAGTCCTGCATTTGGGAGCTAAGATACAAGAGAAGGCACACTGTGCATCTGTCTGCATTCTGCAAGGACTCCTTCCATTTCCTTTAAAAGAAGGACAGTGTTTAGGGCACTAGTCTAGACTTGAGAGATGGGTCTGAACCACTGACTTCATGTGGCACCCTGGAAATTGCTGTTTCTCTGTGCTGTCATTTCTCAAGGTCAGACGATAGCATCTCCTTACTCTACAAAGTGTTATAAGGATAAACACATTAAAGTTTGTGAGGTGCTTAGATACTTCTTTAATGGATACCAGAGAAGCATCTTCGATAAATACCTCTGACTCATGCTGATAAGACTTTTTTTACTGAGTTATTACCAAGTCAAAACTAAATGCCTTAGGACTTAGTACAACCAGTTCTCTTGGAGATCAATGTATACAAGGGGTGGGCAAAATAAGGCCAGGCAATTGATTGCATCTGATCCACTGCTGCCCCCGCAGTGCTCTGCATGGGGCAGAGCTCTGCCCGTTCCTGCCTGTACCTGCTCTGTGCCCACCGATGGCACCACCTCAGCCCCAGCCAACATGCACAGTTTCCCAGTGGGGCTGCCTTCCACCCACTCAGCCACCTGCAGGTGGCTCATCGTGACAAGTGGGCAGAGTGGGTGGAAGGTGGCCAGAAGCTGAAGCTGAAGCTGTAGCCAAAGCTCCATGTGCCGGGGCAGAGCCAGGAGGAGGAGAAGCTGCTGGAGGCAGGGGGAGCTGAGCAGTACCTGGGCAGCTGCAGCAGCCGCACTTTACACACTGGCTGGGGCCAAGGCTGTCAGCAGGCACGGGGTGGGCACAGACAGGAGCTTGGTGTGGGCTGCCCGGGGTAGGCCTTGGCCCTGTGTGGAGCACTGCAGGGGCAGCCATGGGCCGGATAGGGGGAGGGGTGCAGATCGTACTTGCACCTGCACCACCTGGGCAAGCTCTGCTGCCTCCCTCCCTCCCTCCCATCCTTTCTTCTCCCACCCGTGGCTGGCTCCCAGGACCTAGTGCATGGGCAGCACCCTCCCCCCCCCCCCACGCACACCTGCACATACTCACCCCCCAACACATGCTCACACCCTCCCCACCCCCACAATATACAAGAGTAAGACTTTATTTTGAGCTATTAAGCAATTGCCTCTATATACACGCCTCAAATAAAACAAACAACCAAACAACACCCCCCCACAAAAAAAAACAGGACAAAAATTATTTTTTGAAATAAGCTTGGGAGAGTCCAGAGGAGAGCCACAGCCGTAATTAGAGGACAAGAGAACAGGCCTTACGAGGAGAGGCAGAGAGGCATGGGGCTCTTCAGACTGGAGAAGTGAAGGCTCGGGGGGACTTGGTGGAGTCTATAAGTGTGTAAGGGGACATGCATCAGGAACTGGGAGAACATCTGCTCACCAGGGCACCCCAAGGGAAGACAAGGTCTAACGGTCACAAACTGCTGGAAGACTGTTTTAGACTGGGCATAAGGAAAAACTTCTTTACCACCCGAGTCTCCGGAGTGTGGAATAGACTCCCGTCAGAAATGGTGCAAGCACCTACTCTGGACACCTTTAAGATATGCTTGGATGCCTGTCTTGCCAGGATCATTTGACCCAGCCGACTTCCTGCCCCTTGGGCAGGGGGCTGGACATGATGATCTAAGGGACACTAACTGCATCACCTCCATGTGCATCTGTTTGCCCAAGATGCTTCTAGGACCCTCTGTCTATTCACAGATGTCAGCTACCCCAACTTTTAATGTCAAAGCTGTGGACCTTCCATCTGCTGCAGTGATGTTCACTGCTTCCACCTCCCTGCCTAAAAAACCAAGAATAAGAATTTCTTTTAAAAAAAAAAAAATCCCTTTGAAATGCATTTTAACTAAACAAAAAATGGATCCCTCAAGCTCCACAAACCACAAGTATAAATTTGGGTTTGGCCAGGGTCAGTGTTTTCCTTGGGTTCTTCTGCATCACATATGAAGCAATTTTAAAATGACTTGCTCGAGTAATTCAGCATGTTACAAGGGCTCCATGCACTAAAAAGCAGTGGCTCTGCTTTGCAGTCACGAGCTGCCAGCCTGACACAGGAGAGTGTCTGGGCTTCAGTATAAGCAAAGCACATAACTGCTTGACCTTGTACACCTCACAGGATCTGATGTCAAAGTCATGAACCAGCCCTGCATTCCCCAAAAAGAGGAAGA
This sequence comes from Alligator mississippiensis, assembly GCF_030867095.1. Classification (NCBI taxonomy): domain Eukaryota; kingdom Metazoa; phylum Chordata; order Crocodylia; family Alligatoridae; genus Alligator; species Alligator mississippiensis. The sequence goes on from NC_081832.1 coordinate 66,618,603, forward strand.
GGGGAGAGGAGGGGAGAAATGAGCAGAAAAAGGGAAGGAAAAAAAAACATACCCCTGGCAGCAAAAGAACTGGAAAATGACAAATTCCTGGCTTGACTTCCCTTCCTCTAACAACTCGAGCTTCCATACATAGCAAGACCATCACTGAATGCACAGACAAGTCTTGTGCCAGGTTGGGGAAAGGGCTACCTTTGCACCAGGTGTGTCCCTGAACAGAGTGCAAGTTACTTCCCTTTCCATGAGAGATGGGGAACACTAGACACTAGCCCAAGCCAAGTGCTGGGTTTCAAAAATGCTTCCCTAGATTTCAGAAGCCTTGGGTCTGAGGCTTCAGTCTGGCCAGTATTAGAGAGGGCCAGCTGCCTAGTTCAGATGAGGATCCTAAGCTTAGTGGAGGAAAGAGTGAGTGCAAAGATGGGATTGTGGTTCAGGTTAACATTTTTGTATATATATAAAAAAATTAAAATGTTTTAAGCAAAGTCAGATAATAGCAGCACTCTTCTTGTCTGAGAAAGGTCCACGTGCAGACACAAAAGCATAGAAGTGGGAAGAGCCCCCCATGTTTCCAGGGACTGTCTAGAAATGGAGGCTGGGCAGGGTGAGGAATATGTAGGTATGCTCTTGAAGGCCCAAGAGAGAGAGAGAGCGAGCATGCATGTGCAAATATATTATGTTGCCTCCCTCCCTTACATGCACAGAAGCTTGTCAACTATAGAGCCCAATAAATGCCTTAAGAGAAATGAAAAGGGGGAAAATAGCATTTCCCGAGTGCCAATCTTCCAAGAAATCCTCCACTTGCATTCTTCACCCTTTTCCTCCCTCTAATCTGCTCTCAGGGGATTTCTGTCATTCTCTTGAAAAGGTAGCGGGCTATCACTTTACAAGAGAGAGGAAGCAGCAGAAGAGGAAAGAAAGCAGACAAATTACTAAAGAAAAAGGCAAATCAGACACTGCAAAATGAATGTCTGGTCTCCACAGGTTTAGGATGCCTTGTACATGTACCTCTGGGCCGAGGCACAGCCTGGAATTACAGACCTTTGGCTTGTGGTCATTTGTACAACGATATAAGAAGTCATGTATGCAATGCCTCCCTAGCATTTCCCCATTCAATTGCAAGCCTTCAGGCCAAATTCCTTGCCAGTCACAGGCCTTGGCTCACATGTGGATATTGCAAAAGCAGGAGAGATGTGCAAAGAGCTGTCATTTCACAAAATATTTCTGGTTTCTGTTTAGAGGAGCTCCAGAGGTTATTTGCAGCCTTAAACTAATGAGCAGACAATAGAAAACAAGAAGCGGAGGAGGAGAGTTGGCAGCTGCCACATAACCATCTTTAGACGCACAAATGCTGTTCACTCGTGTTTCTCCAAGCACTTTACAGGAGAAGGCAAGATATTATTAGCCCCCTTTCTATTTATATGGTAGCCAGGACAGAGTTTGAAGGGAAATATTTTGGTCTTGTTTGTGCAGGTTAGGAAATAAGCACACACTAATTAACCATTTATTAACAGAGGATGCAGGATGGCGGTTCTGCTCTACACGCATCCTCTGCTGCGGGCAAAGTGAGAACAAAAACAAACCACATTTCACACAGGCTTTTCAGAACTGGAAGAGGCTCAAAGACGATTTGTGCTGTAAGCTGTGCGGAGGATCGTGCTGAAACTAGTAAGAAAACATAAACCAGCCATAGAATTATACCAGAAAGTTTAAATAAAACAAAAATAGAAAGATTATCATTTTCCTGTAAGGTCTGTAGGTGTCTGAAGTCATTTTTACAGGGCTCTTACATTTCCATAGAACCTCACAGATCCAAATCCTAGTGAGGTCAGTGGGAGCCCTCTCACCTGGATCAGGTCTTTATGTCTATTAGTGTTATAGGGACATTTAAAGAAATCCAGTTATTGCTATGTCAGGTTCAATAGCAATAGGGTGATCCACCGGAAAGAAAACAGGCATTTCAAAGACAGCATGGCAAACTGCAATATGTTGCTTTATATGTCTGTTTATGTATTTATCCAAGCTAAAATACAGATGCAGACTCTCTCCCATACAAGTCACGCTTACATAATTTGAGAACAAGCCTATTCTTTCCACACCTGCCCTTCCCAAAAGACCCATCTCTGGCACGTAGATACGACTAAAGTAGAAATAAATGCTTCAGAGAAACTCGGCCCTCTGATCTAACTCCGTGTGACCTCATGTTCGCACCTAAAACTTTCATTAGCATGTTATCCAAATTACCCATTGCCAAAATCTCCCATCCCTGAACCATGTGCCCAGAAGATGGTTATATTTGTCTCTAGCAACAGCACTATGAATGAGGGAGGCAATGTGGCATCAGACCACAGCAGCTCCACTTGTGCAAGGTGTAGTGACAGTTCCAGTTTAGCTCTGGAGTGTACACGGCCACTCCTTGCCTGCCCTCCCCTAGTGAAGGGCTAAATGGACGGTCTAGAGCAGGGGTGAGCAAAATGTGGCCTGCAGGGTGGTCTTTGTCCCTCAGTCCCACCAGGCCCAGGCACCATCCGGCTGCCATGTGTCTTGCCACCCTTGGACATGCGGCGGGGCTGGGGTGGCTCCGTGGCTGGACTGCCTTTCTAGGCAGTGTAGGCGGTGGTAGCTGCTGCTGGCCCCGGCCCCGCGGTACCGGTGGGGACCTGCGCACATAGCCCAAACCCAGCCTGCCCTGTGCCTGCTCTGGACTCTCCTGCACTGAGCAGCGGGAGGCGGGCAGAAACTGTTGCTCAGTGTGGGGGAAGAGCTGCTCCCCACTTACTGCTGCAGCTGCCCAGACCCCACCATCAGCTGCCCTGCATCTCTGCTGTTATCACTGGGCTGCCCAGCAGGGCAGAGGTGCAGAGCGGGCGCGGGCTGGACCGGGTCAGGGCTGCGTCTGCTGGTTCCCACAGATCCATTCCCCCCAGGGTGAGTACAAAGCGGGTGTGGGATGGGGTTGGAGCAGTGGCTGAGAGGCAGCACAGGGTACCTGGGCTCTGGGCTGTTGCAGGGCAGGGCTGAAGGCAGGTACTGTCCAGTGCAGGGGGTGTGCATACAGGGGGCTCCCATGCACCCCCACTATACCCACAAAACCTCCCCCACAAACTCTACAACCACACCTTCCCCCACACAATCACACACCCCATAAAACACTGCACCCACCCACACCCTCCCTACATGCACTGTTGTGTTCCTATGACTCTATAATAGTCTCCTTGCCTGATATAAGACTCAAGACACAGTTGTCCTAAAATACAGCAAGTTTATTGAAACCCTAACAGATACAATTCTAATTAAAATTGAAGTAGCAGCAGCAGTTTAGAAATGGTAGGTTTGCATCTGCTTTGACTAGCTGCTCACCACCCCAAAACGTTGCAAACACAACTTCACTGGTTGATCAGGCTGTGAAGTCTTGTCCAGGGCGCCTGGCTCCCATGTCTGATGTCAGCAACAATGACAGGATCGCTTCAGGCTTTCTTCGGGAGTGTCCCATGGAGGGGTTTCAATTCTTGTCCTTATGTATCTTATCGTTATTGCATTATCATCCACACATTAGCATAAGCTCTTCCCTACACTGCATATTAATCAGCCTATTTCCGCTTGCCATATATGATTATCTGTAACTAGAATTTTCCAGTAGCTTCTTATTCGTAGGTGGGGGTTAGTTTTTGATATTGATAATTTCCCTTTTCTCCCAAGCCAAATTCCTCATTTTGGTTGGCCCAATTCCTGTCTCAACTTTGGTCATCCGACCAGGGTATTCCCAGACGACTTCTTTCCTTTTGCCAATGACGGGTCACGGTCAGGGTGACCTGTCTATCAAATCTCTGCTGGGTTGCAGCTGACTGCAGCTAAGAATAAGTATGCAGCAAATACATACATTGGTCTCTTGCCAAGTGCTGGTACTGCTGAACTAGGCCCAGAAGCCTCTGGGTCCCAACAATTTGGACCCAACAGCACCCCGCCTACACACACACACACACACACACACACACACACACACCCCTGTGCCTCTGGAGGGAGCCCTGCTCACTGCTACATGCCCGCACTGCACCACACACACACAGACCCCACACCTTCCCCCTCCACACACCCCTCATACCCACCCCCATCCACACATACCCCTACACCCCTCCATATACAACAGTAGACTTTATTTTGAGGAATTATGCAATCACCTCTATACATGCAATGCAAACACAAATCAGGACTTTTTTTTTTTTAAATAAAAGTTAAAATATGTTATTGTCAATGTTTGATTTTTAGTATATATTTTGTATTTTTCTGGTTCCAAGACGGTCTAGAGTCCCATGGCTATACTGTATAACCTCATAAATCTGGATATCGAAAATCCAGAATTATTGAAAATCTGGCACTTTTTAAAACTACACTCCATCAGGGAGTAGCCGCAGCCAGTCCCAGAGCAGCAGAGGGGGAAGCCTGCACACAGCAACTGTCACCCCCATCCGCCACCCGGCAACACAGCTCTGCGTGCAACTGCTGCTCCGGGACCGGCCACCGCTCCGGTTTAAAAAATCTGGAATTTTCACATTTCTGGCAGGCGCTCGGTCCCAAGCATGCCAGATTTATGAGGTTTTACTGTGCTACTTCCCCACCATGTCTGGCAAGTGATGCTCCTAATGACACCTACCAAGCCCAGACACATGGAAGTGAAGCTACCCCCAGGTCCTCACCCCCTCAGTCACACTCTAGATCTCTGTATGCAGCATGCTTCAGCGTGGGCACAGGGAAGCCCACAGGGAGCATGGGTATCTAGGCTTTATCATATCACCCTATTTCTGGGTTAAGTATACCTGAGTGGATGGGAAGAGTATGCTCCAGATTGTCTCTCCCTCAGAAGGGACAAGGTGCAGACATACAATTATGCTCCCGAGATCTCCTCTCCTCCACCCTCCCACTGGACTCTGGTTTCCTCTTTCTGTGCAAGAGTCTAGATCAGCACAGAACTTGCTCTTAAAGGAGTGGGTGAAAGGGAGTACTAAATAGGTAAGAGAAGCAAAAACTGGCAACGATTACAATACCCCATTGTAAGGCATTAGTTACAGCAGCCCCCCAACACTGCCTATGGGCTGCAACACTGCTCAAAATTTCCACGGGACTTTAGCTGCTGTTCCAGCACTCACATGCTTCGCCCTCTACACAATGGTTCACGAGGGTCTCTTTGAAAGACAACCTTGTGGATATCTTTTGCAGCAGATGAGCTTAGGGAATGGTTCTCCAGCTGGAACTGGGATTTTGGAGGCTCCTTCATGCTGCTCTGGCCTACCCAGTCTAAATGCATGGAAACAGGAGTGAAGATCTCGCACCGTAAGCTTTAAACAGCCTCCAGGCAAATTCCCTTCTCAAACTACTAATAGTCTTCTAGGATCCCTCAAAACCCATTAAAATAACCTCTATCCTCAGCTTTCCTCAGAGTCCTACAAGAAGCCTGTTTCTTCCCTCTCTTGCACCCTGTAATAAGCTGCTGGATACTCTTCCCCCAAAAACAACATGATCCCTGGCCACTTTTCTTTCTCCTTCCCAATATATGAAGCCTCTGACCCACCTGCTTTCTTACATCTCTCAAATGAACACACTGCTGCATTTCCCTCCCTATAGGCATCTAGGCATTTTTTTTGCACTTGGAAACACTCTCAACAAGTGCTGAAAAAACCCTCCACTTGACTTTATCCATACTTTCTGTTAGCCTGGGAAAACAAACCTGGAACTTATGCGATTCCACACGAGCCATAAAATTGTGCCTCGCACAAGCATTTCATCTCGACAACTTGTAGAAAATTCCAAAGTCATGCAGAAAGATAACTTCTTTCCAAAAAGGCAGACTACAGTGCAAATCATCCCTTTGGTCATCCAAATGGGGAGTATGAGCACTACAACTGCAGCCAGAACTCAGGGATGTAGGTATGTTCCCCTCCCCCTCCTCCACCTAAACAGACAATGAGAAAGATAAAACACAAGAACTGCAGTAATAAATAATACCTGTAAAAGAAAAGAGGAGTAAAAGTTATGTTGCAGCACACAGAGTTCCCAGATCTGGCTTTAATCTATTTTAGTTACTGACAGCAGTGAAACCATGACAGCATTGGGTTCAGCTATCAAATTCCCCAAGGACCTGGGTAGGTTTATACAACCTGTGTTGCTGGTAACTTTGCTACTATCAATGCCCAAAAGCTAGCCTGATTAGATTCAGCTGAATGTCAATGCATCCTGCAATCATACTTCAATGAGGACATGCACTAAAACCAATGCTTCTTGGCTAGGGCCAGAAATTCTGCATGATCCGGTATAAGTGATCAGAAACTGGTTCGAACCTGACTTGACTGACCTAACACAACAGAAGCTGAGTGCACATAAACCACATTCAAAATGGCTGAACCCAGTTTAAGATAAACCTGGATGGTTGTAGTATCAGACTTACCTGATTTAGGTTAAAACAGTTTATTGAACTTCTGTCCCAGATCCCCTCCAGATTCAAGTTAACTTGCAGTCCCCCAGCATCCCAGGATGCATAGGTGCCGAGAATGTGGGGGCCCAAGGGCCCCAGTCCCCCCCCCCTTGGGAAGAGGGTAGGGTGACAACCCATACCTAATTGGGTGGCACAGTCCTGAAATGGAAACATCAAGTCCCAGTCCCAGGCTGCATGACTTTGGGACAGCATTTGTCCCAGATTCCCAGTACTGTGCATGAAACTGGGTTTTCCAATCACATGGAAAAAATGTAGGAAACAGCAGGTTTCCCCTCGCAGGCTGGCAGAGTTCCAGCCAGGAATACAGCCCCAGGAAGCAGTGGAGGGCTGCTCTCCCAGCTGCCTGCAAGTACATCTGGGGTGGGGGGGTGTGGAGCAGATTAAGGCCCCCATGGTGGAACAGGGGCAGGGGCTGGGCCTGGGGGCACTGCTCAGCCAGGGCGGTGCATGGGACCCAGGGCCAGGGTCAGAGCCAGGAGTGGGACAGAGCCATGGCTGACTCATCCAAGGGGGAGAAGCTGGCTCCCTGCCACTGTGAACACTCCCAGAGCAGAGGCCATGCGGGGCATGTGCCCCCCAGATTTGTGCGTGGGGCAGGGGCAGGCTCAGAACTCTCTGTCCTGCTGTCCACCCCCTGGGAGCCCCACGCCACCTGTGCCACCATGGCAAGTTGCCGCCTGACCACCCAGCAGCAGTGGATGTTGCACCACAGCACTGCACACCCCACTGCTGCTGGGCAGGCAGGGGGCACCTCACCATGGCATTGCAGCTGGCACGGGGCTACAGGGGCAGGGGGTGGGGGCAGGGCAGCAGGGGGGTGGGAGGAGCCTGTAGCAGGCAGCCCATACCCACCCCCACCCCTCCATGGGCTCCACTGAGCTCTTCTCCAGCCATGCTGCTGGAGGATGGGGGCATTGTCGTGGGCCCCAACCCGGCAAAAATTTAAAAAGGCAGCACTGATGCCAGGATGCTTTATACCCCCACCCCCCACAAACCCCTTCTCACAGGGTAGGCATGGTAGCCTTGGCCCAAGCTGTCTGCTTCAGGCATGCTGGGAAGTGTGCTCTAGCACCCTCTGGCTTCTGGCCTGGGCTACTACAGGCATGTGGCTGCATTTCCAGAATCAAAAATGAATGTCTGTTCACTTGCTTATTGGTTCAATCTATGCAGCTTAAACTAGCCTGTGAAGATTGAATAGGTTCAGCCCTGAGCTTTTTGACTGTCTATACTTAGCCCTTGTGTTAAAGACAGAAAAAACTGCCCAAAGGAAGAGAGTCTGGAACAGACTCAGTGAGTCATTGCAATTAGGAACAGAACCCAGGACATCTCAACTACCAGTCCCTTGCTCCCTTTGGAAGACTACACTATCCCTTATCTGAGGTTCTCCAAGTCATCCAAATCTTCCGAATGGCTCTGAAAACACCCATTTAACAGAAATGTAACTAGTCATACTACTACTAATGACTATTTACACAGAGAATTTAATGTATCCTTGTATGCTTCCCCCAGGGAAACATTACAACACTGCATGTACTAAAATTTTACCTTCATATCACATCACGTTATATATAACAAATAAAATGCAGTCATTTCCTAGTGTGTAGGGCAGGAGTTAGGCAGACAACCAGCATACCCAGCAAACTGCTGAAAAACATATCCTGACAGGACACAAGATTACCAGGGTAAGGGTGGCCATACACCTACAATTGGCCAAGACCTTGTGAGGGACCACCTTGAGAGGCTGGACATCCACAAGTCAGAAGGCCCAGACAGAATGCGCCCAAGAGTGCTAAAAGAGTTGGCTGACATCATAGCACAGGCAATGGCGAGGTTCCTGAAGATTGGAAGAGGGCCATGTGGTGCCTATCTTCAAGAAGGGAAGGAAGGAAGACCCAGGGAACTACAGGCCAATCAGTTTGACCTCAATGCCTGGAAAGATCTTGGAAAAAGTTATTAAAGAATCCATCGACAACAGGCTAATGGAAGGTATCATTCTGAGAGAGAGCCAATATTGCTTCATTATGGGTAGGTCATGCCTAACCAAACTCATTTCCTTCTATGACCAGGTGACGCATCACCTGGACAGGAAAAGAGACTCATGTCATCTACTTGGATTTCAATAAAGCCTTTGACTTGGTCTCCCATGATATCTTCATGGTAAAATTGGGGAGCTGCGACCTCGACAACCATAAGGTCCAATGGCTGTGGAACTGGCTCTGTGGTTGGACCCAGAGAGTGACTGTCGACAGAACCAAGTCAACATGGCACATGGTGACCAGTTGTGTCCCCCAGGATTCAGTTCTCGGACCAGTACTCTTTAATATAGTCATAAATGATCTGGATTCAGGTGTCAGAAGCTGACTAGCTAAGTTTGCAGACAACACCAAATTATGAGGAAGAACAGTCACTCTAGAGGATAGGATGGGGATTCAGGCTGACCTGGACAAGCTTGCAAGGTGGGCAGATCAAAACCTGATGACATTCAACACAGAGAAATGCAAGTTGTATTTTGGGAGAAAAAACCCCACATTTTACCTATAAGCTGGACAGTGCTACACTCACTAGCACCATGACCAAAAGACTTGGGGGTCATGATTAACCACAAGATGAATACGAGCCACCAATGCAATGCTGCAGCTGACAAAGCAAATAACATCCTGGCTTGCATTTACTGCATCTCAAGCAAGACCCAAGATGTCATCCTCCTGCTTTACGGAGCCTTGGTGAGGCCACAGCTGGAATACTGCATCCAATTCAGGGCTCCACACTTTAAAAAGGACATGGAGAAGCTTGAGAGAGTCCAGAGGAGAGCCACATGCATGATTAGAAGTCAAGAGAGCAGGTCTTATGAGGAGAGGCTGAAATTCATGGAACTTTTCAGCCTGGAAAAGTGTAGGCTCAGGGGGGACTTGGTGTCAGCCTATAAATACATAAGGGGTATACAACAGGATCTGGAAGAACACCTGTTCACCAGAGCACCCCAAGGAAAGACAAGGTCCAACGGTCAAACTACTGGAAGACTGTTTTAGACTGGACGTAAGAAAAAACTTCTTTACTGTTTGAGCCTCCAGAGTCTGAAATAGACTCCCCACAGAAGTGGTGCAAGCACCTACTCTGGACACATTCAAGAAGCATTTGGATGATTATCTAGCTGGTGTCATCTGACCCCAGGTGACTTCATGCCCTTTGGGCAGGGGGTTGGACCCGATGATCTTGCGAGGTCCCTTCCAGCCCTAATGTCTATGAAGTCTCATCCTACCATTAGGTAAACCCCTATTTTTATGACAAATTCTTTTGGATTTTTAACATGGACCAAACAGTAACTCAGATTTTAATGTGTCAAAAAGACAGATAGTAAGACTTAAAATACAATGCATCTACCTTGGAAGGCATACCCAACACTGCTTGAAATACAACAGTTGCAGATCCAGGGAATCTGATATTTAAAACCCATTTTTTGATCATTCCAATACCCTCCCAACACACACACACACACACACGACCACTGAGACAGAATCCAAAGGCCAGACCAGGTCCAGATGTTCAGTACCTCGGTGGTTGTAGCTTCTACTAAAGAGCAACAGATAAGAACAGCTGCTGCCTGCTTAATGCTTGTGAGGGCACATTTATGTCAGGGCAATGCCCCTTAGTCCTTCTCCACCCAAGAAGTACCCACAAGGCAGTGGGGGCTAGGGTTTTGAGGTGCACTATGCTCTACTTACTCTGGAGGTTGCAACATTATCATGTTTTATAGAAGCTACCAGTTTCCAGTTACGTCTTTTGCAGCAAAACACAGTTAAAACTTGCCACTCAATAACAAAACATGTGAATTTGTATAAGTCCTTGATGAAGAAACAAAAATTATCTTCTAGGATTAAGCCACATAATGCTAGCTTTAAGTAAGGGTGCACCGATAAACATTTTTTTGGCTGATACCGATGGCCAATTATTAACCAGCCACATAGGCCAACACCGATCTGATAGCCAATATGGAGCCCTGAGATTGGAGACCAGTGTCTAGCCCATAAGTCTGGGGGAGGAGTGGGGAAGGGAAGGGGAATGGGGGGGAACAAATCAAGGCCCCCATAGGGAGGGAGGGAGTGGGGCTGGGACATGGGACGAAGCCATAGGCAGCTTGTCCAAAGAGGCGGCTCCCTGCTGTGCTCACCCCCCAAGAAGGCATGGGGGGCACATGCCCTTATAGATTTGAGTGTGGAGCAAGGGAGGGTTCTCACTGCAGGCTCAGAACCAGGGGCCACCCAGATGAACTGTCCGTGGCTCCATCTCATGCCCTGCCCTGGCTGGGCAGCACCTAGCCCTGCCTTAGTCCTACTCCCTCCCTCGCCGCGGGGGCCTCAATCTGCCCCCCCCATAGACTTACTGGCCAGACGTTGCTCTCCACACTGCCGAGCTGCATTCCTGACCGTGTGCATCCTGCATTCTGTTTGTTACTGATCTAAACGACGCCCCTTACAGAGCATCACATAACTTAGTTCTGTTCTGTCTCAGGTTTTTTGAATCTCTGTACCCAGCCTTACAGTGCTATTATAAACACTAGCTCAGGGAGGCAGGTACTTTTGCATGAATGTATGTCATGCACGTGTTTCTTATGCTATTAATGGGTTTCATAATAACAACCCAGCCAGAGTTTCCTGATAATCACATTAATAAAAGCCCAAGGTAGATGCACCTTGGAATATAAAGAAATATGCATATGAAACAGCCTACTCCACTTGAAACAGTTTCATTCCATCTTTTGCCCCTACATGCTAAACAACTGGCAGAAGAGATGAATTCAAGTAACAGCTCTGTTTGTGGGATGTAGCTCCTCATGCAGGAGAGATGCAATGATTCGGGATGCTGCACCTTTTCTGGTTAGGATTCAACCCACTGGACTAACTGGATAGTAGGGTTGAGTGTGCAGGTTGGCTGTATCCCTCCCCCCTTCCTCCATCACAAACACTAATATTTATATTTCTTCTCTCTTTGTCCTACTTCTTCACACTCCCTAATCTGAAATAAAAGTCTCTCCAGCTAAAAGCACATGTTTCTAACAAGTGGGCTATGTTCCCCTAGAACAGATGTTCTTAACAGCCCATTACTTTATACTATGGCCACAGCCAAGGCACCCAGTCCAGCTGTCCAGCCAAAAAACCTGGTAAAACTGCAGATGCTTATTTAACCATGTCCCATGGGAGTTACTTGGTTATTAAGGTTTCTCCTTTTCCTACCATGGAACAGTCACCCTGATTGACCAGAGCCAAAAAATAATTATGAGCAAGAAGCCCACAGAAGCTCCCATTTTATTACTAAATTAAGCCAGATCTGAGCCAGTGTAGCAGCAGCATATCCCCTCTTTTCCTGGAAAGGCTATCAATAGAGACTTAAAACAGTATTGTTTTAAGTCATGATAGCAAATAGGACAGACAACAGTACAACTGCTGTAGAATTTGCTTTGTTACACATGCTTGAGGCTCTAGGGAACTGGCCACAGTATTTAGTGAGGCCGTTAGCCATGTTAGTCTGAAGTCAGGCAAAAGGCTGGGTAGATACGCACCAGATAGATTATCTAAGAGAGATGCATAGAAAGCACAAGCAAACTCAAGTTCACTTAATCAGAATTTATGTCAAGCCTGCTAGGAAGACTGTTGGGCTCTGTATAGGCAGAGTACAAGACAGTGTGGTGTGAAACAGAGCTGTTGTCTACACTTGTTTGCAATTAAATGCATATTTCAAATCAATGGCTTCACCTCTTGTGAATGAATGTGACCATCTCAAATCCATGTCACTAACTTTTATAGATCACATTACCACTACCACTAGCATGTATCCTTTGCAGAACATATACTGTATGATCAGCAGTTCCCAAATTGTCATCAGCAGATGAGGTCATGGGGGTGGGGGGCTGTGGGTTGGGAGTGAGGGGCTATGCTGAGGAAACGGGGCCATAAATGGGGTCATGCTAAGGAAACGTTTGTGAAGCACTGCTGTATATGATAGTATGGCATGTACAGTACTTTGAGATAAACTCAGTGGGTGCTTGTACACAAGCACGGAGGCTGCTCCAATGCACTGTAATTACAGTGCATTACAGCATGCTGGAGCATGGTAATTACTGTGCTCCAGCAGCCTCCTGTATCTCGTGCAGCAGCGCCCTCACGCTTAAAAATGGTGGCGGGGCACTTGAACTGATGCTTGTCAAGTGAGCTTCAATTCAAGCACCCCTGCTGCCATTTTTAAGCACAGAGACACTGATACACAAGATGCTGTGGCACTTTAGAGCGGGTCTTGTAGCCCTTCTAATTAAAGCACTGCCCTTCTCACCCCTGGAGCACATGTAAAAGTGCCCATTATTTACTGGTGGTAATATCAAGCAAAAATATCAAGCAAGTTATCTAGTTACCCATATATGAAGAGAACCTAAGTATCATCCTATAAACAGGAGGCATTCAGTATATGCCTGCCATGAATTATAGAGAAACTATTTTCAGAACTTTTTAGAGGATTGCATATCCTCCCACCTGTAAAGCTAAGCAGATTTCCTTACCTGTCAGCAATTCAGCTCAATGATTTCCAACCTTTTCAGACTCAAGGCACCCGCCCCCGCCCAGAAAATGCCAGCTCTGAGCTTTCATTCATCTTTTGACTTATTGAAAAATAATAGAGCAATTCTTCTGTTGCAAAGACCAACTACAACTTAGGGCAGAATGTTTTTGGAGCTATGGATTCCTATTTGAAATCTCTGGGTGCCTAAACACCTGCATCTTCACGTTCTACGTGGAACGCTCCAGCATTGCTGCAGCGTCACGTGTATTAAGCCCCCACATGTTTTAAAATGGCCAGATGGCGTTTTATCTAAGTCTCAACAAATAAGGTTTAGCATCCCATGGCCATTTTTAAATGTGTATTAAGCCCCTGCACATGACACTGCAGCATTTTAGTTAGAGCTGCTGCCCTGGAACCACTAACTAAAACGCCCCCACCTCTGAGCATACATATAGGCAACCTCTGGATTCATCACGTGAATCGAGTATTGATGATGGCAGCATGGCACTCTGCAACACCTTTACAAGGATCTCACGGTACCCTAGATAAAAATCACTGGTCTAGCCACTCAGATTAGGTAATGATTCATAATAACCTCTAAAATTAGCCCAATACACCTCTTTCACATATAAAAGAGTAATGAATTTAAGAAGTCTGATAGCCCAGGACTTTCCAGAACTAGGAATCAAATTGGCAGGTCCTATTAGCAAGAGAGCAAGAGCAAATCTATTTTTTTCTAATGGAATAAAGCTCCTATTTTTTCCCTACAGGATAAGAGAATAGCAGACTTTGAAATCTTTGAAAAACTACTTCAATACTAGAATTGAATATTCATGTCAAATAGGTAAGATTTTTTAGGCATGTTTCCACATTCCTGGATAAAGATGAAAGTATTTCTAAGAGCAGTTGTTTAAAGAGCTCAAAGACTTTGAATGTTATAAAGAGTGCTAGCTAGGGCAGAGGCCAAGTGAGCCAAGAGCAGGTCAAGAAATCAAGGGTGTTTGATAACTTCATTTATAAAACAAATGTAGGTAGTATCTACATATTAATACTCTTGTATTTTAAAAACATCTCCTTGGTCTCCTACCTACCCAGACACACTGGCAAGCTCATGTACTTGAGCATCCGTCAATGCGATTACATAGCTTAACGCAAATTCTCCCAGGCTGAAGTATTACCTCTGCTCTCTCCCCAGCAGCAACAGATGTATGTATCGCACTTTTATTTTGAGGAAGGGGATCCGCTGGCCGTTCTACATTCCTGGGCTCTGCTCTGGCTGCAGCTGTGGAGAAAGGAAACATTTGACACTAATGTAATCAAGTTCTCCTTTCAGCTTTACATCATAGCTGGCATTGCAGCATGAAGATAAAAGGCATGGGAAGCAGCAAGATACATAGTCTACAAGACACTTTTAACAGAACTTCCTTTAGGACCTTGGCAGAAACTATACACTATCTCTTGGCAAGTGTGTAAGTCATGTCAATCAGCTCTGATGACTGCTTAGAATTATATTGCCATAAAGAGATGTAATGGGGATTGGAGACTTCTAAATGCCTTTCCAGTTCGCCGTTCCACTATGACATCTAGCAACTTACTACACTTGCAACAAATATGGCAGCTCTCCAAACACTGAACCCACGCAGAATCCTGAATCCAACAGTGTTACACATTACAGATCTCCTTTATCTTTGTCGTAACACTGTGTTATGCTGTTATATTCTGAATCGCATAAAGGAAGTGAAGGAGACGCTATGAATGTGCGCTGATGGAAGGGATTTCTACTGCAGGTGACAGAAGACTCACAACTATTTTCCAATATATTCCAGATGAAACCAGACCTTTTATCACAGAACAAGTTAAGTTACATTTCCCCCCCCCACCCGCCCTTCCTCTCAAGAGGTTCAACAAATCAAGTATGGATTTTGCCCTGATATACCGCAGATTTTGGAGACCTAGATCGTAACTAGAGCTAGTCAGAAGCTTTTAAAAATTGATTTTTCTTCATTTGTCAGCATTCTTTCTTTTTTTTAATTTTAGGACCAACTTCAGAACCAGGGCTGGGGGAGCACGTTTTTGTTTTGTTGTTTAAAATGAAGTTTGATTTTTTTTTATTTTTTTTTTTACTGTCCCTAGGATATTCACTATAATCTAGTCTCTCAAGAGCAATATTTACAGAAGAAAATCATATTATTATTACCTGTAAATTGAAATAGCAAAATTTGAGCTAGCAGACAAAATGGAAAATAAGAGAAAGGTATCTAGCAGTCAGAACTGTCTTGAAGTCAAAACAGTAACATGAGCGTAGCATGGCAAAGACTGTAACTATCAGGCTGAGTCTACAATGCACAGTAGTACGTAGCCACCTGTTGCAACTGGAAATTAGTTCCCAACTGATTAATAAAAACAGGATGGAGAAAAGCAAGAGGTGCATTTTATTGTGGCTGGAAAAATGAAGTTATATAGCAAAAGTACTCAAGTGGTCAGAAATGATCTGGACAAAAGCTGACTGCTAGCAATACTATTTCAAGCTTCTATCCAGGGAGCAAGATAATCTAACAGTGTAATTAAACTAATATACCATGAATTAATTTTATACAAGCAGGTTGTAAAATAGTCAGTCCCAGGGAGATTTAAATTCCTTCAAAGTCGAACAGTTTTTCTGTTTGTTAAAAATAAATAAATAAATAAAAAATAAAATAATAATAATAAAAAAAACCACAAACCACTTCCCTGCAGAACTCTGAACATACGTGCAAATGTTTCAAATGAAACAGACTCAGCTTCCAGAAGGAACAGGCTAGTTTTGGAGCAAAAGATTATTTTGTAACAAATTCATGAGAGAACACCTGTTTTCAATGTTCGGGTCTTTCCTATACCAAATGAATTTTTTAGAAATTTACAGCTGTACAAAATTAAACAGGGAAAAATGTCTGTGTAGAATTCTGCAAAGCTAAAATTTATGACCTTCACACATCTCTGCTTTAAGTAAGTTGATCTCAGTTACAGTTACACAAATTCAATCAAGTTTACTTTAGGAGAGTTGTTCCAGGTGTTCATAGGTGTAACTATGATCATAGTATGTCACATGGGCTCTTTTCAAATATTGGCAGAAGCAGTACATACTTTGTTTGGGTAAGGAGACTTTAGATCCAGGTGTCAAATTCATTTGGCCCCGCAGACTGGATAAGTGGTGCAGGACTGATCCACAGACCTGATGAATGGCACATGGCTAGCCCTGCGAGTGAACTAGGCTCACAGAGCTTCCCGCCCCCCAGCCGGATCCGGTGCAAATGGTGCTCAGTTTGGTTGCTTTAGGACAAACACCACATGCACCACCTGCCTCAGGCAGTCAGGGATGCATGCTCCACATGGCACCCACTCCGGGCAGTCCATGACCCACACTGCATGCCTACCCCGGAAGGGCTGAGGGGACAGCAGAGCAGTACATATCCCAGAGTAGTGGGGAGCCAAGAAAAGCACGTGTCCCAAGCCATGTTGGGAGGGGAGAGGGGGAGGGAGGGCTGGTCCACTGCATGCTATGTGCGGATCTTCTTTGGACCCAGAGACAATACTAGGGACCAGATAATGGGAAGTCAGCAGCAAGTGGGGTGTCCGTCCATCTTTAGTGCCTGTGAAGAGACACTTGGATTCTCTACCAGGAAACATCAAGACTGATTTGCTGAAAACAACTGGGAGATCCACGAGTTGATCAATCACAAGTGAAAGACCTTTTGTGCTTGGCAAAATAAAACCAACTCCAAACAAAAGAAACTGAATCTCCAACAAGCCAACGCAGAGGTCCAAGCAAGGACCCACTATATGAAAAACAAATGGTGGGAAGATAAGGCTAAAGTAATTCGACATCTTGCTAACATCCATGCCATCTACCAGTGCCACCAAAGCCATCTACAGCCTGAGCGCTCAGGGACCAAATCAGGGAATGGGGAGCCATTAATGCCCATTGGAAGGAGCATTTTGAAGACCTTCTCAATCAAGATTCTGCTGTTGATGAGTGTTCAACTCCAGCCCACAACACCCAGTCAGAGATGATCTCAGAATCTCTCCAACCCTTGTCGAGGTGAGGAGAGCCATCAAGCAGATAAAAAAGACAAGGCAAGGCATCTGGAGTGGAAGGAATCCCCGTGGAAATCTTCAAGCACATCACAGCTTCATGCCTTCATCTTAAGGATCTGGAATGAGAAGGAAATCCCCAATGACCTCAGGGATGCTATGATTGTGACAATCTTCAAGAAAAGAGACACGTCCAACTGTGGAAACTACAGAGGGATTGCCTTGCTGTCCTCTACAGGAAAGATTATTGCAAGAACCCACCTGAGCCATTTCCTTCCACTTGCTGAAGAGCTCCTCTCAGAATCTCAGTGAGGGTTTAGGGCATAACTGCCATGATCTTCAAAGCTCGCCAGGTGCAACAGAAATGCCAGGAACAACATAAGCCTCTCCACATGGCCTTCTTTGACCTCAATGAAAGCTTTTGACTGTCAGCTGAGAAGTGTTGTGGAGGAGCCTTCTGAAAAATGGATGCTCACCAAAACTTGTCACCATTCTCTGCCTGCTCCATGATGGTATGGGAGTGGGGGTTCTCAGTAATGGATCTATCAGAGATCCCTTTGAGGCTAAAGTAAAAGTTAAGCAAGACTACATCATTGCTCCAACACTTCTCCATATTTCTTGCCACAATGCTGCATCTGACCACCAACAAGCTTCCAGCCAGAGTGGAGCTACCAAATGAGGTTAAACATGTAAGCTGTTTAACCCCAGCTAACTCCAAGCCAAAACCAAGACCCCTCTCCAACTTCAACCACTGAGCTCCCATATGCTGATGATGCCTGTAGTCTGTGCTCACTAGATAGCAGATCTTCAGGCAATTGTTGACATCTTTACCAAGGCATACAAGAAAATGGGACTGACGGTTAACATTCTGAAGACTAAGATCCTCCACCAGCAAGCTACTAATGAACAGTCCCCAGCTCCAGTAATCCTGATCCACAGTGAGAATCTGGAGAATGCTGAGTATTTCCCATACCTCAGAAGCCATTTTTCACAGAAGGCTGGCATCAACAAAGAAATCCAACATCACCTCAAAATGTGCAAGTGCAGCCTTTGAACGCCTGAAGAAATGGATGTTCAGAAATCACAACATCAGATTCAAAAATCAAGCTCATGGTTTATCAAGCAGCCATGATCCCCACCTTGCTGTACAGAGCTGAGTCATGGAGAGGAGCCATCAGTGTGGCTGTGGAAGATCCTCCAAATCCAGTGGGAAGACAGATTCACCAACATTAGCATCCTCCTGCAGATGAACACAACAAGCACTGAGGCGATGATCATCCAGCGTCAACTTCATTGGACCACCCACATCATCCAGATGTCCAACTCCAGACTCCCAAAGCAAGTTTTAAGCTCCCAGCTCAGCCAAGGTATATGCTCAAGAGGAGGGCAGAGAAAGCACTTCAAGGACATCCTCAAGGGCAACTTAAAAAATGCAACAGTGATGTCAGCTCATGGGAAACTATTGCCCAGGAATGCCCCAAATGGAGGAAGAGTATGCTGAAGGAATCTCAGTACTTTGAAACCTCACAACAACAGGAGATGGAAGAGTGGGAGCAGGAGAAACAGCATGCCATGGACCAAGTCAAGAATCCAGTGCCACCCACCCCACATAGAAACACATATCCAAGCTTCAGTAGAGTCCGTCAATCCCAGATAACTCTCATCAGCCATTTTTGGACACACAGATAAGACAATCGTGAAAGACAGTCATCCTTGACTGCAAGGGACTGCCAGACATGGTAAACACGCTATGCTCCAAAGCAACATAAGCAAGACAACTACACTGCTGGGGGAAGAGTGCTTCCAAAATCAGAAGCAGGAGGGCTCACTTGCCCTGTGTGGGAGCTTGCCTCCCAACATCCTGAAGAATACAGGATGGGGGAGAGAATGGAGAAGCAGCCCTGGACCCCAAGGGCAAACCAAGAAGGATTGATGGAGTCTCCTACCTCCTAGGAGTCGTCTCAGTAGCACCAGAGGAGCAGCGGATAACCCCAACACCACCCGCTTTAAGAGCATGTGCTAGGTGCATGTGGGTGGATGCACAGTAGTTTCTTGTATAACCAGAAGTCCCGTGCTGGTCACAACAGAAAGTTGGCACACAAGGGAAAGCTGGCATTGCAGGGAAAGCCAGTCTGGTGCTAAAGGATGGCTGGCCTGAAAGAGTCAGCCATAGAGAAAGAGAGCCAGAGATTTCTGGAAATCCAGATGCTCAGAGGAGTGTGCAGCAGCAGTGGCCAAGGAGTGAGATCCCTAGACAGAGATACACACTAGTAAGAGGTACCAAAAGGGAGAAGAGTACCAAGACATCAAGTGAGGGGACAGGATACAAGAGCATTTTACTAAGTGCAGGAACGCTGAGGTTCCGAATATTATGTTCAGTATTTTCTTTTCACCTGTGAGTTTATTGAATTGTTGAAGATTGAACTGATTATATATAGATACTGTCCCAAGGTCAATGGGCAGACCTAACTATGCGTTAGGTAGTCGGAGACTTATTTTGATTTTGTTAGCTTCCATTTTGTTCGTGCTTGTAACACCCGGTTGGTGAAAGGACGGGGTGAGGAGGGAGGCAGGAGCCCCGAGAAGATGACCTGTGCTCTCACCTGTGCAGCCCCAGATCCATCAGGAGCCTTCTGCTTAACTAATTAAACCAAGTCGTGGCAGGAGAGACCAGAAAAGCAGTACACAGACATGGATACTGAGAGTGTCATCAGTCAGAGAAGCCCCAATCAATGGGGAGCGAGACTCTCACACCTGTAAGCATTCAATGCTGGGGTATCATATACTCTCTGGCAGGTAGCAGTGCTAAGCTGCCCAACCATAGCTCCAGGCTTAAAAGTCCCCCCTGCTCAGTCAATCATTTAAAACAGTTCTACCTGAAGACAGGTGCTAATCAGAATCAAACACTGATTTCCAATATTCCACCGTAAATGGGCTTCTTCATCAGCCACTGCTCATCTCTCTCCCCCCTCCCTAGCTCCTGTCCCTGTTCCTACCATTAGAGACATTTCTACTGCACACCTCTCCTTCCAGCAATAGATTCACTTATTGTTGAAAAAGGGAAAGACTAGATTTAGTGACCAAAACTGTGAACTCTTGGAAGTCAAGTATTAACTCAAGGAAATCAGGAGCTGAATGAGTTATATCTAGCATGGAAATGAGCTGGATTATAGAAAAAGATTTGCTACTACTCAGAGATTGCAGCTCAAATCCTTCAATATCCTGTTGCTCATTGGTAAGGACTAGGCCGTCTCAAAGCCAGATCCTCATAAAGGTGATAGATCTGAATACAGAGCAACCCGGTTGGAAAAGAAATAAAAATAAGTAATCATCAAAATAGTAGGCATCAGGAAAAATAAATTTCTTTTCCTAGCATGGAAGGAAGCATTTATCTCCCAAATATTCCCAGGAACAGCTACCATCATCAGAACATGGCAGTACTTTTATTATAGTAGCTTACAAAGGCCCATTTCAGTATTTTACTGGGCACTGTACAAATAAAGAGGTAAATATGGCATTGGGTGCTGAAAAGCATGTAGATGACTTCACATCCAAAGTCCTATTCTCAAAGGTATATAGGCATCTAAGAACCTAAGGGCCATTTATTTAAGTAAATAAAACAGTTTAAACAGTATTACCATAAGTGGGAAAGACCAAGCGTCCTGATGTTGTTCTCTGGTGTCCTCCCTCCTTCCCATACTTAGAGTGGCCCCGAGAGTGGGTAACAATGATAGCAGTAGAAGGGAAAAGAAATAGGAGGTATGTAGCAGCTGTTTTAGGAGTTCTAATCCCAACAGAAAGAGAAAAAGGGTTTCTTACTTTAAAATGTATACTACAAAATACCCCAAATAATCTCAAAATGCCCATAGTACCCTAATCGCATTAGCATATCACCTGTCTGAAGCTGCTGAGGTGCACCGATAGATGGTCACTTAATACAAGATTCATTTTCCTTTTCTATTTTTTTTAATTCTGCATCACCAAGCACTAGAACTATCGCCCTGAGAAACTATGGTGATAAAATGCACACCCCAAAACAGTAGCCCATTATCAGATCCACTGGCTAAGCCAACCATCCCTGCAGACAAACATTCTGTCAAATCCTTCTCTTGCTCCTACGTATCATGAGGCCAAAATGAAGAGATCAAAGGGAAACCAATTGGTTTGGATGCTTGGCAAGGCTCTGACAATGGAGAGATTTAAACAGTTAAGCCTTGCCGTTTTATTTTTGTTTTACGAGACTTCCCAATTCATAGGTCCAACCAAATACCCACTTAATCTGAACACCCTTGAACTACAGAAGAACCTGGAGTGAGTTCCTAATTGCACAGCCAATCACACTTTCTATAACGAGCTGAAACAGAACCCTGGAGTTGCAAACTGCAGGTCAATGCGTGACCTTGTGGTACAGGCCTCTCTCACAAACCTGAAATTCAAGTATGAATTTCAGCTAGCTGCAACATCCAACTCAGAAGAAAAGTTCCCTGGAACTGGGAGAGTTATCCCATATCAAGAAGAACAATTAAAAGAGTACAGGTGCTTGTCAAATGGATAGGGTTTTCCAGAGTACATGTATAAAAGCAATGTAGAAGGCAAACAGTCTTATTAAGCCTAGATCTTCCAAAACCCTTAAAAGGGCCTCCTCCCAAAACCTGCTTAGCACAAGTCACAGCTTTAACATGGCATTGGAAAAGACCTTGCAACAGTAAAGCATCAGCTGTCATGCAGCTTCCTTCCATTCTGCCCCTCACAGACTCCATTCTGCCTCCAGAACATGCTGGTTACATCCAAACCCCAGCGTGATGCAGGACATGGCAAATACATGTTTCTAGCCTTCTGTCAATGAAGAGTTTCCCTTGCAAAGTAGAATATACATTTAAATAGCAATCTCTGGATATATGCGTATCATCCCTCAAGTGGTTCATGTAATAATGTACATAGAAGTCACCTAACCTAATGCAGCCATTTCTAGTGCGGTCTGCTTTTGTGACACACGAATCTAACAGACCAGACAATCTAGCACTTAAGAGTTTTAACATGTTTTTATTGTATTCCCCCTAACCAAAGACATTTGGATTGCAGGGTCAAAATGCCATAAAACTACCAGTTTATTACATCTTGTTGTAAAGATCGTTGCTCAACATCTTCATTAATGGTTTAGATGATGGGACTGAGTTCGGGCTTAGCAAATTTGCAGGTGACACCAAGTTGGGTAGCATTGAGGACACTGGAGAATGGGGCCAGGATCCAGAATTTTCTGAATAGACTGGGAAATATGGTTTGCAATCAATCAGATGAGATTCACCACAGACAAATGCAAAGTCCTGCACTTGGGACTGAATAATTGCATGGACAATTTCAGATTTGGGAATGATTAGATAGGCTGCAGTACTGCAGGGAATGACCTAGGGATGACCTAGGCTAGTGCTGCTGAATCTTTTGGCCCTTGCAGGATCCCCTGTGTGCCAGGATTGAGCTCCAGGGCCCTGTGCCATCCCCACATGCCAGGATCAGACCCCAGGGCCCACTCTCCGTCAATAGAGATTGGCCCTGCCCAGCCCCCACTCAACCCACGTGCTGGGATCAGACTCCACGCCACCCAGAACACCCTATCTAGCACGCAGGGAATCAGCCCATTACGTTCCCCTCAGATATGGGGGCCAGATGACAGGGCACTGGGGACCAGATCTGCCCTGCAGGTCAGGGTTGAGCACTCCTGCAGTAGACCATAAACTGAATAAGAGCCAGCATGCTCCTGTTGCAAAAAAAGCCAACAAAATACTAGATAGTATTAACAGAAGGGCCACTCTCAAATCAAGGGAAATGATTTTTCTGCTCTATTCAGCACTGGTGAGGCCTCACTTAGAGTAGTGTGTCCAGTTTTTGACCCCACACTTCAAGAAGGATGCAGACCAATTGGAAAGAGTCCATCGCAGAGCAAAAAAATGACTAGGGATCTAGAAAGCAAGATTTAGGAGGAAAGGCTGAAAGAACTAGGGATATTTGGTCTGGAGAATGGAAGATGGAGTGGGGATTTGATAATAGTCTTCAAATACCTGAAGGGCGATTAAAGAGAGGACAGAGGAAACGGGCTTTTCTCTGTGGTCACAGGGGGCAGGACTAGGAGTGATGACCTCCAGCTTCAGGAGGGGAAATTCAGATTGGAGATTAGGAGGAACTCTCTGACCATGAGGGTAGTCAAGCATTCAAATAGGCTGTCTAGAGAAGTTGTGGACTCTCCATCCTCAGAAATTTTCCAGAGCAGGTTAGACAGACACTTGGCTGGACTGGTTTAGTCAGGGATGCTTCTGCCTTGAGCTGGGGGCTGGACTAAATGACCTTGTGAGAAACCTGCCAGTCCTACTTTCTTAAGCTCCTCTGTTCTTATCTACTCTCCAAAATGTTATTTGCTTAAGACGAGGCATGCATCTTTAGCTGTGCTACTATTGCCTGCATCTCAGGAAGAAAACTGTATTTCAGCTTTGTAGAGCGTGAAAGAAGAAAACAATTATGTTGAAAATACTTTGGTTTCAAAATGATTTATACCAACACTATTTCTGAACATGAAAGGCAAAATGTACTTTAAATGTTATTTAAAGAAAAAATACTACCAGCTTTCCTAGATTAAAAAAAAAATACATAAAAAATTTTTAAAAAATCAAATTTCATTTCCTGTAAAACCCAGCATTAAACCCTCTATAAAATATTACTAAGAATGATGCAGTTCAACACGTGAGATCTTAAACCTGTCACTAACGAAGGAGCACACACTTTCAGGGTTGTAACGTGTACTGTTAAGAGAAGCCACTGAAGTGCAAGGCTAATGGCCCATGCTGTGTAACAAGGATAGACTCTTTGGTAACCGACTGGAGCCAGGAAATAAAAGCTCAGCCCCTTCCCAGAACCCCCCTGTACGATATTTTTAATGCTGTCACAAGTGTGTTTTACAGTGAAAATTCCAAATGTGGGAGAAGATACGCTCTCCGATTCATCTCCAGCAGGACCATATGCAGTTCTTGAAGAAAATCTACAGCCAATTTAAAAAAAAAAGGGCTAGAGACACATCCCCCTTCTCCCTACAGGATATTTTTCTCCAAGATTACACTGATCTAAGGCTCAGGGTGGGCAGTTTAATCCTGTGCCAAAGTGCAATACATTGTGACCCATCAGGACTAGAAGGGGTCCAATACAATGAACTTCAAAACAAAAAGTTCATAGCTGAGCTACATTGCACTCACTCTCT